>NC_091994.1:95054157-95354157 GCF_044704955.1 Pristiophorus japonicus | reverse complement strand
AAATAGTCGAATATGAATGTAAAATGCATGGATGATGGGCTGAGGCAGTGTCTGAGATGGACCATGTTACAGAGGTAGGTGGTCTTTGTGTTAGAGGGGATATGGGGTTGGAAGCTCAGATCGGATCAAAAGGACAGTCGACTTCAACCCAAGACAGCGGCCATGAAGGAGGATGGAATTGGTGGCAATGGTATGGAATTCCTTGCAAGGGCTAAAGACGATAGCTTCAGTCTTCCCAGTGTTAAGAACATAAGAAATAGGAGCAGGAGTAGGCCATTTGGCCCCTCGAGTCTGCTCCGCCATTCAATATCATGGCTGATCTGATCATGTACTCAGTTCCATTTCCCTACCAGCTCCCCATAACTTTTTACTCCCTTATCGCTCAAAAATCTGTCTATCTCTGAGTTAAATATATTCAATGACCCAGCCTCCACAGCTCTCTGGAGCAGAGAATTCCATAGATTTACAACCCTCAGAAGAAATTTCTCCTTATTCTAAGACTATGTCCCCTAGTTTTAGTTTCCCCTACGAGTAGAGATATCCACTCTGCATCCACCTTATCGAGCCCTCTCATTATCTTATCTCATTCTTCTGAACTCCAATGAATATAGGCCCAACCTACTCAACCGATCTTCATAAGTCAACCCCCTCATCTCCAGAATCAACCTAGTGAACCTTCTCTGAACAACCTCCAATGCAAGTATATCCTTCCTTACATACAAAGACCAAAACTGTACGCAGTTCTCTAGGTGTGGCCTCACCAATACCCTGTACAGTTGTAGCAGGACTTCTCTGCTTTTATATTCTATCCCCGTTATATATGTAAACTTGTATATATTCTGTACAGCCACCAGAGGGCTCATCCCCTGGAGTCCCAAGGAATCCCATAATCCCTTGGGAGCATAGGTATTTAAGGAGACCTCACAGGTTGGAGAGGCAATAAAGGACTACGGTCACACTTTACTTTGAGCTCACAGTATCCAGTCAGACTCTTTCATACATAACAACTGGCGACGAGATACAGATAGCGAACCCAACGATGCAGAGAACAGTGGGCATCCTGGAGAAATTCTTGGAGGGAGATGATTGGGAAACCTTTGTGGAGCGACTCGACCAATACTTTGTAGCCAACGAGCTGGAAGGAGAAGCGAATGCTGCCAAACGAAGGGCAATTCTCCTCACCGTCTGCGGGACACCAACGTATGGCTTCATGAAAAATCTGCTTGCTCCAGCGAAACCCAAAGAGAAATCGTACGAAGATTTGTGCACACTAGTCCGGGAGCATTTGAACCCGAAGGAATGCGTTCTGGTGGCGAGGTACCGGTTCGACACCTACAAAAGGTCTCAAGGCCAGGAAGTGGCAAGTTATGTCGCCAAGCTAAGACGCCTTGCAGGACATTGCAAATTCGAAGGACATTTGGAGCACATACTCAGAGACTTTTTCATACTTGGTATTGGCCACGAAACCATACTTCGCAAACTTTTGACTGTAGAGACCCCAACCTTAAGTAAGGCCATAGCGATAGCCCAGGCGTTCATTGCCACCAGTGACAATACTAAGCAAATCTCTCAGCACACGAGTGCTGCTACAAGTACTGTGAACAAAGTGATGTTGTTTTCAAATCGCAACATACAGGGTAGGTCACACACGCTTGCAGTTGCACGTCCGCAGACATCTCAGGGTCCACCATCAAGGGTGATGAATGCAAGGCCATTAACACCTGGTTGGCGCTGTGGGGGTGATCATCGTTTCCATTCATGCCGCTTCAAAGGGTCCATTTGCAAGGGCTGTGGAACAATGGGACACCTCCAACGTAGGTGTAGGCAAGCTGCAAATCCTGTTAATCCTGCAAACCACCATGTTGCAGATCCACGACAGATCACGACGAACCAGAGCCTCAAACCGAGGAGGCAGAGATACATGGGGTGCACACATTTACCACAAAGTGTGCCCCGATAATGCTGAATGTTGAACTGAATGGACTCCCAGACAAATTAACTGTGCAGATAGCAGTTAACGGGTATGATGTGATTGGCATCACGGAGACATGGCTCCAGGATGACCAAGGTTGGGAACTCAACATCCAGGGGTATTCAGCATTTAGGAAGGATAGACAGAAAGGAAAAGGAGGCGGGATGGCGTTGCTGGTTAAAGAGGAAATTAATGCAATTGTAAGGAAGGATATTAGCTTGGATGATGTGGAATCGGTATGGGTGGAGCTACGGAATACCGAAGGGTAGAAAACGCTAGTGGGAGTTGTGTACAGGCCACCAAATAGAAGTAGTGAGGTTGGGGACAGCATCAAACAAGAAATAAGGGATGTGTGCAATAAAGGTACAGCAGTAATCATGGGCGACATTAATCTACATATTGATTGGGCGAACCTAACTGGTAGCAATGCGGTGGAGGAGGATTTCCTGGAGTGTATTAGGGATGGATTTCTAGACCAATATGTCGAGGAACCAACCAGAGAGCTGGCCATCCTAGACTGGGTGATGTGTAATGAGAAGGGACTAATTAGCAATCTTGTTGTGCGAGGCCCCTTGGGGAAGAGTGACCATAATATGGTAGAATTCTTTATTAAGATGGAGAGTGACAAAATTAATTCAGAAACTAGGGTCCTGAACTTAAGAAAAGGTAACTTTGATGGTATGAGGCGCGAATTGGCGAGATTAGACTGGCTAATGATACTTAAAGAGTTGACGGTGGATAGGCAATGGCAAACCTTTAAAGATCATATGGACAAACTTCAACAATTGTACATCCCTGTCTGGAGTAAAAATAAAACGGGGAAGGTGGCTCAACCGTGGCTAACAAGGGAAATTAAGGATACTGTTAAATCCAAGGAAGAGGCATACAAATTAGGCAGAAAAAGTAGCAAGCTAGAAGACTGCGAGAAATTTAGAATACAGCAGAGGAGGACAAAGGGTTTAATTAAGAGGGTGAAAATAAAGTACGAGAGGAAGCTTGCCGGAAACATAAAAAATGACTGCAAAAGCTTCTATAGATATGTCAAGAGAAAAAGATTAGTGAAAACAAACGTTGGTCCCTTGCAGTCGGATTCGGGTGAATTTATAATGGGGAACAAAGAAATGGCAGACCAATTGAACAAGTACTTTGGTTCTGTCTTCACAAAGGAAGACACAAATAACCTTCCCGATGTACTACGGGTCCGAAGGTCTAGTGAGAAGGAGGAACTGAAAGATATCCTTATTAGACGGGAAATTGTGTTAGGGAAATTGACGGGATTGAAGGCCGATAAATCCCGAGGACCTGATAGTCTACATCCCAGAGTACTTAAGGAAGTAGCCCTAGAAATAGTGGATGCATTGGTGATAATTTTCCAACAGTCTATTGACTCTGGATCAGTTCCTATGGGCTGGAGGGTTGCTAATGTAACACCACTTTTTAAAGATGAAGGGAGAGAGAAAATGGGTAATTATAGACCAGTTAGCCTGACATCAGTAGCGGGGAAAATGTTGGAATCAATCATTAAGGATGAAATAGCAGCACATTTGGAAAGCAGTGATAAAATTGGTCCAAGTCAGCATGGATTTATGAAGGGGAAATCATGCTTGACAAATCTTCTGGAATTTTTTTGAAGATGTAACCAGTAGAGTGGACAGGGGAGAACCAGTGGATGTGGTGTATTTGGACTTTCAAAAGGCGTTTGACAAGGTCCCACACAAGAGATTGTTGTGCAAAATCAAAGCACATGGTATTGGGGGTAATGTACTGACGTGGATAGAGAACTGGTTGGCAGACAGAAAGCTGAGTCGGGATTAACGGGTCCTTTTCAGAATGGCAGGCAGTGACTGGTGGAGTGCCGCAGGGCTCAGTGCTGGGACCGCAGCTCTTTACAATATATATTAATGATTTGGATGATGGAATCGAATGTTATATCTCCAAGTTTGCAGATGCCACTAAACTGGGTGGCGATGTGTGCTGCGAGGAGGACGCTAAGAGGCTGCAGGGTGATTTGGACAGGTTAGGCGAGTGGGCAAATACAAGGCAGATGCAGTATAATGTGGATAAATGTTAGGTTATCCACTTTGGGGGTAAAAACATGAAGGCAGAATATTATCTGAATGGCGGCAGATTAGGAAAAGGGGAGGTGCAGCGAGACCTGGGTGTCATGATTCATCAGTCATTGAAGGGTGGCATGCAGGTACAGCAGGCGGTGAAGAAGGCAAATGGTATTTTGGCCTTCATAGCAGGGGGATTTGAGTATAGGAGCAGGGAAGTCTTACTGCAGTTGTACAGGGCCTTGGTGAGGCCCCACCTGGAATAGTGTGTTCAGTTTTGGTCTCCTCATCTGAGGAAGGACGTTCTTGCTATTAAAGAAGTGCAGCGAAGGTTCACCAGACTGATTCCTGGGATGGCAGGACTGACATATGAGGAGAGACTGGATCGACTGGGCCTGTATTCACTGGAGTTTAGAAGGATGAGAGGGGATCTCATAGAAACATATAAAATTCTGACGGGACTGGACAGGTTAGATGCAGGAAGAATGTTCTCGATATTGGGGAAGTCCAGGACCAGGGGACATAGTCTTAGGATAAGGGGTAAGCCAGTTAGGACTGAGATGAGGAGAAACTTCTTCACTCAGAGAGTTGTTAACCTATGGAATTCCAGACCACAGAGAGTTGTTGATGCCAGTTCATTGGATATATTCAAGAGGGAGTTAGATATGGCCCTTGCGGCTAAAGGGATCAAGGGGTATGGAGAGAAAGCAGGAACGGGGTACTGAAGGAATGATCAGCCATGATCTTATTGAATGGTGGTGCAGGCTCGAAGGGCCGAATGGCCTACTCCTGCACCTATTTTCTATGTTTCTATGTCAATGGAGTTGGACATGGGCGCGAGCCAGTCCATCATGAGCAAAAAGACTTTTCAAAAAATTGTGGTGCAGCAAGGCCTCAAGGACAGTCTTGACTCCCATTTGCACGAAACTAAGAATTTATACAAAGGAACTGATTCCCGTAATCGGCAGTGCTACCTGAAGATCTCCTACAATGGAGCGGTGCACAAGCTACCACTCTGGGTGTACCGGGCGATGGCCCCATGCTGCTCGGCAGGAGCTGGCTGGGAAAGATACGCTGGAACTGGGACGATGTCCGAGCGCTCTCGCCCGCTGACGACACTTCGTGTGCCCAGGTCTTAAACAAATTCCCCTCGCTGTTCGAACCAGAAATCGGGAAGTTCCAAGGAGCAAAATTGCAGATCCACCTAATTCCGGGGGCACGACCCATTCATCACAAGGCAAGAGCAGTACCGTACATGATGAGAGAAAGGGTAGACATCAAGCTAGACCGGCTGCAAAGAGAAGGCATCATTTCACCGATCGAATTCAACGAGTGGGCCAGCCCGATCGTCCCAGTCCTCAAGAGACGACACCGTCAGAATCTGTGGTGATTACAAAGTAATCATCGATCGTTTCTCCCTGCAGGACCAATACCCACTACCAAAGACCGACGACCTCTTTGCAACGCTGGCAGGAGGAAAGACGTTCACGAAGCTGGACTTGACTTCAGCCTACATGATGCAGGAGCTGGAGGAATCCTTGAAGGGCCTCACCTGCATCAACACACACAAAGGCCTCTTCATTTATAGCAGATGCCAGTTTAGAATTCGATCAGCGGCGGCGATATTCCAGGGAAACATGGAAAGCTTACTTAAGTCGGTCCCGCGCACGGTGGTCTTCCAGGACGACATCTTGGTTACAGGTCGGGACACAGCCGAGCATCTGCAGAACCTGGAGGAGGTTCTTAGTCGACTCAACCGCGTGGGGCTCAAGTTAAAACGCTCGAAGTGCGTTTTCCTGGTGCCTGAAGTGGAGTTCCTGGGGAGGAGGATCGCGGCGGACGGCATCAGACCCACCGATTCGAAGACGGAGGCAATCGAGAACGCACCAAGGCCACAGAATGTGACGGAGCTGCGGTCGTTTCTAGGACTCCTGAACTACTTTGGTAACTTCTTACACTGTTAGAGCCACTGCATGCCTTACTGCATAAAGGGGACGAATGGGTTTGGGGCAAAAGCCAAGAAAATGCCTTTGTAAAAGCTAGAAAATTGTTATGCTCAAACAAATTGCTTGTGCTGTATGATCCATGTAAGCGTTTGGTACTAGCATGTGATGCGTCGTCATATGGCGTAAGGTGTGTATTGCAACAAGCTAATGATTTTGGGAAATTGCAACCAGTTGCTTATGCATCCAGGAGTCTGTCTAAGGCGGAGAGCGCCTACAGCATGATTGAAAAAGAATCGTTAGCATGTGTCTATGGGGTAAAGAAAATGCATCAATATCTGTTTGGGCTAAAATTTGAATTGGAAACTGACCATAAGCCACTGATATCCCTGTTTTCCGAGAGTAAGGGGCTAAACACTAATGCATCGACCCGCATCCAGAGATGGACGCTCACGTAGTCCGCATACAACTACGCCATCCGCCACAGAAAACTGTGCCAATGCTCTCAGTAGGCTGCCATTGCCCACCACAGGGGTGGAAATGGCACAGCCCACAGATTTCGTCATGGCTATGGAAGCATTTGAGAGTGAGCAATCACCCGTCACAGCCCGACAGATTAAAACCTGGACGAGCCAGGACCCCTTACTGTCCCTAGTTAAAAACTGTGTGCTTCACGGGAGCTGGTCCAGTGTCCCAGTGGAAATGCAGGAAGAGATAAAGTCGTTCCAGCGGCGCAAAGATGAATTGTCTATACAGGCAGACTGCCTTCTATGGGGTCATCGGGTAGTGGTTCCCAAGAAGGGCAGAGAGACCTTCATCAATGACTTCCACAGTACCCACCCAGGCATCGTAATGATGAAAGCGATAGCCAGATCCCGTGTGTGGTGGCCTGGTATCGATGCGGACTTAAGAGTCCTGCGTGCACAGATGCAACACATGCTCGCAGCTAAGCAATGTACCCAGGGAGGCGCCACTAAGTTGATGATCTTGGCCTTCCAAACCGTAGTCTAGGGTCCATGTCAACTATGCAGGCCCGTTCTTGGGTAAAATGTTCCTTGTGGTTGTAGATGCGTACTCCAAATGGACTGAATGTGAGATAATGTCGGCAAGCACGTCCGCTGCCACCATTGAAAGCCTGTGGGCTATGTTTGCCACGCACGGCCTGCCCGATGTCCTTGTGAGCGACAACGGGCCATGTTTTACCAATGCCGAGTTCAAAGAATTCATGACCCGCAACAGGATCAAACCTGTTACATCTGCCCCGTTTAAACCAGCATCCAATGGTCAGGCAGAGAGAGCAGTGCAAACCATCAAGCAGGGCTTGAAGAGGGTAACGGAAGGCTCACTGCAGATTCGCCTATCCAGAGTCTTGCTTAGCTACCGCACGAGACCCCACTCGCTCACTAGGATCCCACCTGCTGAACTGCTCATGAAAAGGGCACTTAAGACAAGGCTCTCGTTCACCCCGATCTACATGAACAGGTAGAGAGCAGGCGGCTTCAATACAGTCAGTATCATGATAGCGCAAATGTGTCACGCGAGATTGAAATCAATGATCCTGTACTTGTATTGAATTATGGACAAAGTCCCAAGTGGCTTCCCGGCACTGTTGTGGCCAAAGAGGGGAGCAGTGTGTTTCGAGGTCAAACGGTCAAATGGTCAAATGGACTCATTCACCGGAAACACTTGGACCAAATCAAAGTCAGATTCATGGACTATCCTGAGCAACCCACTTTGGGCCCTACCTTCTTTGACACCCCCAACATACACATCAGTGGCAACCGACACCACGGTTGGCCATGAAGCAGAACCCATCGCCCACAGCAGCCCAGCAAAGCCAGGTGCACAGCAGCCCAGCGAGGGCTCAACAGATGACTCACCAATACCAGCATTTGCCCCAAGACGATCAACCAGGACAAGAAGGGCCCCAGAGTGACTCACCTTTTAAATAGTTGCACTGTTAACTTTGGGCAGGGGGGGGGGGGGGAGGGAGGGAAAGAGTGTTGTTATATATGTAAACTTGTATATACTCTGTACAGCCACCAGAGGGCTCATCCTCTGAAGTCCCAAAGGACCCATAATCCCTTGGGAGCACATGTATTTAAGGAAGCCTCACAGGTTGGAGAGGCACTCTGGAAGCCTGCAATAAAGGACTACGGTCACACTTTACTTTGAGCTCACAGTATCCAGTCATACATAACAATCCCCCTTGCAATAAAGACCAACATTCTATTTGCATACAGGATACTAACTTTTTGTGTTTCATGCACAAGCACCCCCAGGTGTCTCTGCACTGCAGCACTTTGCAATTTTTCTCCATTTAAAATTATAATTTGCTTCTCTATTATTTCTGCCAAAGTGGATAAGCTCACATTTTCCCACATTATGGGCCCAAGTTTCCACACGATAAAAAACGGGCGCCCCTCCGAACTGGGCGCCCGTTTTTCGCGCCGAAAACGGCGCCGGAAAAAAAACGCGTGATTCTGGAGCGCCCTGAAGCTCCATGTCTGCTTGGCGCGGCGCCCAGGGGGGCGGAGCCACCACTCGCGCCAATTTTGTAAGTGGGAGGGGGCGGGTACCATTTAAATTAGTTTTTTTTCCTGCCGGCAACCCTGCGCGTGCTCGTTGGAGCGTTCGCGCACGCGCAGTGTGAAGGAAACATTGGCACTCGGCCATTTTTGCAGTTCTTTGTAGCTGTTTAATTTTTGAACATTTTTTTAATAAAAGCACATTGCCATCAGCACATCAGCACTGAGGCTTCTTGCAGCAGTGGGAAGGCTGCAGGAAGCCTCAGAAAGTTGAGGCAGCCGTTTCCCTCCCCCACCCCCCGTCGGGAACAGCTTCCTCCTCCTCCTCCCCCCCCCCCCGCGGGAACGAACGGCTGCCTCCTTCCCCCGCGGGAACGAACAGCTGCCTTCTTCTCTCCCCCCCCCCCCCCCCCCGCGGGAACGAACGGCTTACTCAACTTGTGAGGCTTCCTGTAGCATTCTCCCTGGGTGAAGCATTTTCACACAGGTAGGAAGATGGTTTATTTAATCTTTTCTTTGCTTATAAATTTTTATTCAGGTTGGATTTATTTGTATAATATTTGTATAAGTATAAATAAGGATTTATTATAGAATTTAATGACTTCCCTTTCCCTTTCCCCGCCCCCGCCCCCCCTCCCCCTCCCCCCCCCACCTCGTTCTGGACGCTTAATTTGTAACCTGCGCCTGATTTTTTAATGTGTAGACAAGGTTTTTTCAGTTCTACAAAAATCTTCACTTGCTCCATTCTAAGTTAGTTTGGAGTACGTTTTCACTGTGGAAACTTTGAAATCAGGCGTCAGTGGCCGAACACGCCCCCTTTTGAAGAAAAAATTCTGTTCCAAAGTGAAACTGTTCTAACTGACTAGAACTGCAGAAAAAAAAATGTGGAGAATTGCGATTTCTAAGATAGTCCGTTCTCCACCAGTTGCTCCTAAAAATCAGGCGCAAATCATGTGGAAACTTGGGCCCTATATTCTATGACAAATGTTTGCCCACTCACTTAGCCTGTCTATATCCCTTTACAAATTTTGTGTGTCCTCCTCACAATTTGCTTTCCCACCCATCTTTGTATCATCAGCAAACTTGGCTACATTACACTCGGTCTCTTCATCCAAGTCATTAATATAGATTGTAAATAGTTGAGGACCCAGCAACGATCCCTGCGGCACCCCACTAGTCACTGTTTGCCAACTGGAAAATGACCCATTTATCCCGACTCTCTGTTTTCTGTTAGTTAGCCAATCCTCTTATCCATGCTAATATATTATCCCCAACCCTGTGAGCTTTTATCTTGTACAGTAACCTCTTATGTGGCACCTTATTGAATGCCTTCTGGAAATTCAAATACACCACATCTACTGGTTCCCCCTTATCCACCCTGCTCGTTGCATCCTTAAAGAACTCCAGCAAATTTGTCAAACATGATTTCCCTTTCATAAAACCATGCTAACTCTGCTCAATTGAATCATGCTTTTCCAAATGTCCCGCTACTGCTTCCTTAATAATAGACTCCAGCATTTTCCTAACGACAGATGTTAGGCTAACTAGTCTATAGTTTCCTGCTTTTTGTCTGACTACTTTTTTTAATTAGGGGCATTACATTTGTAGTTTTCCAATCTGCTAGCACTGCCCCAGAATCCAGGGAATTTTGGTAGATTACAAACAATGCATCCACTATCTCTGCAGTTTAACTGGAGGAAATAGTAGCTCATCCAGGACTGGATATCAGACAAGCAGGCTGACAACACAGAGGTTGTGGAGGGGTCCAGAGAGGTGGTGGAGAGGTAGAGCTGGGTATCATCAGTGCACGTGGAACCTAATGCCATGTCTTCGGATGATACTAACGAGGTGCAGTAGGTAGATGAGGAATTGTGGGAGGTGGGGATAGGCAGGAATAGATCCTTGGGGACTCTAGAGGTAATGGTATGGGGACAGGAAGAGAAGTCACTGCTGGAGATGTGCAATGATTGGATGGGAAATAATGGAGCCAGACAAGTGCAGTCCCATTTAGCTGAACAAGGGAGAAGGATGGTGTGGTCAAAGGTTGCAGAGAAATCGAGAAGGAAGAGGAGAGGTAATGCACCAGGTTACAGTCACAGAGGATGTTTTAGTGCTGTGGCAGGTCAGAACCCCAACTGGACAGATTCAGACACAGAATTGTGGAAAAGATGGGCATGGATTTGGGAGGCGACAACACATTCAACGACTCGAGAGGAAAAGGAGGCTGGAGATGGGGCACTAAAAGAGAAAAACTAAAATGGGGATGTGGGATTATATTCCACTCTCCATCCCTCCCAAATTGGCCAAAAATACTTCTAAACTTGTCACACATAAGGTGTGAATTCACAGATCACTAGTATTATGTTGCACATAATCCTCCTGCTTGATAAAGAATTACAAGTTCATACTCTAGTAGAATTTATATACCACTTTGAAAAAATACAATGTTTAATTTATATTTTCATTACATTTGGTTCACAGAAATTTAGTTATACACTGAAGTTTGATCACTGTTCCAAAGTTTTCTAGTCTTAACGATTAAAGAACCATTGGGACTTTCATCATCTGCAGTAAATATCATGTTTATTATAAAACTGGTGAAAATTAATAAACTGAAAAGGCCCAAGACAATAGAAATCAAAAATTGTAAAAGAAACCTTCGGAATCATTTTCAGTTTCAGCAAGCCAAAAACAAACTCTGGACTTTTTAATTTTCAACCCTCTCAAAACATCTTTGTAGTATATCTTTATAGTTCAGTACATCATCCTGTTAGTTGCACTCTGTTACCAATTTCTTCCTACCTCTCCTGAGGGCACTGAATCCTACAGTTCTGAGGGAACGAACAGCTCACCAAAACAATGCCCAAATATGAAAATTTTTCAAGTACGAACCCAGACACTGAATAGCAACAGGTTATTTAATCACGGGGAGCATTAAAACACCAAAGTCTACTTGTACTTATTGTCAGCATAAATTGGAGAGCGATGAAGCTCAAGAACCCAAGCTGATTATTCTTTTCCCTGGCTCACCTGCGCTAAGGCCACTTTTAGCAACCCTACCATCACCCTGGCTAACAATTTTTTATTTTAAAAAATTCATTCGGGATACGGGCATCGCTGGCAAGCCAGCATTTATTGCCCATCCTAGTTGCCCTTGAAGAAAATTAGGGGAATCTAGATACAATAAATGATCTGTATATTCCAATTAATATCTGAAAGAATTCATTCAGTCTACTGAAATATTATTTAAAGTGGTTCTGACAGCATATAGAGGGTCCAATATCCAGGATCACTGGTTCAATCCAGCCTGATTTAAGTGAGAAAATATATATGTCTATGATCACCAAACTACTGCAAAATCTCAATATATAAATGGTTACTCCTTTCCTGCTTCCACCAGAGATACGGGTTCAATGCAAACATCTATAGAACGAAGAGAATGTAAAAAAGATTCCTGGTACATAAAGATTAGTTACATGGACATGAACCAAATCTATGCCAAACAAACCACATTAATGGCATTTATCCATTGATAATAAAAGAGACTTGCAAAATCCCAGGGTATCCATCAATCATTCAATTGCTCAATCTTTCACCATATATATTCAAGGACTCTCAAGTCCATTCTCTTCAATCTAGTAATTGATCTTCCTGCAATATCTCCATAACCTTCAATCAATAATAATTATCCTTGCTCTCATAAAATCATTCATTCATCGGCGGTCCCTCGAACGAGGATGACTTGCTTCCACGAGTTCACAGGTGTTTCAATGAAGAACCCGATGTTCTATTCTTGAACTCCAATTGAGGGGGTGGAAGATGCCTGTGCATGGATTTTTTCTTAAGCGTGTGCACACCAGCCACCACACAGGCTTGACAGAGCTAGGTCTTGGTCCAGTGGCAAGGGTTAACCAAGACGGCTGGAGACCTGCTCTGCTGAAATACATTCATAAAATACACTACTCCTGAAATACATTTACAACTTCATGTATATACATTATTTCTTTGTATATTTTCTATAGCTAATTACAGAATATCTTTGCAGAGCTGGTTGCCTGCCCTGCCCTCTTGGGTAGGAAGGTGTGGGAGGACCGACACAAAGGAGCAATCAACAATGTGCCGAAAATTCCGGCCTCGCCGGGTCCATACGAAGTGCGCACAGACCTGGCAAGGCCTCACAAAAGCCGGTTTTCGGGGCGTGATGGGTGTGCCAAAAACCGGCTTTTCCAATCTGTCAAGATTTCTCTTGACAGATCCTCTGCATCCCCGGGAGAGATTGGGCTATTGGCCCAATTCTTGCCCAGCGAATGTCCTTCAAACATTTACGCCTGCAAGCAGGTGTATAGCTTACTTTTGCAAGCGTAAGAGTTTTAAAACATATAAAAATTAAATTTAATCATACATTTTTATGTTTAAAAATCCCTGTCCATTAAGGTAAGTTTATTTTAAACATTAAAACAAATTTAAAAAAAATCCAAAAATAGTTTTGTCTAAAACATTTAATTAACTTTAAATATATGTGAGTTTTCCCAAATATATTCTGTTGTGTTTCTTGTTTTAGTAGGAAATCTACCGTCCTTACCCGGTCTGGCCTATATGTGACTCCAGATCCATAGCAATATGGTTGACTCTTAACCGTCCTCTGAAATGGCCTGTGAAACCATTTAGTTGTATTCAAGAAAGTGACTCAACACCAACTTCGAGGGCAATTAGGGATGGGCAATAAATGCTGGCCTTTCCGCGACGTTCACATCCCGTGAGTGAATTTTAAAAAGGGCCAGCATTCCATTTGTCTTTTTGATTATTTTTAGTACCTGCCCATGACATTTTAATGTAGTATGCACATGGACCCCCAAGTCTCTTGGGACCTCCAACAATTCTAGCTTTTCGCCATTTTCAACATGTCTCAACACTGAAGTTTGCTTCACTATGTGATGCAAAGGTTATATATTTTATGTCAGTAAGTAAAGCTACATAATCATCAAACTCAATTTCTGAAAGTTGGGATGAGTTGTTCCATTTTTTTTTTAATTCCCTTACCTTCTTTAAGTCTGCCTGGTTCACTTACTGCAATCGAGGTGAGATGGCAAGCAGATAGACAGCCTGCTCCCTGGTCTTTAAGTACAATTGATTTGATCTGACCACCACATATTGTGCAAGAGCAGCCCACGGGAACCCAGTTTCTTATATTTCCTCTTTGTGGGGAAGCATATCACTGCTGCTCTCTGCTCCTTTGCTATGGCAAGAATTAGATATGGGGGGGGGGGGGGGGGGGGGCGGTGGAGGCGATTTTCAACAACTCCTTCAGGCACGAAAGAACCTCCGAGGTGGCCAAGACATGATCTTGAGCTGAAAGGTTTAGCCCAAGTTTAACACAAGACGCCATCTTGGTAAAGGAGTTGAAACTTGCACCAGGATAGGGCTGATTGCCACCTAAATTACCTGCTAGCACTCATTAATGAGGCTGCATGGCATTTTAGTGGATAACAGCAACCAGCTGACTGGGAGTAAACAAGTCGTTGCTGAGGATTTCAAGTGTTATTTGAAGGTTTATCACCTCTTACTGTTCATTTGCTGCTGGAGATTTGAAGCGTTGTGAAACACATCGTGAGACTTTCTGGGACACTTTGTCAAGACTTCACCAACACTATCAACATTTATTCCGTAAATTCTCCGAGGACCTCACCTAAAAAAAAGTGAATGCTGTGCTACTCTACCTTATAGGAATCACCAGGAGAAAGAGAGTGCTTGGTCATGGGCATCTTGTTTGCAGTCCCCCTTTGTCTGCAGGAGGAATTGGAGCAGGACATGAGGCCAGGCAGAGCAGCACCAGCTGCTGCTGCAGGAGCGGAGGACAGAAAGGCGAGGTGGAATTCGTTCCTGACCCTGTAGGTACAGCACATTCCTTCTCCTCTGGACCTCCTCCACCAGGAACACCAGTGCCGCATCAGAGAACCTGTGCGCCTTATCATTTGGTCCCTGAGCCATCCTGAAACCCACCACTGTGCGTTAGTCAGCACACTCCACACCTTCAGTGAAGTGAATGTATGGAGTTCACATATACTGCTCCACAAAAATTGCATCTAATTAGTGCGTGAGTGCTAAACTTGCAGGTATCTGTTTTAGCACTTTCAGGCAAGTTCAAATTATGGTAATCAGCAATTATAATTAAAATTGCATGCTAAAACTAGACTTTTAAACAGGCGTGTCTCATCAGCACAGCACTCATTTAGCACCTGTTTTCACTCTTTCACCAAAATAACCTCCCAGGAGTGTTAGTCACTAGGCTTACTTAGAATACAAATGCTGCTGCCAATATGCCTTCAGAGAAAATCATTGTGCTTTAAAGGTTCTGCAATATGCTTCTTTTGTCACATTCTTAATTCATCACTTTAAATTGATCCCACACGAATAACAGATCCAACAGTACTCCACCCTGACATCATACAAATGCTTTCTCCAGACACAACCCAAGTTAGGAGACAAAATCTACAAATTCAGTTCTGGGTATTTTTCATAGTTGAAGCACTGTACAAAAAATTTCACACACCTACTTTTACATTTCATTGAAATCCTAGTGCCAATACTGTTATTCCTAAAGACAAGATTTATTCCTAAAGACAGCAATATTAATCCATTAAAATGAATGCAGCACTTACAATGCAGTGTGAGCTTGTGGGTTGAGTTCTCAAAACGCTGATAGTGCCTTCCTTTCCGTACACCGTATTATTCCTAAATAAAAAGAAAAACTTTTATTTCTTCAGTTATTAAAATGTATGTTAACAATATTTGCGTTTCCTCCAGTATGTTTTAGTTTTATCCAGTGCATGACTGAACCATATAGAAACATAGAAAATAGATGCAGGAGTAGGCCATTCAGCCCTTCGAGCCTGCACCGCCATTCAATGAGTTCATGGCTGAACATGCAACTTCAGTACCCCATTCCTGCTTTCTCGCCATACCCCTTGATCCCCCGAGTAGTAAGGACTTCATCTAACTCCCTTTTGAATATATTTAGTGAATTGGTCTCAACTACTTTCTGTGGTAGAGAATTCCACAGGTTCACCACTCTCTGGGTGAAGAAGTTTCTCCTCATCTCGGTCCTAAATGGCTTACACCTTATCCTTAGACTGTGACCCCTGGTTCTGGACTTTCCCAACATTGGGAACATTCTTCCTGCATCTAACCTGTCTAAACCCGTCAGAATTTTAAACGTTTCTATGAGGTCCCCGCTCATTCTTCTGAACTCCAGTGAATACAAGCCCAGTTGATCCAGTCTTTGATAGGTCAGTCCCACCATCCCGGGAATCAGTCTGGTGAATCTTCGCTGCACTCCCTCAATAGCAAGAATGTCCTTCCTCAAGTTAGGAGACCAAAACTGTACACAATACTCCAGGTGTGGCCTCACCAAGGCCCTGTACAACTGTAGCAACACCTCCCTGCCCCTCAAATCTCCTCGCTACGAAGGCCAACATGCCATTAGCTTTCTTAACCGCCTGCTGTACCTGCATGCCAACCTTCAATGACTGATGCACCATGACACCCAGGTCTCGTTGCACCTCCCCTTTTCCTAATCTGTCACCATTCAAATAATAGTCTGTCTCTCTGTTTTTACCACCAAAGTGGATAACCTCACATTTATCCACATTATACTTCATCTGCCACGCATTTGCCCACTCACCTAACCTATCCAAGTCGCTCTGCAGCCTCATAGCATCCTCCTCGCAGCTCACACTGCCACCCAACTTAGTGTCATCCGCAAATTTGGAGATACTACATTTAATCTCCTCGTCTAAATCATTAATGTACAATGTAAACAGCTGGGGCCCCAGCACAGAACCTTGCGGTACCCCACTAGTCACTGCCTGCCATTCTGAAAAGTAACCATTTACTCCTACTCTTTGCTTCCTGTCTGACAACCAGTTCTCAATCCACGTCAGCACACTACCCCCAATCCCATGTGCTTTAACTTTGCACATTAATCTCTTGTGTGGGACCTTGTCGAAAGCCTTCTGAAAGTCCAAATATACCACATCAACTGGTTCTCCTTTGTCCACTTTACTGGAAACATCCTCAAAAAATTCCAGAAGATTTGTCAAGCATGATTTCCCTTTCACAAATCCATGCTGACTTGGACCTATCATGTCACCATTTTCCAAATGCGCTACTATGACATGCTTAATAATTGATTCCATCATTTTACCCACTACTGAGGTCCCTGTTTTCTCTCTCCCTCCTTTTTTTAAAAAGTGGGGTTACATTGGCTACCCTCCACTCGATAGGAACTGATCCAGAGTCAATGGAATGTTGGAAAATGACTGTCAATGCATCCGCTATTTCCAAGGCCACCTCCTTAAGTACTCTGGGATGCAGTCCATCAGGCCCTGGGGATTTATCAGCCTTCAATCCCATCAATTTCCCCAACACAATTTCCCGACTAATAAAGATTTCCCTCAGTTCCTCCTCCTTACTAGACCCTCTGACCCCTTTTATATCCGGAAGGTTGTTTGTGTCCTCCTTAGTGAATACCGAACCAAAGTACTTGTTCAATTGGTCTGCCATTTCTTTGTTCCCTGATTCTGACTGCAGGGGACCTAAGTTTGTCTTTACTAACCTTTTTCTCTTTACATATCTATAGAAACTTTTGCAATCCGCCTTAATGTTCCCTGCAAGCTTCTTCTCGTACTCCATTTTCCCTGCCCTAATCAAATCCTTTGTCCTCCTCTGCTGAGTTCTAAATTTCTCCCAGTCCCCGGGTTTGCTGCTATTTCTGGCCAATTTGTATGCCACTTCCTTGGCTTTAATACTGTCCCTGATTTCCCTAGATAGCCACGGTTGAGCCACCTTCCCTTTTTTATTTTTACGCCAGACAGGAATGTACAATTGTTGTAGTTCATCCATGCGGTCTCTAAATGTCTGCCATTGCCCATCCATAGTCAACCCCTTACGTATCATTCGTCAATCTATCCTAGCCAATTCACGCCTCATACCTTCAAAGTTACCCTTCTTTAAGTTCTGGACCATGGTCTCTGAATTAACTGTTTCATTCTCCATCCTAATGCAGAATTCCACCATATTATGGTCACTCTTCCCCAAGGGGCCTCGCACAATGACATTGCTAATTAATCCTCTCTCATTACACAACACCCAGTCTAAGATGGCCTCCCCCCTAGTTGGTTCCTCGACATATTGGTCTAGAAAACCATCCCTTATGCACTCCAGGAAATCCTCCTCCACCGTATTGCTTCTAGTTTGGTTAGCCCAATCTATGTGCATATTAAAGTCACCCATTATAACTGCTGCACCCTTATTGCATGCACCCCTAATTTCCTGTTTGATGCCCTCCCCAATATCACTACTACTGTTTGGAGGTCTGTACACAACTCCCACTAACGTTTTTTGCCCTTTGGTGTTCTGCAGCTCTACCCATATAGATTCCACATCATCCAAGCTAATGTCTTTCCTAACTATTGCATTAATCTCCTCTTTAACCAGCAATGCTACCCCACCTCCTTTTCCTTTTATTCTATCCTTCCTGAATGTTGAATACCCCTGGATGTTGAGTTCCCAGCCCTGATCATCCTGGAGCCACGTCTCTGTAATCCCAAATCACATCATATTTGTTAACATCTATTTTCACAGTTAATTCATCCACCTTATTGCGGATACTCCTTGCATTAAGACACAAAGCCTTCAGGCTTGTTTTTTTTAACACCCTTTGTCCTTTTAGAATTTTGCTGTACAGTGGCCCTTTTTGTTCTTTGCCTTGGGTTTCTCTGCCCTCCACTTTTCCTCATCTCCTTTCTGTCTTTTGCTTTTGCCTCCTTTTTGTCTCCCTCTGTCTCCCTGCATTGGTTCCCATCCCCCTGCCATATTAGTTTAACTCCTCCCCAACAGCACTAGCAAACACTCCCCCTAGGACATTGGTTCCGGTCCTGCCCAGGTGCAGACCGTCTGGTTTGTACTGGTCCCACCTCCTCCAGATTACTGGTCCCACCTCCCCAAAAACGTCCCAGATTAAATCCAATTTTGTACCACTCGGTTTTCTGTCTGAAATAGTTACCATGATCACATATTCTTCTCAAAATGTAAAGCCGAGACAAAAATTAGAACTCGGGTGGGGGGGGGGGGTGTGACGGCTACTTCAGGCGCTAAAGAGCCTCTAAAGCGGCCACACATGGAACCATAATAGTCATCAGAAACTAGTTCTTAGCAAAAGGAACAGCAAACCAGTGTTCTTGCTCCTGATTCGTATACAATGGCTCTTGCTGGAAAGTGCCCATTAGTGAACGATAGGCAAGGAAAAGGTCAGGTGTGATTGCAATGCTTCCCACATCCAATTCAAACAGCTTGATCTTACTAAAGCAGCCGATTCCTTGCTGGACTTACTGTCTAAGCTCACACATGAAGAATGCCTGTTTGGACAAGGCAGCAGAGAGGAGCCAGCACCTGTCAAACCATACCACAGCATCTTTTAGAAGAAAATCAGAGGAAAATATGTAATAAAAGCATAGATAACTGGGCATCCTTGATGACACGGGATGTTTATCTAGTGAGTAGCTGAGCCATGTAGACCTGACAAGTGGTTGTTCCAGCCTGTGCTGGAGCTGTCAATAGCTTCTAGGTTAAGGGTACCAAAAATCAACCAGATTGCTCATTCCTGGTCCTTACCCAGAAATCCCTATTTGAAGTGTATATGTGGGTATTGATCAGGCCATGATTCACCTGCAGTCAACTGGCCTGTTGACACTCATGGTCTACATAAATGAAAAATAGCCATTTGAGCAAGTAGCAATTGTGGAGCTGTACCCTAGCAAGTAATCAAGTAGTTCAGTAGAGGTGGGGAGAAAACAGTTAAAAATAGCTTTATTTAAAACAAAGTATAAAAACAAATCTGAAACTTGCCAGCAAAGCACAATGGGCAGCAATATTTCCGTGTCACAGAATGGTGGAGCACAAGTTCATGCCCTGGAGCCATACTGTTGAATTACTAATCTCAGCCACATAAGTGATTAAATCCCAAATACAGGCGGGGGATGGAAAACAGACACCCTTAGCTGCCTTCATACACCTCCTAAATGCTAATCAAATAGCAACAGAGATGAGGAGAAGTGCTTTCTTGTATTCATAGCAGGAACATTCAATGTTTTTGAACTTCTAAATGTCAAGTGGATCAGTTACAAAGTATTCTAACAATAAAAAGATTCCGTTCATAAAAAAGTGTTAAACTCTCTTGCCAGTACCAACTTCCAATTCTATTACTGCATCCTATTAACAATACTGTAAAAGACTCATGCAAAGAGCTATAATAAAACTACATACAGTTCAACATGCATCAGGAGTTATGCTGCAGTCAAGATACAACTAATTAAGCTTTAAAATGGTTATACCCTGTATTATTAAAGCAAGGGCATAAAACAACATTTAATTTTAAATGCACTTGCCTCAGTACAGCTACTATCAGTTACAAGGCTAAAAAAAAGTGCAGACTTCACAGTTTCAGCACTGCGACGAGAGCAACATTTTAAACGATTTTTTTTCCCTCACTTACCCACAGTTGAAAATGTAATGCTACTGTGCAACATCTATGGGTTAGTCAATTAGTCACTTTTAGCACAGTAATATAATATTCAATTAATTATTCAAATCAAAAAAATTAGATACATTAAACTATTAGCTTTTTTCTTGTAATGGCAAGGCACCGTCTTTTTTTCTATTACGCTTCACTTCACCCTCAACCAAAACAGTAGACAAGTACCCGTACCGAGGCCTGTTTATGCCAGCCTGAAGTAGAGGTGTGCAAGAGCAGCCTGCAGACTCGCATCTGGTTTCAGTTTGGCAGATTCCCACTTTACCATGGCTAAAATCAACAACTCAATTTGTGGAAGATTGCGACTGCAACCCCAAGTTCATTGCACAGTACATTGGGATGTCAGTAAACTGTGCCATCATATTACTTACCCACATTAAATCATTGTTGAAGTATAAATAGTCGTTTCCTCGAAAGTACAATTAAATATTATGATCTTGGCTCTCACCAATCGCTCAGTTGGTAAGGAAGTGAGCAGCTGAGCCACACAGATCAAGATGGTGTCAGATTTGATTGCAGTCTGCTGATGAGTTAGCAGATGTCATCTGGGGAAGCAGTAGGAGCACTGCAATTGGCCTCAGTGTCCTCTGGTCAGGAAGGAGAAAATTTGTCAAATTCCCCATTTGTGGGTTGCAAGACACAACCCCCTGCTGGAAAGTGCAATTGTGTAGGCATCAGATGAAGGTAAGTTTGTGCTCATTCGAGAACCCCACCCCACCTCCATCCCAATGATTGAACAATGACATTATGGATTGGTTAGTTGAATAGCCCCGCCCACCCCTTCCCGCAGCGACTGTCTGTCCCACTTGTGACAAAGTCTGTGGCTCTCGTATTGGACTGTTCAGCCACCAAAGAACTCACTTCAGGAGTGGAAGCAAGTCTTCCTCGATTCCGAGGGATTGCCTATGATGATGATGATGATGAGTTATTTCACACACATGGGAAAAGGAAGTCAACATTGCGACAGTCAAAATTACACTGTAAACTCAAATATATATATTATATTTTTAAAAAGAAATGCTGAAAATCTCAAATGCACAGGTTAGTGAGCAGCTGTCACTAGGATTATGTTAAACTGTAACAATTTCATAATACATTCATTTGAACTGAAACAATTATTGGGCCAGAATTTGCGGTGGGTAATAACGGTGAACTAATAGCGTTCACTGTTATTACCCCTTTGAAACTGACCGCAACTTCAGGATGTAGGACATGTGCATCCAAATGTGGAAATCCTGAAGTTGTGGTCTGTCACTCACTGCTCTGACTCTGGATCCGTTGTGTGACTCCCTCCAAATAAGCCAGCCAACAAACGTTATGGCCCTGAAAAACTAATTTTAATATTGTGGAGAGTCAAATTTCTCCATTATGATAAAAATTACAATTTTAAAAACTTCGAAGAGAAATTTAAAAAAAAAAATATTTCAAAGTTTGTTCATGATATTTCAAGTTCGAACTTTTCCCCACGCGAAAACGCCAATCCTTGTTTTGCGCTCTCTAACATTTTTAAAAAGCCGGGATAAAAGCAGGTTCTCATTTCCTGGTTCCCTGTCTGAGAATTCTGCAATGTGATCAGCTGCTTAAACAGCTTATTGACGACACAGCAGATCACTCTAGGGAATCCCCATTACACTATGCTGAAATTACTTGCTCATTGAAAAAGACAAACGTCTTTCTTCGGGGCCAGCGGAGAATGCCTGTGCTTCGCCGCTGACTACAAATTCTGGGCCAGTATTTCTTTCCAAAAATTTTGTTGTGTTATGTTTGGAGAGAGTATTTTGAGTTAGGTTAAGTTTAGTACTTGTAGTTACAGGTCACTGATGGTAGAAGCATTTTGAGGGATGAACCAAGAATACTACATAAGTATATTGCACAAATATGAAGGCATATTGGCTTGAATTATTCTTCTCGATAGTACATTTACTAAGCCTAGTGACAACGCTAGTTTCAGATATGGCACATCATCAGAACTGACAGAATCCTTGTTTATCAATTTCCACTAGGTAGGTAAATCTATAATGCACTCCTACCAAAATCCATTTGGCTTTGTAACATATCAATGCAATATTTAATGGGAGTTATTGACTACATGTTCCAGAATTGTTTCCCCCCCCCACCCCAGCCACCATTAGCAACTCTATTTGAAGAACATAGATCAACATTTTAACTGGCATCTCTGCTCAAATTGATTTTACTATGACCTTAGACTGCACACACTGATTGACTTGATTACAATACTCAGCGCTTGATTTCGTCTGCCGAGTGGAAAATAAAGTTAAATGTAATACTCTGTTAATACTACACCAGTGATGAAAAATGTTGTGTATCTACCCAGAACTGGCTGCACATTGCCCAAACAGGTTGAATTTGGAAACATCTAAATTGAATGAAATTAGATTGGGAAACAATTTCAGAGGCGCATGTCAACTAATATAAAGTGGAATAATGCTGGAAGGAGGTCTGCAATAAACATTAAAAAGCATACTCATTCTGTAATGTCTCTGCACCTTGTTACAAACTCACACGAGGCATGGATATATCAGGCACAGTCACTCTGTGACCTTCACTTTATTTCCAGGACTGAAGAGTCCTAATCCTGGGTGGAACCTCCCCTTTTATACCTGGAAGCCCAGGTGAGGAGCTTACTCCCTGTGGTCAGGGTGTGCATTACAAGGGTACAGGTACAGTATGCATGAGTTACAGTTACATACTTAGTCATTGCAAGATGGTGAAATACATGACGTCACCTCCCCCCTTAGGTCTTTTAGTTTCAGAGGTTAAGTCTATCGGGTGGTCGGCACTCTCTTGTGGAGCGACGCAGTTGTGATTCTGGTGGCTGAGCCTCAGCACGCGTCTGTCACTTGAGGTGATTCTGGCCTGTCCGGGTTGGCAGCAGGGACTGTGCATGCTGAGGGCTGTCTTTGTTGCTCGTGCGCTGGCAGTGGTGTGGGTGCTATCTCATCATGCTCTTCTTCCGGTTCCTCCGTGTCTGCAATGAACCTTGTCTTTACTTGGTCCAAGTGTTTGCGGCATATCTGCCCATTGTTTAGTCTGACCACTATGATCCTATTTCCTTCTTTGCCAATTACGGTGCCCTCAAGCCATTTGGGTCCCAAAGCACAGTTAAGAACAAATACTGGGTCATCTATTTCTATACACCTCCCCCTTGAGCCTCGATCTTGGAGCTCGGCTTGGGACTGGCGCTTTCCCTCAACAATGTCTGCCAGGGCTGGGTGAATGAGGGACAGCCACGTCTTGAGCGTGCGTTTCATGAGGAGTTCCGCTGGCGGGACTCCCGTGAGCAAGTGCGGCCGGTATAAAAAACATACTTTGGTGGAGGTGCAGATGGGGTCAAAGTAGCGAGCAGGTAAGAAGCCTTGCATGGTATTACATGTTTGTGTATAGGGATTAGTATTATTGTGTGGCCCACTTACTGGTTTTGATGTGTATCCTGCCCCAGCTTCAAAAGGTTAGCCGTCTCTTCCATGCACCATTCCTTGAACAAGAACTGGCAGAATAGGAACAGGAGTAGGACATTCAGCCCCTCGAGCCTGTTCCACCATTCAATTAAATCATGGCTGATCTGTATCTTAACTCGCCTTCATTCCGTAACCCTCAATACCGTTCCTAACAAATATCAATCTCAGTTTTGACATTTTCAATTCACCTAGCCTCAACAGACAATTTGTTCACAGCCACCATGGAACCAGGATGTGGACCACGAAGACTGCACGTTAATATTAGCTCCAATTTACCTTCCTTCCCTTACCACATCTGCCAGATAGCCCAGCTGCTGTTACAAACTCGCTTTTCTGTAAATCAATGGAGCAAATTCGCACTCTACCAGTGTGGCATGATGCATTCAGTATATTCAACATATCTCACAGTATGCTGCTCTTTAGCAGCAACAACTTGCCTTTATATAGCGCCTTTAACGTCCGATGGCACTTCAACAGGAATATTATCAAACAAAATTTGACACTGAGCCACACAAGGAGAATTAACCCCTGCGGAACAAGCTTGAGGGGCTAGATGGCCTACTTCTGTTCCTATGAATTTGCTGGAGTGTGGAATCTCAAGGTGTGACCTGTTTGTTAAGACTTGTTCCTGCACTCTTCAGCTCAAAAACATTTTGGCCACAAAGTTGCTGAAATCCAACCAGATAATGACACGTCAAACGCAACGGGGCATCTATGGGACCTTGCTGAACAATAGAAGAAACAGTGAATCAATCACCTTAACCAATGAGATTAAAGGATTGAGAAATAAACAAAGGAAGGACTGTGAAGAAGGGTGAATTCAAAGTCAAATCAAGTACAGAAAAAAGAATTGTATTGAGAGAATATAAAAAAAAGAGACAGAGGAAAAGAAAGAAAAAAAAATAGACGACATTTTTTTTTAAATCTTCAACAATTCACAACCTGAAGGAATGAGACTTCACACTTTTAACTGTTCATTTCTTGGTCCAGAGAGGTTGATTAGTAGTCATTAACAATTATCATGTACTTGCTAGACTTAACTTTGTGGTGAGTTTAATGGGCAATTAATGTGCAAATGTAGCAAGGTTATGAAAATCAGGGGGAGGTTAAGGGCAGGATGCCGTTTTCACAAAGCTAACGGTGGAAAGGGGCAAATCATCCAGCAACTTCTGGCGATTCAACTTGCATTCATATATAGAAACATAGAAAATAGGTGCAGGAGTAGGCCATTCAGCCCTTCGAGCCTGCACCACCATTCAATAGGATCATGGCTGATCATACAACTTCAGTACCCCATTCCTGCTTTCTCTCCATACCCTTTGATCCCTTTAGCCGTAAGGGCCACATCTAACTCCCTCTTGAATATATCCAACGAACTGGCCTCAACAACTTTCTGTGGTAGAGAATTCCACAGGTTCACAATTTGAGTGAAGAAGTTTCTCCTCATGTCAGTCCTAAATGACTTGCCCCTTATCCTTAGACTGTGACTTCTGGTTCTAGACTTCCCCAACATCGGGAACATTCGTCTAGCATCTAACCTGTCCAATCCCATCAGAATAATGTTTCTATGAGATCCCCTCTAAATTCCAGTGAATATAAGTCTAGTCGATTCAGTCTTTCTTCATAGGTCAGTCCTGCTATCCCGGGAATCAGTCTGGTGAACCTTCGCTGCACTCCCTCAATAGCAAGAATGTCCTTCCTCAGATTAGGAGACCAAAACTGTACACAATATTCAAGGTGTGGCCTCACCAAGGCCCTGTACAACTGCAAGAAGACCTCCCTATACTCCTATACTCAAATCCTGTCGCTATGAAGGCCAACATGCCATTTGCCTTCATCGCCTGCTGTACCTGCATGCCAACTTTCAATGACTGAAGTACCATGAAACCCAGGTCTCGTTGCACCTCCCCTTTTCCTAATCTGTCACCATTCAGATAATATTTGCCTTCCAAAGTGGATAACCTCACATTTATCCACATTATACTGCATCTGCCATGCATTTGCCCACTCACCTAACCTGTCCAAGTCACCCTGCAGCCTCTTAGCATCCTCCTCACAGTTCACACTGCCACCCAACTTAGTGTCATCTGCAAACTTGGATACATTACATTCAATTCCTTTGTCTAAATCATTAATGTATATTGTAAATAGCTGGGGTCTCAGCACTGAACCTTGCTGTACCCCACTAGTCACTGCCTGCCATTCTGAAAAGGACCCGTTTATTCCTATTCTTTGCTTCCTGTCTGCCAACCAGTTCTCTAGCCACATCAATACATTACCCCCAATACCATGTGCCTAATCTCTTATGTGGGACCTCGTCAAAAGTCCAAATACACCACATCCACTGGTTCTCCCTTGTCCACTCTACTAGTTACATCCTCAAAAAATTCTAGAAGATTTGTCAAGCATGATTTCCCTTTCATAAATCCATGCTGGCTAAGTAGAAAAAAATCCTTTTTTTTTGCATCAACAACAACTTGTATTTATATAGTGTCTTTAACGTAGTGAAATGTCCCAAGGCGCTTCACAGGAGTATTATGAGATAATAAATTTGACACCGAGCTGCATAAGTAGAAATTACTGCAGGTTACCAAAAGCTTGGTCAAAGAGGTAGGTTTTAAGGAGCATGTTGAAGGAGGAAATACTAGGGGACCAAGGGTCTAGCAAGAAGGAGGAACTGAAGGAAACCCTTATTAGTCAGGAAATTGTGTTAGGGAAATTGATGAGATTGAATGCCGGTAAATCCCCAGGGCCGGATAGTCTGCATCCCAGAGTACTACTGCTTTCCAAATACGCTGCTATTACATCTTTACTAATTGATTCCAACATTTTCCCCACTACCGATGTCAGGCTAACCGGTCTATAATTCCGTGTTTTCTCTCTCCCTCCTTTTTTAAAAAGTGAGGTTACATTAGCTACCCTCCAATCCATAGGAACTGATCCAGAGTCTATAGAATGTTGGAAAATGACCACCAATGCATCCACTATTTCTAGGACTACTTCCTAGGATGCAGCCTATCAGACCTTGGGGATTTACCGGCCTTCAATCCCATCAATTTCCCAACTAATAAGGATTTCCTTCAGTTCCCCCTTTTCGCTAGACCCTCAGTCCCCTAGTATTTCCTCCTTCAAGATGCTCCTTAAAACCTACCTCTTTGACCAAGCTTTTGGTAACCTGCAGTAATTTCTACTTATGCAGCTCGGTGTCAAATTTATTATCTCATAATACTCCTGTGAAGCGCCTTGGGACATTTCACTGCGTTAAAGACACTATATAAATACAAGTTGTTGTTGATGCAAAAAATACTTTTTCTACTTGGCCTCACTTTGACCAGACCAATCCTACAACAAACACAGCAAGCATAAACTTCTATCCCAGAAGGCTGTTTTTTTCCTTACTTTGGTGACTTTGAAATTGGAAGAAAGATCCAACTTGATTGATACACTGAGACCCTCCGTCCCCTAGTATTTCCGGAAGATTATTTGTGTCTTCCTTAGTGAAGACAGAACTAAAGTATTTGTTCAATTGGTCTGCCATTTCTTTGTTCCCCATTATAAATTCACCTGATTCTGACTGCAAGAATATAGCACCTTTGATATAAAGCAAAACATCCCAAGACGCTTAACAAGAGCAGTATCAATAAGGGAAATCTGACAGCGAGCCACAGAAGATGATATCAAGACAGATGACCAAAAGCTTAGTCAAAGAGGTAGGTTTTAAGGAGCATCTTAAAAAGGAGGAGAGGTAGAGAGAGGAAGCGGTTTAGGGAGGGAATTCCAGAGCTTAGGGCCAAGGCAGCTAAAAGCACAGCCACCAATGGGGGAGTGATTAAAATCGGGGATGCACTAGATGCCAGTATTGGAGGAGCTCAGCAATGTCAAAAAACTAGTAGTGCTGGAGGATGTTAGAGGTAGGATGGGGTGAAGTCATGAAGTGATTTGAAAACAAGGATGAGAATTTTAAAATTGAGGCATTTTTGGATCAGGTGTCAGTGTAGGTCAGCAAGGACAGTGGTGATGGATGAACGGGACTTGGTGCAAGTTAAGACACTAGCAACAGTGTTTTTTTTGGATGAGCTCAAGCTTATGTAGGGCGGAAGATGGGAGGCTGGCCAGGAGAACATTGTATTAGCCAAGTCTGGGGGTAACGAAGGCATGGATGACAGTTTCAGCAGCAGATGAGCTGAGGCAGGATCAGAGTCAGAAGATGTTATTGAGGCAGTCTTCATGATGGAGCAGATATGGTCAGAAGCTCATCCCGGGTCAACCACAATACCAGGGTTGCGAACCATCTGGCTCAGCTACAAAAGGTGCCAGGGAGAGGGATGGAAACAGTTGCCAGGAGTCAGTGTGTTTTGTGGGGACCAAAGACAATGACTTCAGACCTCCCAATATTTAGTTGGAGGACATTTTTGCTCATCCAATACTGGATGTCAGACAAGCATTGTGACAGATCAGAGACAGTGGAGGGTAGAGAGAGATGGCGATGAGATAGTGCTGAGTGTTGCTAGTGTACACGTGGATCCTGATGTATTTTTGGATGATGTCGCCAAGGAGCAGCATGTAAATGAGAAATAGGAGGGGGCCAAGGATAGATCTTCGGGGGATTCCGAGTTAACGGTGTGGGAGTGGGAAGAGACGCCATTTCCAGTGATTCTCGGGCAGTTCCACCCAGCTGGATGATTGAGAGGCGAGGCGTTGGGGGGAGGATGATGTAGTTAAATCTGTCGAAGGCTGCAGATTGGTCAAGAGGATGAGGAGGGATAGTTTACCACGGTCACAGTCACACAGTATGTAATTTATGACTTTGATAAGGGTCGTTTCAGTACTGTGACGATGGCTGAAACCTTACTGGTTTAGATCATGGCTAATCTGCATCATAACTACATTTGCCAGTCTTGGTTCCATATTCCTCAATTCGTTACTTAATAACAATCTCAGTTTTGACATTTTCAATTGATCTAGCCTCAACAGCTTTTTGGGGGAGAGAATTTCAGATTCCCACTGTGTGTTGGTGCTTCCTGACATCACCCCTGAATGGCATAGTTCTAATTTTAAGATTATGCCCCCTTGTTCTGAACTCGCCCCACTAGAGGAAGTAATCTCTATCTATCCTATCAACTCTTTTAATCATCTTAAAACATCTCAATTAGATCACCCTTTAACTCTTCTAAACTCAAGGGAATAAAAGCCTAGCCTATGCAACATGTCCTCATAATTTAGCCCTTTAGCCCGGTTATCATTCTGGTGAATCTGCACTGCATCCCCTCCAAAACCAATATATCCTTCCTGAGGTGTGGTGCTGAGAACTGACTGTAGTACTCCAGATGGGGTCTAACCAGAGCTTTATATAATTGAAGTATAATTTCCACCCCTTTGTATTGCAGCCATATGGAGATAAAGGCTTACATTCCATTAGCCTATTTAATTATTTGCATTTATATAGCACTTTTCACTATCTTAAGATGTTCCAAAGTGCCTTGCAGCCAATAAAGTACTTTTGAAGTGCAATGTGTTTAATATTAGTTCTTGGGATGTAGGCGTCACTGGCAAGACCAGCATTTATTGTCCATCCCTAATTCCCCTTGAGAAGGTGGTGGTGAGCCGCCTTCTTGAACCGCTGCAGTCCCTGTGGTGAAGGTACTCCCATAGTGCTGTTCGGGTAGGAGTTCTAGGATTTTGACCCAGTAACAATGAAGGAACGACAACATATTTCAAAGTCAGGATGGTGTGTAACTTGGAGGTGATGGATTTCCCATGTGCCTACTGTCCTTGTCCTTCTAGATGGTAGTGGTTACAGATTTGGGAGGGGCTGTCAAAGAAACCTTGACGAGATGCTGCAGTGCATCTTGTAAATGGTACACACTGCAGCCACTGTTGTAATGTAGGGAAATGTTGTAATGCTGCTCAAAGACATAATAAAGAAGCCAAGATACAACAGCCTAGCAACAACGCTCTCTCTCTCTTCAATGAGAAAGTGCTTGCTCTGCATTCCACATTTCCCTGCAGCTGATATAGGGAAACCAGTGGCGTCTGAAAATTAAACCTGCATCTCTCCACTGTAGCACCACAAATGGGAACCTCTTTATAGTAAATCATCCACATCATGTTTTTTTTAAAAAGTGGGAAACCATGCAACACAATATATTAACAGCTTTATTTATGTTGATAAATGTAACCTCTTGCGCCATTTGCAGGGTCGTACAGTTATTCTTCAATGAAAGCAAAGCTCAAACTTGGCTACAGGGCACGGGACAGTAAAAACACTAGCAAATATTGTACCTAGACTACAGTAAAAATCATGAGTAATTAAATACAGTATGTACTTAGTACAGTTTTGGTATCCACCAAAAAAGAGAGAGATATTGGAAAATTAGCACAGGAAGGCAACCAGAATGATACCTAGTCATTGTCCTCTGGAACACACTATTGAATCATGCAATGGGTATGAATTCACACTTAAAAGTGAGCTTGACAAGTTCATAATAGAAAATGAAATTTTTAATCATAGAAGATAAATTGCTAATTAGCTGTAATTATAAACTATTGCAGTCTCCTGGAGTTTTGCTTGATTCCCTTAGAGTATCAGAGATAAATTTCCTAGTGTGCTTCCTGAATTGATCATGGCTTTTTCTTTCATTCCTAGGACACTACATGGTTAAAGGGTGGGTCAATGGCGCATTAGGTGCGCCATGTTTTAATGAGACACGCTTGATGGCCTTTTCTTGCCCTTCTTTTTGTATGTTTATATATATACACAATAACTTACACAGAGACAACTATTTACAAGTCATGGTGGTTTGCAAAAAAGCCTGCACAACAAACTTTGTGTGCTGGCCAGCTTAGAGTAGTGATATGTTTTGACATTAGAAAGCACTGTACCTCTTCTTGAGCAGCGAGTGACCAAGGGTGTGCAAAAGGCCTAGAGAGTCCAGTTTCAGAGTGCAGTTGACCTAAAACTATGTTTGAGGAGTTAAAACATAAAAATTGTTGTTTGATTTTATTAAACTTTTATTAAATTTAATATGGGAAACACAGCTAGACCCATGATGTGCAGTACCTGCATCATGGGAGGGGCTAAATGCTTTACATATCCAAGATGACAACATGTGTGAGAAATGCCTCCAATTGCTTGCACTCAAGCTCAAAGGCCCCAAGTTTCGTCCCGCGGCGAAAACGGCGCACCTCCGAGCTGGGTGCCTGTTTTTTGTGCCGAAAACTGCGCCTAAAAAAAAGTCCGATATTCTGTCTGCTTGGCGCGGCGCGCTGCGCTCTTCGCAGCAGGGGGCGGAGCCTAACACTCGCGCCAATTTTGTAAGTAGCAGGGGGCGGGTACAATTTAAATTAGCCTTCGTGGTGCCAGCAACCCTGCGCGTGCGCGTTGGAGCGTGCGCACAGTCTCACACAAACATTGGCACTCGGCCATTTTTTTAAAATACTGCAGAAAAAGTGAAGATTTGTTTCTTGGACCCCTGCAAAGGCTTGTAATTTAATTTTTTTTGATATTTCTGTGTGTGAGGGAGTGCTTTTAGCAGCACTGCTGAATAAATCACCTGCTGAAATCAGTGAGTTCAGCTTTTCACTGCTAAACTTGCAGAACCGGTGCTGCATTGGTGCATGCAAATTAAGGACTGTGTGTTTGGAGAAATAAGAGTGCCAATTCAACTTTGCAATGGATCAACGTCCACCAAGAACAAAGAATTTCTTGCATGAGGAAGTGGAGATATTAGTCAACGTAATTGAGCAGAGATGGCAGGAGCTAGATACCAGCAACAGAGGTCGCATAAAAGTGCCACCAAAAGAAAAGAAGAAACGCTGGAACCAAGTTGCAGAAGATTACTGCGCAGTGGTGCATACCAGGAGATCTGGAAGTCAGTGTAAAAAGAAAAGTAGTTAGTGTAAGTAATATTTCCCATTTTTAATTTAATTGTAATTGTAACCTGGCTATCTGTATGTCCCACCTTGCAGACTGACACACTCTGTAAAAAGTTATATTTTACTCTTTGCAGAAGAAATTGGCCCACAACAAAAGGGAGGCAACTCGGACAGGAGGAGGCGTGCCCAATCTGCATCCACTGACACCCTTGGAACAAAGGGTAGCTGCTATGATGAGTCGTACATGGAGAAAGGCAATCGGTACAGCACAAGCTGGGCCCGCACGCGAGGAGGAGGGCAAGTAATCAACCTGCTGCCTGGCCTGCTATGTGCCACCCACCCGGCCCCCTCCCTTGCTGTTAAGCATTTGACTGGTCTGATGTATTTTGCAGACCACCGCCACCGCCACACCACCACCACCACCACCACCACCACCACGACGACGACGACGACGACAACCCTGAGGATCCAGAACAAGAACCAGTACAACCAGCTGCGGACGTTCCAGACTGGATGATGGCAGTGATGACTGAAATGTCTGCAGGGGAGAGCTTCCAATTTAATGTTTATGAGCCCCCATCAAGGGGCATCAGTTTCAACCCCTAGCATAGGTCTTGGTTCCACCTTCCATGGTTTCGCTTCCGATGTTGCGGGTCCCAGTGGTGCTGCTGGTATAATGCAGCATTCTACACAGTCAGTGCACTACCGTCCCAGCCTGCGCCTCCCTCTCGCATAGGTTCTGGTTCCACCTACTATGGTTTTGATTCCGACGCTTCGGGTCCCAGTGTTGCTGCTGATATCATGGAGCAGTTTACACCCATTCGTCCAACATCCCAGCCCACGGCTCGCACTCGAGTGCTGTCGTCTGGAACACCGAGCGTCCTACCGTTCCAGCCCGAGCCTCTCCCTCTAGTTCAGCCGTCTGGAACAGAGCATCCCACAGTCCCATCCTGCGCCTCCCTGTGTAGTGGTGCCGCTTGCAACACCGAGCATTCCACCGTCCGTGCCCGCGCCTCCCAGTGTAGTGGTGCCACAAGGCAGACCCAGGCAGAGGAGAAGGAGATTGGAGACACGCTCTCCTGAGATGCAGCGTGCAACAGATGCGACTCAGGTTGTGGCATTGGGTATGGAGACCAATGAGCTTACCCGATCACTCATCGGTGGCGTCAATGCAGTAGGTGAAGAGTTGACGGTCCTGACGGGAGAAATAGCAGTAATGACACGGGAACTTAGGGAGGGAATGTCCGAGGGAGTGCACCAACGGCACAGGCCGTCAGGGAGGGCGTGCAAATTACGGCACAGGCCATCAGGGAAGGCATGCAAGTGTCGGCACAGGCCGTCAGAGAGGGCCTGGTTGAGGTAGCTGCTGCAATAAGGGCACACAGCCCAGCCAATCAAATGACACCCCCATGAGGAAGTGAACATTCACTGAGATATGGATGAGACATAGTTGCAGCCTTTCTTTGCTGCTTTTGTTTTTGTTCTTGATGTAGCTGTAGTAGCGTTTTTCAAATTGAAATTGTTTTGTAAGTTTTGTAACTTTACAACTTATAAGGGATCTTATGGTTTTTAAGTGATCTTATAGTGTAAATGCTCTCACATTTTTTTGTATCTTATTTAATTTTGCACCTAAAAAGTGATCCTGAAGTTTAAGTGTTCTTCAGAGTGTAAGATTTTTCACAATGAAACTGTTTTGTAAGTTTTGTAACTTTACAACATATAAGTGATCTCAGGGTGTTCAAGTGATCTTATAGTGTAAATGCTCTCACATTCTGTAAATTATTTAATTTTGCATCTAAAAAGTGATCTTGAAGTATAAGTGATCTTAGAGTCTAAAGTTTTTCACATAGAAAGTGTTTTGTAACTTTACAAGTTTATAAGTGATCTTCAAGAGTCATATTAAAAAGTATAGTTTGATACAACAAATATTTTATTAGAGTGACGTTAACTTTTCAATAAAATATTTTTTCATTAAAACTGTTTCATGTTCCATTAACACAATACAACGTAGGAACAACTGCAAAGAATAAACATGTCCATATGCAAAAGTGGTCGCAGAGCCCTCAGGCATCATGAGTTGAAGCGTTCACGGATGAGCTGCTGGCGCAAGTCTCGAGCAATCGTTAAAGGGGCACGACGGACGGCCCTCCTCCGACCTCGTGCTTCGGCATCAGGCACTTGCATGCTTTCCTGATTGTCGTTATCATCCACATCCTGGTCTTCCATAATACTATCATCATGCACTGGGCCCTCACGTCGGTCTTCGGGTTCCACTACCAGCTCCTTCTGCCTCATGATGGCTAAGTTATGAAGCATGCAGCACACAACAGTGAAGTAACCGACAATCTGAGGAGGGTATAGCAACTGTCCTCCGGAATGGTCCAGGCATCGGAATCGCTGTTTCAATATGCCAATGGTCCTCTCAATGATGCTGCACGTCGCAATGTGTGCCATTTTGTATTGACGGTCAGCTTCTGTCCGTGTCACGCGTAGGGGCGTCATGAGCCCAGGTGGTCAGGCCGTACCCTTTGTCTCCCAGTAGCCAGCTCTGCCCTTCTGGCTGCTGCTCAAACATGTCAGGTAGAACGCTGTCGCGTAGGATGAATGCATCGTGGGTGCTGCCAGGGTATCTCGCATCGACTGACATGATGCGCTGCTTGTCGTCACACACGAGCTGCACATTGATAGAGTGGAAACCTTTCCTATTTCGGTACTGCTCAGATTCCTCCACGGGTGCTCGCAAGGCTATGTGGGTACAATCAATGCAGCCCTGTACCTTTGGGAAGCCGGCAATCCTGAAGAAGCCCACAGCCCTGTCATGGATCGCTTGTGCGGTCATTGGGAAATTGATGAAGTCATTCCTTCGCGCATAAAGTGCAGCCGTGACCTGGTAAACGCAGGCATGTATTGCACGTTGAGAGATGGCACACACATCTCCAGTTGTAGCCTGAAACGATCCCGAGGCATAGAAAGAAAGTACAGCTGTTACCTTCACTTCAACAGACAAGGCAGTTGTCCTTCTGCTTCTGGGCTGCAAATCTGCTCTCACCATATCACAGATCTCAGTGACAACTTCTCTGCGAAAATGCAGCCTTTTCACACAATCAGCCTCGCTCATGTCCAGGTACGAGCGCCTGGTTCGATATTGTCGACGTGGGTAAGGTCTCCTGCCCATCAACCTACGGGCTACGACGTTCCTGGTGCGGTGAGCTCTAATCAATTCTCTCCTATGCAGTGAATTGATGGCAAACCATTGCATAATACGTGGTGTTGACAATGCAGCACCCATTCTGCAAATTTAAATATAAAACTGTCGATGTGGCTGCCTCTCCCTGTCCAAATGGCCTCAGACCCCCTCACAGCTCGAAGGCTGCTGCTGTATCTTCGGCTGCCGTCGAGCCACTGACGCCGCCCCTAAAGCGTGGCCGAATGGCCTCAAGCACCATAAAGAGCTGCGTGTGTCAGGTGTTGATTCTTCGGCTGCCGGCCAGCCACTGATGCCGCTAATATCTCATGGCCGAATGGCCTCGGGTCCGTCCGGTGCTGCTTCTTTGCGGCCAGCCACGAAGAGAATGATGGCCTGCCTCAAGCACTGCAGCTCAGCTCGAAGCTTGCTGCCGCTGCCGCTGCCGCTGCCGTCGAGACACTGACGCCACACCGCTGCCTGTCTCCAACATGAAAGGCCTGCCTGAAGCACTTTCACACAGGTAGGAACATGGTTTATTTAATCTTTTCTTTGCTTATAAATTTTTATTCAGGTTGGATTTATTTGTATAATATTTGTATAAGTATAACTAAGGATTGATTGTAGAATTTAATGACTTCCCTTCCCCCCCTCCCCCCCACAACCTCATTCCCTACGCCTAATTTGTAACCTACGCCTGATTTTCTAAAGTGTAGACAAGGTTTTTTCAAGCGTACAAAAATCTTCACTTACTCCGTTCTAAGTTAGTTTGGAGTAAGTTTTCACTCACGAAACTTTGAAATCAGGCGTAAGTGGCCGGACACGCCCCCTTTTGAAAAAAAAATTCTGTTCCAAAGTGAAACTGTTCTAACTGACTAGAACTGGAGCAAACTAAATGTCGAGAATTCCGATTTCTAAGATACTCCGTTCTACACCAGTTGCTCCTAAAAATCAGGAGCAAATCATGTGGAAACTTGGGGCCAAAGTTTCTGAACTTGAGGAGTAGCTGTGAATATTCCAACACACATAGGGAGCTGATGAGTTTCTGGAATACATATTTCAGAAGGTGGCCACCCACCCTGCAGGCAGATCATATTAGTGAATAGCAGTGGGTGATCATCCATCAGGGTGCAAACAGCAGATCATGGTCAATGCGTTATATAGGTTATATGGTAAATAGGAGACATAAATTTATCAGTAAAAGAACAAATTTGAGGTTAGGAGTTCTTTTTTATACATAGATGTCTGTTAGGTCATAATATGACCACTTAAAACAGTGGTGGAAGCAGAATCCATAACAGCTTTTAAAATAAAGCAAATACATTTTGAAAGGGTCTGGGGAAAGGGGCTATGTGCAGTGGTTAAGGTACTGGACTAGCAACCCACAGCTCAGGATTTCAAATCCCATCATGACAACTTGTGAAAGTGAATTCAATAAATCGATCAGGAAAATTTCCATGAAAGTTGCTGGATTTTTTTTTATTTGTTCCTGGGATGTGGGCGTAGCCAGCAAGGCCATCATTTATTGCCCATCCCGAATTGTCCTGGAGAACTTGGTGCGGTGAAGATACTCCGATAGTGCTGTTAGGAAGGGAGTTCTAGAATTTTGACCCAGCAGCGATGAAGGAACGGCAATATATTTACAAATCAGGATGGTGTATAACTTGGAAGTGATGGTGTTCCCATGCGCCTGCTGCCCTGGTTCTTCTTGCTGTTAGAGGTTGCGGGTTTGGGCGGTTCTGTCGAAGAAGCCTTGGTGAGTTGCTACAGTGACACTGCAGCCATGGTACGGTGGTGGAGGGAGTGAATGTTTAAGGTGGTGGATAGGGTGCCAATCAAGAGGGCTCCTTTGACCTGGATAGTGTCATGCTTCAAGTGTTGTTGGGGCTGCACTCATGCAGGCAAGTGAAGAGTATTCCATCATATTCCTAACTTGTAGATAGTGGAAAGACTTTGGGGAGTCAGGAAGTGAGATGCTCACTGCAGAATACCCAGCCTCTGACCTGTTCTTGTAGTCACAGTATTTATGTCACTGGTTCAGTCAAGCTTCTGGTCAATGGTGACACCCAGGATGTTGATGGTGGGGGATTTGGCAATGGTACTGCCGTTGAACATCAAGGGGCAGGGATTAGACTCTCACTTGTTGGAGAAAGTCATTGCCAGGCAATTGTGTGGCACGAATGTTACTTGCCACTTATCAACCCAAGCCTGAATGTCATAAAGATCATGCTGCATGCAGGCATGGACTGCTTCATTATCTGAGGAGTTGCAAATGCCACTGAACACTGTGCAGTCATCAGCGAACATCCCCACTTCTGACCGTACGATGGTGGGAAGGTCAATGATGAAACAGCTGAAGATGGTTGGGCGTCTGCATCCCAGAGTACTTAAGGAAGTGGCCCTAGAAATAGTGGATGCATTGGTGATCATTTTCCAACAGTCTATGGACTCTGGATCAGTTTCTATGGACTGGAGGATAGCTAATGCAACACCACTTTTTTAAAAAGGAGGGAGAGAGAAAACAGGTAATTATAGACCGGTTAGCCTGACATCAGTAGAGAGGAAAATGTTGGAATCAATTATTAAAGATGAAATAACAGAGCATTTGGAAAGCAGTGACAGGATCGGTCCAAGTCAACATGGATTTATGAAAGGGAAATCATGCTTGACAAATCTTATGGAATTTATTGAGGATGTAACGAGTAGAGTGGACAAGGGAGAACCAGTGGATGTGGTGTATTTGGACTTTCAAAAGGCTTTTGACAAGGCCCCACATGAGAGATTGGTGTGCAAAATTAAAGCACATGGTATTGTTGGGATAAATGGGTCTTTTTCAGAATGGCAGGCAGTGACTAGTGGGGTACAGCAAGGTTCAGTGCTGGGACCCCAGCTATTTACAATATACATTAATGATTTAGACAAAGGAATTGAGTGTAATATTTCCAAGTTTGCAGATGACACTAAACTGGGTGGCGGTGTGAGCTGTGAGGAGGATGCTAAGAGGCTGCAGGGTGACTTGAACAGGTTAGGTGAGTGGGCAAATGCATGGCAGATGCAGTATAATGTGAATAAATGTGAGGTTATCCACTTTCGGGGCAAAAACACAAAGACAGATTATCTGAATGGCAGCTGATTAGGAAAAGGGGAGGTGCAACGAGACCTGGGTGTCATGATACATCAGTCATTGAAAGTTGGCATGCAGGTTCAGCAGGCAGTGAAGGCGGCAAATGGCATGTTGGCCTTCATAGCTAGGGGTTTTGAGTATAGGAGCAGGGAGGTCTTGCTGCAGTTGTACAGGACCTTGGTGAGGCCTCACCTGGAATATTGTGTTCAGTTTTGGTCTCCTAATCTGAGGAAGGACTTTCTTGTTATTGAGGGAGTGCAGTGAAGGTTCACCAGACTGATTCCCGGGATGGCTGGACTGACATATGAGGAGAGACTGGATCGACTGGGCCTTTATTCACTGGAATTTAGAAAGATGAGAGGGGATCTCATAGAAACATGGAAAATTCTGACGTGACTGGACAGGTTAGATGCAGGAAGTGTTCCCGATGTTGGGGGAGGTCCAGAACCAGAGGACACAGTCTAAGGATAAGGGGTAAGCCATTTAGGACTGAGATGAGGAGAAACTTCTTCTCTGAGTTGTTAACCTGTGGAATTCCCTACCGCTGAGAGTTGTTGATGCCAGTTCATTGGATATATTCAAAAGGGAGTTAAATGTGGCCCTTACGGCTAAAGGGATCAAGGGGTATGGAGAGAAAGCAGGAAAGGGGTACTGAGGTGAATGATCAGCCATGATCTTATTGAATGGTGGTGCAAGCTCGAAGGGCTGAATGGCCTACTCCTGCACCTATTTTCTATGTTTCTAGGACACGGCCCTGAGGAACTCCTGCTGCGATATCCTGGGGATGAGATGATTAACCTCCAACAACCACAACCATCTTCCTTTGTGCTAGGTATGACTCCAGCCAGTGGAGAGATTTCCCTCCCGATTCCCATTGACTTCAATTTTACTCGGCTCCTTGATGCCACACGCTGTCAAATGCTGCCTTGATGTCAAGGGTAGTCACTCACATCTCACCACTGGAATTAAGCTCTTTTGTCCATATTTGGACCAAGGCTGTAATGAAGTCTGGAACATAGTGGTCTTGGCGGAACCCAAATTGAGCATCATTGAGCAGCTTATTGGTGAGCGAGTGCGGTTTGATAGCACTGTTGATGACATCTTCCATCACTTTGCTGATGATTGAGAGTAGACTGATGAAGTGGTAATTGACAGGATTGGATTTGTCCTGCTTTTTGTTGATAAGATCTACCTGGTCAGTATTCCACATTGTCGGTCGATGCCAGTGTAGCTGTACTGGAACAGCTTGGCGAGAAGCTCGCCTCATTCTGGAGCACAGATCTTCAGCACGACAACCGGGATGTTGTCGGGGCCCATAGACTTTGCTATATCCAGTGCCTTCAGCTGTTTCTTGATGTCATGTGGAGTGAATCAAATTGGCTGAAGACTGGCTTCTGTGATGGTGGGGACTTCAAGAAGAGGCAGAGAAGGATCATCCACTCGACACATCTGGCTGAAGATGGTTGCAAATGCTTCAGCCTTGACTTTTGCACTCGCGTCTTGAGCTCCGCCATCATTGAGAATGGGGATATTCATGGAGGCACATCCTCCAGTTAATGGCTTAATTGTCCACCACCAATCTTGACTGGATGTGGCAGGACTGCAGAGCTTTGAGCTGATCCGTTGGTTGTGGGATCGCTTAGCTCTGTCTATAGCATGCGGCCTCCGCTGTTTAGCATGTGTTGCAGCTTCCCCACGTTGGCACCTCATATTTAGGTACGCCTGGTGTTGCTTCTGGCATACTCTTCTGCACTCCTCATTGAACCAGAGTTGGTCCCCTGGCTTGATGGTAATGGTAAGAGCGAGGGAAATGCCGGGCCATGAGGTTACAGATTGTGGTGGAATACAATTCTGCTGCTGCTGATGGCCTACAGCGCCTCATATAGAGCTGCTGGATTTGTTCTGAATCTATCCTATTTGGCACAGCGGTAGTGCCACACAACACGATGGAGGGTGTCCTCAGTGTGAAGACGGGACTACTTCTCCACAAGGGCTGTGCAGGGGTCACTTCTACCAATACTGTCATGAATAGATGCATCTGCAACAGGTAGATTGGTGAAGACGAGGTCAAGTAGGTTTTTCCCGCATGTTGGCTCTCTCACCACCAGTCTGCAACTATGTCCTTCAGGACTTGGCCAGCTCGGTCAGTAGTAGTGCTACCGAACCAGTCTTTGTGATGAGCATTGAAGTCCCCCACCCAGACTATACATTCTATGCCCTTGCAACCTTCAGTGCTTCTTCCAAGTGGTGTTCAACACGAAGAGTATTGATTCACCTGCTGAGGGAGGGTAGTAGGTGGTGATCAACCGCAGATTTCCTTGCCTATGCTTGACCTGAAGACATGAGACTTCATGGGGTCCAGAGTCAATGTTGAGGACTCCCAGGGCCATTGCCTCCCAACTGTATACCATTGTGCTGCCACCTCTGGTGGGTCTGTCCTGCGGTGCAACAGGACATACCCAAGGATGGTGATGGAGGAGTCTGGGACATTGATTGAAAGGGAAGATTCTGTGAGTATGACTAGGACAGGGTGTTGCTTGACTAGTCTGTGGGACAGCTCTCCCAATTTTGGCACGTCCCCAGATGTTAGGAGGACTTTGCAGGGTGAACTGGGCTGGGTCTGCCTTTGTCTTGTCCGAATCCGATGTCTAGGTCGATGCTCGGTGGTCCGTCCGGTTTTATTCTTATTATTGTTTTTCGTAATGGTTTTTGTACAATTGAGTGGCTTACTTGACTATTTCAGAGAGCAGTTAAGTGTCTACCACATTGCTGTCACATATAAGTCAGACCAGTTATAGACAGCAGATTTCCTTCCCTAATAGTTTTAAGGTCACTATTACTGATATCTGTACTAGCATTTTATTCCAAATTTATTTAATTAACTGAATTTAAATGCCCCAGCTGCTGTCTTGGGATTTAAACCCACATTTCTGGATCATTAGTCCAGGCCTCTGGATTACTAGTCCAGTAACATATCACTATGTTACCATATCTGGATTGTCGTAAAAACCCAACTGGTTTACTAATGTCCTTCTGCCGAGTCTGGCCTACATGTGACTTCAGCCTTATACTATGTGGTGACTCTTAATGCTCTCAAGGCAATTAGGGATGGACAATAAAAGCGGCCTTGCCAACATCACCTACATCACAAGAACAAAGAAAGTAAATGGATAGCCTTTCAGAGAGTAGTCAGAGGCATAATGGTTTCCTTCTGTGCTGTAAAACTATATGATTCTATGTTCACAAAAAGCAGGACAAATCCAATCCGGCCAATTACCATCAGTCTACTCTCAATCATCAGCAAAGGGATGGAAGGTGTCATCAACAGTGCTAGCAGGTGGCACTCACCGCAATAAATCTGCTCACCAATGCCCAGTTTGGGTTGCGCCAGGACCACTCGGCTCCAGACCTCAGTGCAGCCTTGGTCCAAATATGGACAAAAGAACTGAATTCCAGAGGCGTGGCGAGGCGAGAGTGAATGCCCTTGACATCAAGGCAGCATTTCACAGAGTGTGGCATCAATGAGCCCTTGTAAAATTGAAGTCAATTGGAATCAGGAGGAAAACTCTCCATTGGCTGGAGTCATACCTAGCACAAAGGAAGATGGTTGTGGTGGTTGGAGGTCAATCATCACAGCCTGAGGACATCGCGGCAGGAGTTCCTCATGGCAGTGTCCTAGGCCCAACCATCTTCAGCTGCTTCATCAATTACCTTGCCTCCATCATAAGATCACAAATGGGAATGTTCGCTGATGACTGCAGTGTTCAGCTCCGTTCGCAACTCCTCAGATAATGAAGCAATCCTTGCCCGCATCCAGCAAGACCTGGTCAACATTCAGGCTTGGGCTGATAAGTGATAAGTGGCAAGTAGCATTCACGCCACACAAGTGCCAGGCAATGATTATCTCCAACAAGCAAGAGTCCAACCACCGCACCCCCCCCCTTGAAATTCAACGGCATTACCATCGCTGAATCCCCCACCAACAACATCCTGGAGGGGGTCACCATTGACCAGAAACTTAACTGGACCAGTTACATAAATACTACTGTGACAACAAGAGTAGGTCAAGAGCCGAGTCTCTCACCTCCTGATTCCCCAAAACCTTTCCACCATCTACAAGGCAGTCAGGAGTGTGATGGAATACTCTCCACTTGCCTGGAATAGTGCAGCTCCAACAACACTCAAGAAGCTCAACACTATCCAGGAAAAAGTAGCCCACTTTATTGGCACCCCATCCACCACTTTAAACATTCACTCCCTCCACCACCCGTGTACCGTGGCTGCAGTGTCTACCATCCACAAGATGCACTGCAGTAACTCACCAAGGCTTCTTTAGCAGCACCTCCCAAACCCGTGACCTCTACCACCTAGAAGGACAAGGGCAGCAGGGGCATGGGAACACCATCACCTGCAAGCTCCCCTCCAAGCCACACATCATCCTGACTTGGAAATATATCACCGTTCCTTCATTGTCAATGCCAAAATCCTGGAACCCCCTCCCTAACAGCACTGTGGGAGTGCCTTCACCACAAGGACTGCAGCGGTTCAAGACGGCAGCTCATCACCTCCACAATCTCAAGGGCAATTAGGGATGGGCAATAAATGCTGGCCTTGCCAGCAACAGCCCCATCCCATGAACAAATAGAAAAATATCTCATGATCTAATTATACTATTTGAACCCTAAAATCCATACAACTTACGACTACTAAAATACTGTATAGCAGCTTCTAGTAACACAAACTGGTTCTGCAACACTACTGTGAATCACAACACAATAAAAAGTATTCTACTGGTTCAATTCCAACATTGGATATAATATTGGAGCCCCATGCAAGAAAGGCAGCAGTCGCAACAACAACTTGCATATGTATAGTGCCTCTCAAGTAGAACAACATCGTAAGGTGCAAGAGAAACCATACACTAAGGGACAGGAAATTAATGTGGAGTGGCCAGAAGCACAGTTCGAGAGATTTTTGATACTTTTGCGACAATTGAGGTAGTGTGGTTCAGCAAAGCGTTTCCTGAAGTGTAACAATCGAAGGATCAGCCGCCAATGGACGAGCTGAAAGAGCAAGCGACTAGCTCAGAGCAAACCAGACCCAGGAGCAATGGATGCATGATACAATGTACAGGCTGTTGGAGAAGATCACTCAGGTAGGGAAGGATGACAGGCAAGGACAAGGACTTCAAATTGATATGCTGAGGGACAGGGCGACAACTGAACTTGGCAACGATTGGCAGTAAAAGGGAATGTGAGATCTAGTCCCAAAGGTGAAGTCAATACACTTAATGTTCAACAGAAACTATGGTCCATTTATAAAGGTTTTACATTTCTATAATCACTAACACAGTCATTATGTTCAATCCAAGTAGTTTCTTTTGTCATTTTAGGTCCATTGCCTTAATCTGGAACACCTTTCCATGGGATGAAGTGGACACTCCAGCACCATTCCATAAGGAAATGGCTATTCTTCATCTGTAGGCTTAGACTAAGTCTTGGCAAACAATTCCTCCACAAAGACCACCACAATTTAGCCTCATCCCCATCGCACACAATGTCCATATAATGTGCACTTCCATCAGGGTCACTGGATACAGACAGCAACAGGAAACCCTGGCCAATTTTCCTTTTCCTAACCCAAGGGTTCTGAAGCCAACTAGAACATCACAAATCTACTTGTACTTAAAATCTTCCTGGTCTGTATTGCCTCAGCTATTCCAGCCTTAACAAGTTGAGCCAGAGGAGAACCACTTATATAGCTTTAAATTCACCCATAGCAAAATAAGAACAGAATGTTGTGAATGCATGAGTAGCAGTAGTCAATCGGTAAAATCGTTCAGGGTCAAAATACATAAATGAATAAACTCATATGCATTTAACCTATAAAATTATATTTTTGCATTCCCGGATTGGAAAATAAGTAACCTGAACACACAATACAGATTCCATCATAATAAACGAAAAGACATTAAATATTCATTTAAAATCCACTCAAGATCTTTCGTAGTTGTCAAGCCTCTGGCCAATACATCTGTCTCTTACATTCTAGCACACCAGGATCTCTCAATCATGAAAAGTATTTTTTTTAAACTTAATTTCTCATTATTTTGTAAATTATCACCTGGGAATTCCAGTCACAAAAATCTTTAAAATGGATATTTGATTCTATAAATGTCCCCGAGTACAATGTATTCAAGTTGTATCCTTTTACGAAGTCTTTTTTGTTTAAAATATATATATATTCATTTATTTTATAAAATAAAGGAATTTGGAAGCCAGTAATCTGGCCACTCACTGCCCCGGGGGGTTGGACTTCCATAAAAGTCCAGCATCTCCACATCTTGGTTAAAGATTATAAATCCCCTCTGAATCGCTTTAATCCGATATTCTCCCAAATAAATTCTAAAATGAACGCAAAATTGTTAATGTTAATCTGAATGCCGGTCAGATTTAAGATGAAGATGGCTCATCGTTCGCCGGTGCGTATCACGATACTCTGAAGTACTGGCATTCGGGTTCTGACAGTTAGAACAGCACTTTTGGATGTAGTTACTGGTTAAGTGAAAGAATTTAAAAAAATAATTTTATTTTGATTTCCTCTCAGTTTTGAGGTTAAAAAGTGACGCCTGGTTTATTCTTCGCCGCTACCTTTAAAAAAAAATCATCATCCGGATTCTGTCATCTCTAATTGTATTTTTACTTTTGCTTCCTGATCCTGCGGATGAATTAAGCGGAATGTTTTATATTTTATTTGATATCACTGGCTTCAGACACCCACCTCACTCGCGCTTTCTCCTCTTGTTTTTGCCGCCTATGGCTTGCACCAGCACGCGCCGCCCCGCAACCGAACTTGCTGCTCCCCCTCCAAGGAAGTCCCGCCTCCAGACCGTTAACTATTGGCTCAATCGCCGCACAGCGGAGTGGTGTTGCGCTTGCCTATTGGACCTGGCATATTATCAATCAGTGGGCGGAGGACGGGGCACTGAGAGCGGGGGTGGGGTAGTTTGGTGTCGCGGGAGGGGGCCTCACGACCAATGTCTCTTTTCAAATATAAACAGGTGCTTGATAACCCCTCACCCCACATCCATCTTCAATTGTCAGATTAAGGTAAACACCATATTATTTACAGCACACAAACAGGCCATTTGGCCCATCAGTTCCGTGCCGGTGTTTACGTTCCGCTTTATCTCACCTCGTCACCATAGAACGATGAAGCAAAGGATGCCATTTGGCCCATCATGCCTGTGCTGGCTCTTTGGTAAAACTATCCAACTGCTCCACCATTCAATAAGATTATGACGAATCCTCTACCTCAATTCCATCTTCCAGCACTATCCCCCTATCTCTTGATCCCCTTAATATCCAATTGAATTGAATGTTATTATTGAATCTACTTCCACCACCCTTTTAGACAGTGAATTCCAGATCAGCACAACTCAATGTGTTAAAAAATGGTTTCCTTATGTAGCCTCGGACTCATTTGCCAATCATCTTAATTCTGTGTCCTCTGGTTACTAACCCCTGTGCCACTGGAAACAGTTTCTCCTTATTTGCACTATCAAAACTATTCATAATTTTGAACATCTCTATCAAATCTCCCCTTAACCTTCTCTGTTCTAAGGAGAACACCCCCAGCTTCTCTTATTTCTTTCTCCCTCGGAATCAAAAAAGCCCGACTTCGTTGGACACGCAGAGGAGCTGTTTGGAGCACGAAGCTGGAGCTGTGGCCAAATCAAAAAAGCTAGCCACCGCAGCAGCAGAATTAACAATGGTCCCGAGAGGGTGACAAAATCAAAGTGGGCAACAAAATTAGATATCATCAGAATGCAGATAGATGAATGGTGGCATCTCTTGGAGCGTGGTGGAGCCTAGTAGAGGGATCGGGACCCAGGAGCGGGAGAAGCGGAGGTCGGAAGCGGCGTGGAGCGGAGCGGAGGTCGGAAGCGGCGTGGAGCGGAGCGGAGGTCGGAAGCGGAGCGGAGCGGAGGTCGGGACCGACGTGGTCCGGAGGTCGGGACGGGCGAGGTCCGGAGATCGGAAGCAGAGAGGACGGACAAGGTATGGAGGAGCGGAGAGGTTGGAACCGAGGTTGGAATGAGTGATCATAGCATGGTTGAATTTCAAATTCAGATGGAGGTTGAGAAAGTTGGATCTCAAACCAGCGTACTAAGCTTAAGTAAAGGAGTCTACAAAGGTACGAGGGCAGAATTCGCTAAAGTGGACTGAGAAAATAGATGAAACTGTAGGACAGTTGATGAACAGTGGCGTAAATTTAAGGAGATATTTCACAACTCTCAAGAAAAATATATTCCATTGAGGAGAAAAGGGTGTAAAAGAAAAGATAGCCATCTGTGGCTAACTAAAGAAATAAAGGACGGTATCCAATTAAAAACAAGGGCATACAAAATGGGCAAAACTAGTGGGAGAACAGAAGATTGGGATGCTTTTAAAAGCCAGCAAAGAATGACTAAAAACATGATTAAGGGAAGATAGAATATACAAACAGATAGCAAGAGTTTCTATAGGTATATAAAAAGGGAAAGAGTGGCTAAAATAAATGTTGGTCCCTTAGAGGACGAGACCAGGGAATTAGTAATGGGGAACATGGAGATGGCAGAAACTGAACAAATATTTTGTATCAGTCTTTATGGTAGAGGACACTAAAAGTATCCCAACAGTGGATAGTCAAGGGGCTATGGGGGGGAACTTAACACAATCACAATCACTAAGGAGGTGTTATTCAGTAAGATAATCGGACTAAAGGCGGATAAATGCCTGGACCTGATGGCTTGCATTCTAGGGTCTTAAGAGAAGTAGCGGCAGGGATAGTGGATGCATTGGTTGTAATTTACTAAAATTCCCTGGATTCTGGGGAGGTCCTAGCAGATTGGTCAGCAAGGTTCAGATCGGCGATTGGAGCGTGGGCAGATTCAGCGAGAAACTGGAGGGACGTGATTGGGGCCCAGGGGAGGCGCGAGTTCAGGGCCAGGGGCCAGCCCACATTGCGATATGTGTGCGCACTAGGTCCGTGCAGAAGAGCAGGTCTCCAGTCGTCTTGGGTAATCCTTGCCACTGGACCAAGACCCTAGCTCTGTCAAGCCTGTGTAGCGGCTGGTGTGCAACGGCCACCACACGTTAAAAAAATCCACGCACAGGCATCTTCCACCCTTCAGGATGTAGTTCAGGACCTGGAATATTAGGTCCTTCATTGAAACACCTGTGAACTTCATCCTTTTTGGCGTGGAAGCAAGTCATTCTCGTTTCGAGGGACTGCCTATGATGATGATGGGGTTGGGAAAATGTTGGAGTCCATTATTAAAGAAGCAATAGCAGGACATTTGGAAAAGCATAATTCAGTCAGGCTGAGTCAGCATGGATTTATGAAAGGGAAGTCATGTTTGACAAATTTGCTGGAATTCTTTGAGGATATAACGAACAGGGTGGATAAAGGAGAACCAGAGGATGCTGTGTATTTGGACTGCCAGAAGGAATTCGACAAGGTGCCACATAAAAGGTTACTGCACAAGATAAAAGTTCACGGGGTTGGGGGTAATATATTAGCATGGATAGAGGATTGGCTAATTAACAGAAAACAGAGAGTCAGGATAAATGGTTCATTCTCAGGTTGGCAGTCAGTAACTAGTGGGGTGCTGCAGGGATCAGTGCTGGGACCCCAACTATTTACAATCTATATTAATGACTTGGAAGAAGGGACTGAGTGTAACGTAGACAAGTTTGCTGACGATACAAAGATGGGAGGAAAAGCAATGTGTGAGGAGGACACACAAAATCTGCAAAAGGACAGACAGGCTAAGTGAGTGGGCAAAAATTTGGCAGATGGAGTATAATGTTGGAAAGTGTGAGGTTATGCACTTTGGCAGAAAAAAAAAATCAAAGAGCAAGTTATTATTTAAATGGAGAAAAATTACTGCAGTACAGCAGGACCTGGGAGTACTTGTGAATGAACACAAAAGGTTAGTATGCAGGTACAGCAAGTGATCAGGAAGGCCAATGGAATCTTGGTCTTTATTGCAAAGGGGATGGAGTATAAAAGCAAGGAAGTCTTGCTACAGTTATACAGGATATTGGTGAGGCCACACCTGGAATACTGCGTACAGTTTTTGTTGTGTATAGAAGAACTCCATGAGGCTGAGTACTGTGAGCTAAACTTAGTGTGACCTTAGTCTTCTTTATTACAACTCCAGAGTGCCTAAACAACATGGCAGCCTACCTTTTATACTGGCCCTGCACGTGTGTGCAGGTGACCATTAGGACTCCCAACAGTCACGCCCTCTGGTGGCAAGTATTACATTGTTACATACATAACAGTTTGGGTTTCCATATTTAAGAAAAGATATACTTGCTTTGGAGACAGTTCAGAGAAGGTTCACTAGGAGATGAGGGGGTTGACATGAGGAAAGGTTGAGTAGGTTGGGCCTCTACTCATTGGAATTCAGAAGAATGACAGGTGATTTTATCGAAACGTATAAGATTATGAGGGGACTTGACAAGGTGGATGCAGAGAGGATGTTTCTACTGATAGGGGAGACTAGAACTAGGGGGCATAATCTTAGAATAAGGGGCCTCCCATTTAAAACTGAGATGAGGAGGAATTTCTTCTCTGAGGGTTGTAAATCTGTGGAATTCACCGCCTCAGAGAGCTGTGGAAGCTGAGTCATTGAATAAATTTAAGTCAGAGATAGACAGTTTCTTAACCGATAAGGGAATAAAAGATTATGGGGAGCGGGCAGGGAAGTGGATCCAAGTCCATTTTCGGATCAGCCATGATCGTATTAAATGGCGGAGCAGGCTCGAGGGGCCGTATGACCTAATCCTGCTCCTATTTCTTATGTTCTTATGTAGCATTATGGACAAGACCAAGGGAAGGCGCAGCACGGGCCAATAGCAAGGCTGTGAGGTCTTGAGACTCACATTGCATACTATGAATTCCATGTAGAGAGAGGTCCTGTGGAAGGAGGAAGGAAGGAGGACAGTAGGAGTATGTTTGAGTTTGTGTGTATGTGTTGGCACATGCGGCAGAGCCTGGTCTCCCGTTGTCTTGGATCCCCTTACCACTGGACCAAGACCTTGCTCTGTCAAGCCCGTGTGGTGGCTGGTGTGCAACGGCCACCCCACATTGAAAAAGATTCAAGAACAGGCATCATCCACCATTTAAAATTAGTTCATCAGTCATCTGAGTACTCATTTATAGTGTGGAAGCAGTCATCCTCGACCCCGAGGGACTGCCTAGGATGATGATGACTTATCTAACTGCCCCCTAAATGCATCTGTGGGAGCAATGAAATTAATTACACTTTTTTCTATCTCTTGTCCATGTATATAGAGCAAAAGTTTGATTCATAATTGCAATATTGCATTTACAATTTAATACAATTGATTATTTTTGTTTTAAATGTTAGCTTCTGTTTTGCTTTATTACTTTTCTCTTTCTATCTTGTTTTTCTTCTATACATCTAGAAATGTAAGTTGCAAAGACATTTCAAAGTGCTTTACAAAGGGGTGAGAAAGGTGAACACTGAACAGCAGGGGTCAAATAGGAAAGGAGATAGATAGCAGTTAGAGGTGGATTGCTTGTCCCTATTTTCCTTTTATTCCTTTGTTTTCGTGGTGTTTTTCTTTAACTTCTCTCAGGATGCCTCTTTTTCATTTCTTTAACCAATGCATCACCAATCTTTGCAACATCAAGATTATTTGTGATTGTTGGAAAATCATATAATCATAAAATAGTACAGCTCAGAAGGAGGCCATTCGGCCAAGTGAATCTGCGCCAGCTCTTTCAAAGAGCAATCCAGTTAGTTCCACTTCCCAGCTCTTTCCCCATATCCCTGACATTTTTTCTCCTTCAAGTATTTCCTTTTGAAAGCTACCATTGTATCTGTTTCCAACACCCTATCAGGCCATGCATTCCAAATCCTAACCACTCGTTGCATATGGGCTGGAATTTCCAATGGCTTACCGTCCGGTTCCTGGGCAGTATTGGCCATTGTGGACGCTAATCAGGTAAGCGGAAAATTCTCTACCCGAGTTACACCGACGGTTTCAAGGTACCGCTGGGGAGCGGACCGCCGGCGAGCGGACCGCCGGCGTGCACCATCCTGATATCGCCCTGGCACGATATTTGGGTCAGCGGTGAGGTGACCTGTAGGTGAGTATGGAAAAAAAAAGCCCACAAGGATCAGCAGAGCTGGGCGGTAGTTGAGTACCTCTGCAAGAAAAAGGTTAGTAATTGTTTTTTTTACTAATTACTTTAAAAATCTGCTGTGGTTATTTAGTTTAAAAGGATTTTGGGAATGTTTTTTGATTTTTTTGGTGATGTTTTTTGAAAAATTATTTTTATTGTTTTTCTGCTGCTAGGCCTCAGGGTAAATTTTTATTGATTTTTTTTTATTTATCGCTCATTTTGTTTTGATCAATTGACCCTAAATTGTACTTTTTCGCCCTGAATGGGAGTGCAACGCCCATGTTTTTCGCTCGGCGGATTTTTAAATAATATTTATAAGCCAAAGTCTTAGATTTCCTATATAACAAAAGACTTAATTTCAAAAGGTGATTCATTGATTGTGAACATATTTTGGGACATCCTGAGATCATAAGGTGATATAAAAATGGCACTGTAGTGAAGATATTAAGAAAATAAAAATTGAGAAAAAGAACAGGGAAGTGGAATTAGAGAGTTCCAATCTGAAGCCAACACAGGCACTATGGCTGGATTTCTGATTCTATATTCAAATGTAAATCCATTTAAAACATTAGTTGAAAAAAAAAGACAAATAAGTAACAAGTTTCATTATTTTGCCACTTAAGAAGCACTTCACATAAATTGTTAGGCTAGGATGACTTTGCAGGATGCCATTGCAAGATGCCAAAGGTTAAGGATTAATATGCCAGGGAGGATTGACACACTTCTTAAAATTCGAATATCTTTTAAAAATAGAAATAGATTTCACCAAGGTGTGGGATTTGATAGCCCTCTCCACAACCAATATTAGCAGACGGTGTAATTCAAATGGGGTGAAAGAGACAATTTTGGGTATTTTTAAACACGAAAGAATTTTCATTACAGATCTGGTCAGGCCACACTCGGGTTGCCAACCTTCCAGGATTGTCCTGGAGTCGCCAGGAATTAAAGATTAATCTCGAGGACATTGCTGTGAGCAAACGTGGCATTAAAAATATTGTTTTTTTTTTTAAATTGTCTTTGAACACTTAGATATCTTTCTGATAAGATGTTAAACCAAGACCCAGTGGACATAAAAGATCCCATGATAAAATTCAAAGAGGAGTTCTCCCAACATCCTGGCCAACATTTATCCCTCAACCATTACCACTAAGCCATGTTATCTGGTCATTTATCTAATTGCTGTTTGTGGGATCTCACTGTGCATAAATTGGCTGCAACATTTCCCTACATTACAATAGTAACTGCACTTCAAAAAGGACTTAATTGGCTGTGAAGCATTTTGAGATGTCCCGAGGAAGTGAAAGGCTCTTTATAAATATAGGTTCACTCTTTCTTTAGTGGAGACAGGCCAATTTGAACTTCATACTCAAGCACATAGAAATGAGTTTAAAAATCTGTCCCTACTAATGTTGCAAATCCAATATGATTGTCATTGTGCATATAATGCTACAGCTTGGAAACATTTATAGAAGACCTGAAAGAGTTAACGATCTATGCTGCTTAATAAATTTCCACTGCAATTATCTCAGAACAGCAAAATACTAATTTGCAGATGACACAAATGACCCATTTTTCCCCAAGTCAATGTAATCAGAACTACAAATACTTAGAGTGGCTTATAACCACAAAAGGATCTGGGAGATATAAAAAAAAGCAAGCAATAGAAAATCATTCCTTCTCATTAACTGTAATGTATGAGATTGCCTTGTGTGGGATATTTGCTTGCAGTGTTTGTCACTGACCATCTGGCAGACTGGATTAGGTGGAATGTTCAGTGCATTTAAAATTAAGTTGAAGGAAACAAGACAGGGGAGGGTCCAGTTTGGACATGGAAAAAAAGTAAAGATAATCAAAAGAGAGATCAACAGATTCAAAGTAAGGTAAATAATTAGCATCTGTTTTTGACGAGGAATAATATTCAGAGAAAATATGTATGTTGTGTGTACAAAGAGGGTGCAAGGGTGTTGCAGTGAGTTACTTTTATTTCCAACCTATAATTTAGCGCACCCACCAAATGAGCATCATTGAGTCTGACTACACATCCATCCTGCTCTCCCAAAACCATTGCCTAGCTTCTATTCCCAATCTGTGTCGACTTAGCTGATCTAAGCTAGGAGTGGCCGTAGTATGCTAGAATTGGCCTCAGCAGCCCACTCCCAATCTATTCAGTGGCCACAAATGCTATTGAAAAACATGTGGGGACATTGGGCGAGGTCAGGATTTGGACTCAGCTGCAAGCATAGTGTTGAAATATCATCGACCTGAAATGTTATCAGAACTATTCCAATGCTCTCCTGGCTGGCTTCCCAACTTACATCCTATGTGCACATCAACTCATCCAACGCTTTGGTGCCCGTTTTCTATCCCTCACCAAGACCCGTTCACCTATCACCCCTGTGCTCCTCCTTAAAATTCACTTCTTTGCCTAACCTCCTAATATCTCCTCTGGCTGGGCATCAATATTTGTCTGATTTTGCTTCTGTGTTACAGGCACTATATAAATGCAAGTTGTTGTTCTTCATATTCTTCCTTCACAACCCAATGGACAAATGCTAACACTCACTATCTTGCATGAAGAGTGACCACCTGAGGTACTAGGTGACACCCAGAACCCATGAAATCATACACCAGCAAGGAATTAGAGCCTTCAGAAGAGAAAATAAAGAAAATGGGTGGAAAAGAGGGTGTGAAATACAAATCCCTTCCTCTACAGTTTGAAGCCATGGAAGAACAAAATTAGCTATATGACAAACTGATCGCTCACATTAATCTAATATAGTTCAGTAATTTACAAGTGATATATTTATAGGCCTCTCCTGCCCCAAATGAAGAATGATTCATTTGACAAGAATATAATAAATAGATGGCCTATTAGAGACCATGAGGGTAATCTTTGTGTGGAGGCAGAAGATGTTAGTAGGGTTCTTAACGAATACTTTGGATCTGTTTTCACAAAAGAAAGGAGCAATGCAGGTACTGCTATCGAGGAGGAGTGTGATATTCTGGATGAAATAAATATGGTGAGAGAGGAAGTATTAAGGGGTTTAGTAGCTTTGAAAGTAGCTAAGTCCCCAGGCCCGGATGAAATGCATCCCAGGCTGTTGAGCGAAGTAAAAGAGGAAATAGCAGTGGCCTTGACAATCATTTGAAGGTTGGCATGCAGGTGCAGCAGGTGGTGAAGAAGGCAAATGGTATGTTGGCCTTCATAGCTAGGGGATTTGAGTATAGGAGCAGGGAGGTCTTGCTGCAGCTGTACAGGGCCTTGGTGAGGCCTCAGCTGGAATATTGTGTTCAGTTTTGGTCTCCTAATCTGAGGACAGACGTTCTTGCTATTGAGGGAGTGCAGCGAAGGTTCACCAGACTGATGCCCGGGATGGCAGGACTGACATATGAGAGACTGGATCGACTGGGCCTATATTCACTGGAGTTTAGAAGAATGAGAAGGGATCTCATCGAAACATATAAAATTCTGACGGGACTGGACAGGTTAGATGCAGGAAGAATGTTCCCGATGTTGGGGGAGTCCAGAACCAGGGGTCACAGTCTAAGGATAAGGGGTAAGCCATTTAAGACCGAGATGAGGAGAAACTTCTTCACTCAGAGAGTTGTTAACCTGTGGAATTCTCTTCCGCAGAGAGTTGTTGATGCCAGTTCGTTAGATATATTCAAAAGGGAGTTAAATGTGGCCCTTACGGCTAAAGTGATCAAGGGGTATGGAGAGAAGGCAGGAAAGGGGTACTGAGGTGAATGATCAGCCATGATCTTATTGAATGGTGGTGCAGGCTCGAAGGGCCGAATGGCCTACTTCTGCACCTATTTTCTATGTTTCTATGTTTCCAGTCCTTTTTGGATCTGGGCATGGTGCCGGAGGATTGGAGGACTGCTAATGTAGTACCCTTGTTTAAGAAGGGAGAAAGGGATAGGCTGAGTAATTTCAGGCCTGTCAGCCTAACCTCAGTGGTGGGAAAATTATTGGAAAAAATCCTGAAAGACAAAGATAAATCTACATTTGGAAAGACAAGGATTAATTAGGGACAATCAGCGCGGATTTGTTAAGGGAAGATCGTGTTTGACTAACCTGATTGAATTTTTTGAGGAGGTAACCAAGTGGCTCAATGAGGGTAGTGCGTACGATGTAGGATATATGGACTTTAGCAAGGCTTTTGATAAGGTCCCGCATGGTAGACTGGTCATGAAGGTTAAAGCCCATGGGATACAGGTCAAAGTGGCAAGTTGGATCCAAAATTGGCTTGGAGGTAGGAAGCAAAGGGTAATGATTGATGGATGTTTTTGTGACTAGAAAGATGTTTCCAGTGGGGTTCCGCAGGGCTCAGTACTAGGTCCCTTGCTTTTTGTGGTATATATCAACGATTTAGATTTGAATATAGGGAGTATGATTAAGAAGTTTGCAGACGACACTAAAATTGGCTGTGTGGTTGATAATGAAGAGGAAAGTCATGGGTTGCAGGAGGATATCAATCTACTGGTCAGGTGGGCAGAGCAGTGGCAAATGGAATTTAATTCAGAGAAGTGTGAGGTGATGCACTTTGGGAGGGCTAATAAGGAAGGGGTATATACATTAAGCGGTAGGCCACTTAATAGTGTGGATGAACAAAGGAACCTTGAAGTGCTTGTCCACAGATGCCTGAAAGTAGCAGGCCAGGTGGATAAGGTGGTTAAGAAGGCATACGGAATGCTTGCCTTTATTGGCCGAGGCACAGAATATAAGAGCAGGGAGGTTATGCTTAAATTGTATAATACTTTGGTTAGGTCATAACTGGAGTACTGCGTGCAGTTCTGGTCGCCGTATTGTAGGAAAGACGTGATTGCATAGAGAGGATGCAGAGGAGATTTACTAGGATGCTGCCTGGAATGGAGAATCTTAGTTATGAGCACAGATTGGATCGACTGGGTTTGTTCTCATTAGAACAGAGGAGGTCGAGAGGAGACCTAATTGAGGCGTACAAACTATTGAGGGTTCTGGACATAGTGGACAGTAAGGGCCAATTTCCATTGGTGGAGAGTTCTATTATGAGGGGACATAGTTTTAAGGTGGTTGGTGGAAGGTTTAGAGGGGATTTGAGGGGGGGCTTCTTTACACAGAGGGTTGTGGTGATCTGGAACTCGCTGCCTGGAAGAGTGGTGGATGCAGAAACCCTCACCACTTTTAAGTGATGGTGGCTGGGCACTTAAAGTGCAGTAACCTGCAGGGTTACAGACCTAGAGCTGGTAATTGGGATTAGACTGGATGACCTTTTGTTGGACAGCGCAGATATAATGGTAAGTACTGCAGGGAATAGAATACGGCCAGGGTGATCTCCTGGACTAGTTTCGATCGCCTGGATGGGTCGGAAAGAATTTTCCGAGATTTTTTCCTCCCTAAATTGGCCTGGGCTTTTATCTGGTTTTTGCCTCTCCCAGGAGATCACATGGTTCCGGTTGGGGTGGAGTGTAGAATGTTTCAGTATAGGGGGTGTCGCAGTTGTGTGAGGTGGACTGGTTGGGCTGGATGCTCTTTGCCTTTCTGTCATTGTTTATAGGTTTATATGTAACTTTTAGGGCTGCTGACCAAGGGCCGTGCGGCTCTTTGTCGTCCGGCGTGGACACGATGGGCCGAAATGGCCTCCTTCTGCGCTGTAAATTTCTATGTTTCTATTAGATAACATTCCCAACGGGTTTAAAATTTGACAGATTTTCCATCACAGAATACTATTGCCCATGAGATAATTATTTACAAAACTACCAGCATCTACCAACAACTACAGGGTAGTTTCCATCACAAGAGTTTTGTTTGAGAAAAATAAATCCCAACTTCTAATCATATACCGAGTCATAATAGAACATAAGAATTAGGAACAGGAGTAGGCCATCTAGCCCCTCGAGCCTGCTCCGCCATTCAACAAGATCATGGCTGATCTGGCTGTGGACTCAGCTCCACTTACCCGCCCGCTCCCTGTAACCCTTAATTCCCTTATTGGTTAAAAATCTATCTATCTGTGATTTGAATACATTCAATGAGCTAGCCGCAACTGCTTCCCTGGGCAGAGAATTCCACAGATTCACAACCCTCTTGGAGAAGAAATTCCTTCTCAACTCGGTTTTAAATTGGCTCCCCCGTATTTTGAGGCTGTGCACCCTCGTTCTAGTCTCCCCGACCAGTGGAAACAACCTCTCTGCCTCTATCTGGTCTATCCCTTTCATTATTTTAAATGTTTCTATAAGATCACCCCTCATCCTTCTGAACTCCAACGAGTAAAGACCCAGTCTACTCAATCTATCATCATAAGGTAACCACCTCATCGCCAGAATCAGCCTAGTGAATCGTCTCTGTACCCCCTCCAAAGCTAGTATATCCTTCCTTAAGTAAGGTGACCAAAACTGCACGCAGTACTCCAGGTGCGGCCTCACCAATACCCCGTACAGTTGCAGCAACACCTTCCTGCTTTTGTATTCCATCCCTCTCGCAATGAAGGCCAACATTCCATTCGCCTTCCTGATTACCTGCTGCACCTGCAAGCTAACTTTTTGGGATTCATGCACAAGGACCCCCAGGTCCTTCTGCACCGCAGCATGTTGTGATTTCTCCCCATTCAAAAAACATTCTCTTTTACTGTTTTTTTTCCCCCAAAAGGTGGATAACCTCACATTTTCCAACATGGTCTTCCATCTGCCAAACCTTAGCCCGTTCACTTAACCTATCTAAATCTCTTTGCAGCCTCTCTGTGTCCGCTACACAACCCGCTTTCCCACTAATCTGTGTGTCATCTGCAAATTTTGTTACACTACACTCTTGCAGGTCATCCATGTATATTGTAAACAGTTGTGGTCCCAGCACAGATCCCTGTGGCACACCACTAACCACCGATTTCCAACCCGAAAAGGACCCATTTATCCCAACTCTCTGCTTTCTGTTAGCCAGCCAATTCTCTATCCATGCTAATACATTTCCTCTGATTCCACGTACCTTTATCTTCTGCAGTAACCTTTTGTGTGGCACCTTATCGAATGCCTTCTGGAAATCTAAATACACCACATCCATCGGTACACCTCTATCCACCATGCTAGTTATATCCTCAAAGAATTCCAGTAAATTAGATAAACATGATTTCCCTTTCATGAATCCATATTGCGTCTGCTTGATTGCACTATTCCTATCTAGATGTCCCACTTTTTCTTCCTTAATGATAGCTTCAAGCATTTTCCCCCACTACAGATGTTAAACTAACCGGCCAAAGTTACCTGCCTTTTGTCTGTCCCCCTTTTTTTTTTTTTTAAACAGAGGCGTTACATTAGCTGCTTTCCAATCCGCTGATACCTCCCCAGAGTCCACAGAATTTTGGTAGATTATAACGAATGCATCTGCTATAACTTCCGCCATCTCTTTTAATACCCTGGGATGCATTTCATCAGGACCAGGGGACTTGTCTACCTTCAGTCCCATTAGTCTGTCCAGCACTACCTCCCTAGTGATAGTGATTATCTCAAGGTCCTCCCTTCCCACATTCCCGTGACCAGCAATTTTTGGCATGGTTTTTGTGTCTTCCACTATGAAGACCAAAGCAAAATAATTGTTTAAGGTCTCAGCCATTTCCACATTTCCCATTATTAAATCCCCCTTCTCATCTTCTAAGGGACCAACATTTACTTTAGTCACTCTTTTCCGTTTTATATAATCGGTAAAAGCTTTTACTATCTGTTTTTATATTTTGCGCAAGTTTACTTTCGTAATCTATCTTTCCTTTCTTTATTGCTTTCTTAGTCATTCTTTGCTGTTGTTTAAAATTTTACCAATCTTCTAGTTTCCCACTAACCTTGGCCACATTATATGCATTGGTTTTTAATTTGATACTCTCCTTTATTTCCTTGGTTATCCACGGCTGGTTATCCCTTCTCTTACCACCCTTCTTTTTCACTGGAATATATTTTTGTTGAGCACTATGAAAGAGCTCCTTAAAAGTCCTCCACTGTTCCTCAATTGTACCACCGTTTAGTCTGTGTTTCCAGTCTACTTTAGCCAACTCTGCCCTCATCCCACTGTAGTCGCCTTTGTTTAAGCATAGTACGCTCATTTGAGACACTACTTCCTCACCCTCAATCTGTATTACAAATTCAACCATACTGTGATCACTCATTCCGAGAGGATCGTTTACTCGGAAATCGTTTATTATTCCTGTCTCATTACACAGGACCAGATCTAAGATAGCTTGCTCCCTTGCAGGTTCTGTAACATACTGTTCGAAGAAACAATCCCGTATGCATTCTATGAATTCTTCCTCAAGTCTACCCAGTGCGATTTGATTTGACCAATCGATATGTAGGTTAAAATCCCTCATGATTACTGCCGTTCCTTTTTCACATGCCTCCATTATTCCCTTGATTATTGCCCGCGCCACCGTGAAGTTATTATTTGGGGGCCTATAAACTACGCCCACCAGTGACTTTTTCCCCTTACTATCTCTAATCTCCACCCACAATGATTCAACATTTTGTTCATTGGAGCCAGTATCATCTCTCACAACTGCCCTGATACCATCCTTTATTAACAGAGCTACCCCACCTCCTTTCCCTTGTCTATCCTTCCAAATTGTCAGATACCCCTGTATGTTTAATTCCCAGTCTTGGCCACCCTGCAACCACGTTTCTGTAATGGCCACCAAATCAGAAGCATTTGTGCCGTCAACTCATTTACTTTATTTAGAATGCTGCGTGCATTTAGGTAGAGTGTTTTAATACTAGTTTTTAAACCATGATTTTTAGTTTTGACCCCTCCTGCAGCCCCTTTATATTCATACATATTGTCCCTTCCTATCACCTTGTGGTTTACACTTACCCCAGTGCTACTCTGCTCTGTTGCCTCCTGCCTTTTGCATTCTTTCTTGGGGTCCTGTTCATCAGAGCTCTCACCCACTCTAACTAGCTCAGAGCCCTCTCCTGGGTTCTGAATACTCCTTGCATTGAGGCACCGAGCTTTCATGCTTTCCTTTTTATTACACTTTGACCCTTTAGAATTTTGCTGTACAGTGGCCCTTTTTGTTTTTTGCCTTGGGTTTCTCTGCCCTCCACTTTTACTCATCTCCTTTCTGTCTTTTGCTTCTGTCTCCATTTTGTTTCCCTCTATCTCCCTGCATTGGTTCCCATCCCCCTGCCATATTCGTTTAACTCCTCCCCAACAGCACTAGCAAACACTCCCCCTCGGACATTGGTTCCGGTCCTGCCCAGGTGCAGACCGTCCGGTTTGTACTGGTCCCACCTCCCCCAGAACCGGTTCCAATGTCTCAGGAATTTGAATCCCTCCCTGCTGCACCACTGGTCAAGCCACGTATTCATCGGAGCTATCCTGCGATTCCTACTCTGACTAGCACGTGGCACTGGTAGCAATCCCGGGATTACTACTTTTGAGGTCCTACGTTTTAATTCAGATCCTAGCTCCTTAAATTCGTCTCGTAGGATCTCATCCCTTTTTTTACCTATATCGTTAGTACCAATGTGCACCACGACAACTGGCTGTTCACCCTCCCTTTTCAGAATGTCCTGCACCCGCTCAGAGACATCCTTGACCCTTGCACCAGGGAGGCAACATACCATCCTGGAGTCTCGGTTGCAGCCGCAGAAACGCCTGTCTTTTCCCCTTACAATTGAATCCCCCATCACTATTGCTCTTCCACTCTTTTTCCTGCCCTTCTGTGCAGCAGAGCCAGCCACGGTGCCATGAACTTGGCTGCTGCTGCCCTCCCCTGATGTGTCATCCCCCTCAACAGTACTCAAATCGGTGTATCTGTTTTGCAGGGGGATGACCGCAGGGGACCGCTGCACTACCTTCCTTGCACTACTCTTCCTGCTGGTCTTCCATTCCCGATCTGGCTGTGGACCCTTCACCTGCGGTAAGACCAACTCGCCACACGTGCTACTCACGTCATTCTCAGCATCGTGGATGCTCCAGAGTAAATCCACCCTCAGCTCCAATTCCGCAACGCGGACCGTCAGGAGCTGGAGGCGGATACACTTTCCGCACACGTAGTCGTCAGGGACACCGGAAGTTTCCCCGAGTTCCCACATGGTACAGGAGGAGCATATCACGTGACCGAGCTCTCCTGCCATGACTTAACCTTTAGATACACTTAAATTGACAACAACAATGCTAAAGTTTACTCACTGTTATAGAAGAGAAAAAATAAAAACTACTCACCAATCACCAGCCAATCATTTACCCCCTTGGCTGTGACGTCACCTTTGTTTCTTTCTACTTTTTTGCCTTCTCCCTCTAGCTGCATAAGCACGCCTCCTCCTCAACGCTGCCCGAACTCCTGAACTCGCGGCCTTTTTATAGGCCTCCGACCCGGACTGTCGCCTCCTCCTAGACGACGCTCAAAAAGGTACTAATATATCCATATCTTGGCTGAAGTGTTCACCTGGGTAATGAAGTAGATATCCACACTAATCCATAGAATTTGGAATTAAAATATTTCCAAATGTTAGCTCTCATTGTATTGAACAAGGGGCTCTTCACACACTCATCTAGAAGGAAGGCAGTTAAGGGAAACCTTAACTCATGAAAGTATACAAAATATTTATGTAAATACACAATGTAAGTATTTATTACTTCAAAATAAGCCATGAAAGCCCACAGGATATAAATGCATGTTGGTCCAAAGTATATTTAGAACAGGTATCAGGAAAAACATATTTACTCAGAGAAATGCTTCAAATAATCTACCAGGTAGAATAATTAAGGCAAAAATGCTGGGTTTATTGAAAATACAATTAAATGCCATGATGGGAGTTAATGGACCAGAGGGATGATGCCAATGGGAGAGTTAATGTATGAGAGGGATGGGCTTCAATGGGACAGCTAATGTCCAGAGGGATGTTTTAATAGGATAGTGGATGTGGTAAAGGGAATGACTAAATAGTTTACTCAGTTTTGGCCTTGCTTATGAGTCAATTGATGATGTTGGCCCTCCTAACACAGGCTCTCTGGGACACAACCACATATGTCAACTACAATGCAGCTTTGAAGGAGTGCTATATTGATATAGGTGCTGTTTGCTTGACCCTATAGGGTAGGTAGATATTAATGATCCTATGCCACCATTTGAAAAGCAGAGGGGTTTCTACACCAAAATTCCTCCCTCCAATTAACTGGTCATTCACCCTGCTGCTGTGTCTACCTACACAAGTCACTGCACTTCAAAAATAATTCAGTGTATGTGAACTGATTTGATACATCAAGGCACTCTGCAACTTATTTCACATCTGAAATGTCCCTCTTTATAATCCCATCATTGTGTTATTTGGAAAGATGGGGGGGGGGGGGGGGGGGAAAGAGATGACAAGTGGGGTGAGAAGTAAAATTAGAGTTCTCAACAGCACATTGTTTTCACTGACCATTTGGGTGAAATTTTAACCAGAATGGTAATGAACAGCACAGCACAACAGATGGAGCAAGGAAGTACCAAACTGATTCAAGTCTCACTGTAAAGAGTGAGTCCAGAATATATGTGCATTATTTTTGACACATGAAAGCCAAGCCAAAAGAACAAAGAACTTTCATTGAAATAGTACCTTTCAAGTGGTCAGGCTATCCCCAAAGTACTTCAAAACCAATTAATTACTTTTGAAGTGGTCACTGATGTCATACAAACATGACCATGACCAATGTGCACACAGATCCACAAACAGCAGAGATAAATGACCAGGTAATCTGATTTAGAGGTGTTTGTTACAGACAAATGTTAAGAACTACCCTGCTGTTTTAAATCTATCCAAGCAGACAGGGCTCCAGTTTCATCCAAAAGTCAATTCACTTAAGTGTCAACCTAGATTATGTAGTCAGGCCCTGCAGTAGGGCATAAACCCATGACCTTCTGACTCAGGCAACTGTTACTCCTAAATCTAATATTCTTGTACAATATAGTTGATAGAATTGCACTGCATTGCTCTTACAAAAAAGCTGCAGACCCTATCCTCTGGGAAAATGAACAATGACCTTCAGGCCTGGTTATTCAGCCCCTACATCCTGCTGCACACAGAACCCCATAGTTCACGTCAAAAGACTCCATGCAAAAATCTTCAGAAAAAGCATATTTAAAAGTTATATTAATCAAGTATCCGGGATGATGCTGGGTCATAGGGTATTTAGCATAATAAAATGACCCAAAGCACTTGAGGTGCCAACCTGCCACACAGCAGCGATGTGGTAGGTGATGGAGGGCCAGTGGAGAACAGGGATAAGGGAAGCACAACAGGGTGGAGGTGGGAGAGTTTCAGGAGAGAAGTTAGGAAACACTTCATGAAAAGGTTGGTAGAAGTGTGGAACTCTCTCCCACAAAAAGTAGATGCTAGTTCAATTAATAATTTTAAATCTTAGATTTTTGCTAGCCATGGGTATTAAGCAATATGGAGCCAAGGCGGGTGGATGGAGTTAGGATACAGATCAACCATGATCTCAATGAATGGGCAAAACAGGCTCAAGGGGCTGAATGCACTACTTCTGCTCTTAAGGGTTTCAGGGACAGGGAGACAATGTTGCAGAGGTGAAATTCAGCGGTCCCAGTGCTGTCTAAGTGGGGTTTTGAAGCTCAGCTCGGTCAAAATAGGATACAGACCAAAGCAAGCAGCCAGGAATAGAATCAGGAGTATAGTGTTTTCAGTGGCAGCCAAATAGACCAAGTTCTTGCTCATCCATGACAATATTGGATTATAGTGGTGGCGGCCATGGTGTGAACTAGAAGGTTTCAGGTTCAATTCCTGTGGAACCAACTGTTCTAGGCCCCTAAAGCACAGAGGAAGGAAAAAAACAAAAGTCAGTCACGGTTCCAGGCCCTGATCACGATCCAACAATGCCTACTAGAATGTAGGAGTCTATGTGAACTGGATTGGGCTCAGCTAAAATGTTCTCCACCCCCATTGGAATGATATTCACTGTCTGCACTCACAGGAAGAATGGCAGTCTGGGTGACATACCCATGGAAACACAGCATTGCCAGCAAGTCAGCATCTTAAGGGGCAACATTTAGAACGTCTACCAATGAACTCCATCACCAACAATGTTTACTTGTGTGAGATACCAGGCAGATGAATAAACACACACATTAACACCAGACACTACTGATTATTTATTGCAATAAATAAAAAGAAAAGCTACTAGTGTGTTGGACAAGAGATGTTGGATGTTGAAAAATACCATACATAATTTAAGCAGCAAGTGCTAAGTTACTGCTGCACAATGTCCATTCACAGTCTGCAGATGTAGCTGAAGAGATGGGGTTCGAAAGGCAAATAGTTTGAGGAATTTTTACTGTTATCTTAGACCTTTAACTAAACATCCATTAAGCATTCACAGAAAGCCAAATCTTTGGTACATGGTAAATATTCAACATGCTCTGCTTTAACAAGCCTGTAGCCAAAGAGCATTGCCCCTTTAATAACCGTTAGTTACAAGTCACAAGTGCAGGAGATCAACCCCCAAGGTGTTATTTTGCAGAAACGCACATCCAAGTCATCAGCAACTTTCAGATTTGAAGAGGCCTTTAATATCACCAGAGGTTTTTTTTTGTAAAAAGAAAGTTTGAGGAAGAATGGCTCATGAATCAGTTTACCTACATGAGATCGTTAGCAGAAAGAGTGGCAAAACTGTAAAAGGTTTTTTTTTTAAAAAAAAGAAATACTGTACGGCAGAAAATTAGCCTGAAGAATATTCTGCACAAAGTTAATTTCAGATATTGATTCACCAGATAACTGAACACACATTTGATACAGCAAAGCATTTCTGAAAGGAATAAAAGTAACCAGTAAGCCCGCTAGAAATGCATTCAGGAATCATTTCTTCACAAAAGGACAAAGGAGAAAACACACTGCTCCAAAAGAACACAAATGTGGAAAGCAATGCTGGATCTAAAAAAGAAAAAAAGGTACTTGGGAAGTGAGGGATATAGAGAAGGTACAAGGAATTGGGATTGAACACAAGAGAGCCTTCTCCTGTTCCAATCTCAACTAGTGCAATAGCAACTGGTTACATTCACACATCAGTTATTTGTCACACAGAGTAGAACAAAAGGGAAAGTTTAAACTTTAATACATTTCTGGTTGGAGGCCGATTCCTGTATGTCATCAAATACCAGGATTTAAATCTGGCAAGTCTAAATTTTGTAGACCTGCACAAATACAGTAACATTTACTTTAATGGTGTTTAAAGTCATTAGTTAGATTCCACAAGGCATATTGCCTCCATTAATGATGCACTCGGGACATGCTGCCTCAGAAACAACCAATTCAGTTGATTCCTTCACCACCCACCCACTACCCATAACTTTGCACGGTTCTCCGAGGTTGGCAGTTTCACAGGACCAAAGGGGCTTTGACCTTCTCGGTCACCTCTTTTCCCAGAAGTGTTTCAATAATTGCAAGGCCGAACTTGAAGCTAGTGCCTGGCCCTCTGCTGGTGAGGATGTTCCCATCTATCTCCACATGAGCTTCTGAGTAGGTATAGTGAGCTGGAAGGGAACGAGCAAGGCATCAGAGCAAGAATTCAAGAACATCGTCACAGTACTGATAAAGCCACTGGATTACGGTGATAAATTTAGATTGCGTTTTTATTACATGGGATTGCAGGATTTTCACTGCCTTTTGGGATCACATTCTGAGATTCCATCCACTGCTCTAACCCCTGCCCCAAGACAACTTTGGCATTAGTTACATCCAGATATTGACTAGTTTGAGATTTGACATTTCAGCACATTAGTTACAACAAACTTGCGCTTGCAAAAATTACATTCAAGAAGAAAAAGGTACAGCAATCAGAGGCTCTATGTGTTTTAAGCAACACGTATAGAGCCAATGTCAAATTAATTTTCCAACACCACACAAGACTGCAGCTGTGGGCAGAAGAAACATCCATTGAAAGGGCTCCCTTAGATCAGCTGTTTAAAGGTGAAACATGTACACCAATACCCACCCCCTCCTGAGTGAGATAGTGATTTACATCCCCATTCCCTTCTTCTCTCCTGAAGAGAATGCCTTGCTGGGATACAGATGTTAGAGACCTCAACAGCTCACCCTAGTGCCTAATCTTCACGAGCAAAGATACTGTTGGTGAGCTACTTGACCACCGAGAGGGGGGGGCTGGGGAGGATTCCCAGCAAAGCTTGATCCTGTCCTTACCAGAGAAGCATTTTCCAGTAGGAAGTGACCGGATAGTGATCAGAAACAGGAAAATCCAGGCTGATTTTCTAGAATATTCCTCCCAAGATGTAGTACCATACTACCACCCGGGCTAAGGTTAGCTAATTTTGTACAGACCAGGCATCAAGCCTGGCAATTACCTGGTCTGTAAAATCCTGCTATTGCTTTAACCAGCTGAGCAAACAAAAAAACCATAAGCAGTGCACTCCGACAGTAAACTAAACCCCATTTTAGGGGATTTCATTACTAATTTCAATTTAAATTAAATATAAACAAATATTCAGCTTAGAAATAAGAATCTCACATAAACACTTGGTCACACAAGATTGTAGGAAGCTTATCTGCTATATTGTGAAGGTAAATGCATGCGAGGAATTGAGCGTGAATGCGAATCATTACCTCCAGCCATCATTTTGTCCTTAGCCAGGGGATGGGTCGTGACTTTGCGCCCATAGCCTATCTCATGAGCCAGCAGAGCAGTGGGACCTGAAAAACAAAGATTTAAAGATGGCCTGTCACACAAACAATTGGTCACCATACAGATCAGGTTAAACGAGAGAAAGAACATAATTATACACATTAACTTAACTTGCAGTTGTGAAGATGTTGCAGAGGTCAATCTCACAAAGGGAGGGGTGGGGGGAAAACAGTAGAAATAATAAGTCACGTTTTGTATCATAGCAACCCACCCCCCTCAGAAAAACAAGCAAGACGCACAGTACATTTTTGATTTCAATACTAGTATAGATAATAAATAAGGATTGGATTTTATTTAACAGGAATCAAACGTACCATATCCTTCAAGTTAGTGACCTCGGCTATCAAGCACACAAAGTCAAAAAGCACACCAACGCTTGGATATATGGCCTGAAGACTTCAGGGCAAACAAACAAAGCACATTCTTCAACATCCATTATGCCTGTTCATGCTGAGCGTCTCGCACGGTTTGGAAGAGCTTATTAATGTTACCAAGGTCAGAGAGAGAACTCAGCAACGACACATCACCAGCTGACACACTCAGCTTTCACCTTGAAGAGTAAAAAAACACTCCAAACATTAACCCAGCTTTTCTTTTTCAGATGCTGACAGATTAACTATGCCTGATGTATTTGATACATTCACTCACATGGTTTATTGCAACACACAAACTGAGAATAGTAGAACCATCATCATAGGCAGTCCCTCAAAACGAGGATGACTTGTTTCCATGCCAAAAAAGGATGAGTTCACAGGTGTTTCAATGAAGGATCTAATATTCCAGGTCCCGAACTATATCTTGAAGAGTGGAAGATGCCTGTGTATGGATTTTTTTTAACATGTGGTGGCCGTTGCACACCAACCACCACACGGACTTGACAGAGCTAGGTCTTGGTCCAGTGGCAAGGATTAACCAAGACGACTGGAGACCAGCTCTGCTGCACGGATCTAGCAAGCACACATAGCTGCAATGTGGGCGAACCCGTGCTACCCCTGGGCCCCCGCCTCTTCTGGGCCCCAAACCCACGCCTCTCCTGGGCCCCAAACCCACGCCTCTCCTGGGCCCCAATCACGTCCCTCTACGATTCGTATAGTAGAACATATGTGAGGTGAATACAAGGAGCAGCCTTGCAGGTGTTACTGCAGCTACTGTCAGGCTTATGCACTGCCTGTATTGGGCATTCAGGGGACAAACATCACTGGAGCATGAAGATACTGCACACAATGTACCAGAACATGCTGTCAAGAATATATTAGTCACACTTGCCAACATGACAGCGACTACGTTTCAAGAAGCAATTCGGTGGATGTGAAGCAATGCGAGATGGTGCTATATAAATGCAAGTTCATTGGCTTTAGTCAGGACTGCAATAAATCAAAAAAAGAGGCACCAGATTAGCGTTCAGGGACAGAATGTGCAATGAAGCTTATTTTTAAAAAACACTGGGGGGGGGGGAGAAATATGAACATCGTTCAACAGAGATGACAAGGTGGCATTTTACAGACTATTGAACACAGATGATAGCAGAGAGGCAGCAGGATTCGGAATTAAAAAGATGCTCATATTCTGGTGTTCTACAGTAGCGAGAACAAAAACCTGGTATGCCTCAGGTAAGTTGCAGGACAGCACCACTTCCTGGGGGGGGGGGGGGGGGGGAGGGGGAGAGAAAGAGAAAGAGAAAGAGAAAGAGAAAAAGAGAACGAGAACGAGACTCCTTGTACTGCTCCATCATCATCTCCCAGCAGAGAGCTCAGCTGCAGCCCCACATGGTCAGGGACTTGTGGCATGAAGTGGAGAAAATGGATTGGAATTATTAAAATCAGGACTTGTATGTAGTTTTTTTACTCTTTCTGTATCCCAATACTGTATTTCATGGGCTCTGATAAAGCCCCGCTGCTGCTCTGAGGTTTGCCTAGGAGAGATGGACAAGGGATCAATCAGAGGTAAAGTGCGGCCCAGCACTTCTTCCTCACCAGAGAAGAAGCAGCAAGAGTCCTCTGGTATTTCACCCAAGTTGCCATTCACATCAGTGGATAAGGGGAAACCAGTGGATGTGATGTATTTGGATTTCCAGAAGGCACTCGATAAGGTGCCACATAAAAGGTTACTGCACAAGATAAAAGTTCACGGGGATGGGGGTAATATATTAGCAGGGATAGAGGATTGGCTAACTAACAAAAAACAGAGTCGAGATAAATGGGTCATTTTTCAGTTGCCAAACAGTGACGAGTGGGGTGCTGCAGGGATCAGTGCTGGGTCCTCAACTATTTACAATCTATATTACTGACTTGGATGAAGGGACCGAGTGTAATGTAGCCAAGTTTGCTGATGATACAAAGATGGGTGGGAAAGCAAATTGTGAGGAGGAGACAAAACATCTGCAAAGGGATATAGACAGGCTAAGTGAGTGGGCAAAAATTTGGCAGATGGAGAAAAATGTGAGGTTATCCACTTTGCCATAAAATATAGAAAAGCAAATAATAATTTAAATGGAGAAAAATTGCAAAATGTTGCAGTACAGAGGGACCTGGGGGTCCTTGTGCATGAAACACAACAAGTTAGTATGCAGGTACAGCAAGTAATCAGGAAGGCAAATGGAATGTTGGCCTTTATTGCAAGGGGGATAGAGTATAAAAGCAGATAAGTTCTGTTACAACTGTACAGGGTATTGGTGAGGCCACACCTAGAGTACTGTGTACAGTTTTCATCTCCGTATTTAAAGGAAATATATACTTGCATTTGAGGCTGTTCAGTGAAGGTTTATTAGGTTGATTCCGGGGAGGAGGCGGTTGACTTATGAAGATAGGTTGAGTAGGTTGGGCCTATACACATTGGAATTTGGAAGAATGAGAGGTGACCTTATCGAAACATAAGATAATGAGGGGGCTCGACAAGGTGGATGCAGAGGGGATATTTCCACTCAGGGGAAACTAAAACTAGGAGACATAGTCTCAATAAGGGGTTGCCCATTTAAAACTGAGATTCCTTCTCTGAGGGTTGTAAATCTATGGGAATTCTCTGCCCCAGAGAGCTGTAGAGGCCGGTTCATTTTTAAAGGTGAAGATAGACACATTTTTGAGCGATAAGGGAGTAAAGGGTTATGGGGAGCGAGCAGGGAAGTGGAGCCGAGTCCATGATCAGATTAGCCATGATCTTATTGAATGGCGGAGCAGGCTCGATGGGCCAAATGGCCTACTCCTGCTCCTATTTCTTATGTTCTTTAGTCCAGAGGACGTGCAGGCAGGTTATTTGACCACGCAGCTCAATCCAATCCCAACATTACATCTACACATGTGGAATGTCAAACAGGAGACTGGATACTGATCACAAGCAGGAAATCTGAACGACTTTACTTCCTGCTTAGCCCAGAGACAAAGGCCATTTGCAGCATCCCAGGTTCAATCACCATTATGTGCAGTGTTAGCTGAGCTCAGAACAGAATGGAGAGTGAACTCAGGGTACCCTTGGGCACTCTGGCTCAGCATTCTGCTAAGCTGCATCCTACAAGAGGGGGTCCAAGCTCCAGTTTCTGACTCGGCTGATGCTTATACTTAGACCTCATTAGATAGACAGTTTCAACATGCTCAGTCAGCCGATCTGAAGGAGAAATTGGCCAGGGAATAACCAGTGCCATGCCCTTCCTCAATCGAAGGCCTACCTTTCTAGGTCAGGAATGGAGCAGCACTGAAAATCAAACTCTCCACATCCTTCCATTAGAGAATGGATGCAGGCCCATCCTCTCTCCCACCAAACCCAGGAAATAATGTGGTTAAGAAAAAAAAAAGACAAATGCATGTTGTAAAAATACCACAGGGACACTTAAATCTGAAATAAACCAGCAGAATGCAAGCACTTCACACTAATGTGTAGGTTTGAGTCTTGCTGGTTGACAAAAAAAAACACAGGAAGTAGCACCGTATGCTACTCGCACACTGCCCATCACCACACAGTCAGTGTGGCACACTCAAATGCAGGTGCTGACTCCAGCTTGAGTCTGAAGATGCAAAAAGCTGGAGTGAAGCAGTTACATTTTAGTGAAGCCTAAATAAGGCCCAAATTACTCAGTATTAATCTTGAGGCTTAAACAAAAATGGATACACATTCAAAAACATGAAGAAAACAGCACCCGAACTCTCCACTCCCCCTTTCCATGCTTTTTTCCCCCCCAAGTATCAAGTTCCCCACACCTCACAAATCCTTCCCGAAGGCAGTGACTCTCGCTGGGATACACTTCTGCAGATGCCAGCCATCCTCTGGTACTTCACCCAAGTGGCCATTCTTTATGTGTGTCACTACATTAGCTGATTACAGCTGATTACAGCCAGGACATTCCTCATCACCTCCAACAGAGGGGGTGTGTGACTGAAGAGTGAATTGGTGCAGGCATTCTGAGCAATTTACCCCACATTCAGAGGTAGCGAGGACAATTCTAGCACCTCTACTGCTCTATGGCTGAGGTCACCTAATTTATTACAGACCAGAGATAAAACATAGGATCTTCCCACTCTGTTTGGCTCTGCTAGTCGCTTGCCTTTAACCAGTGAGGCAGCTCTGTGCACATTTCATTTGAAGCCAAGAAAGTCATACCTGCACAGATAGCAGCAATTAAGCCCTTATTGCAGTCCTGGGCCTTCAATACTTCTTTTACAGCTGAAGACTAACAAAATAAAAGAGGAAAGTTTCAATAAGCCATTGCGAATTTGCACAAGTTATTATTTTCTAGAGCGGTCACGATTCTCTTGTTTAGAGACAGTAATGTACATTTTGTATTTTATTATATATTCTCAGGCTCTGTAATATGCTCCAAGAATCAACTCTTCTGAAAAGCTGTAAAGTGTAGATGAGCAGAGACACCTTGGTGTCCATTATACACAATTCCTTAAAAAAGGTGGCAAGGCAAATTGATAAGGTGGTTAAAAAAAGGCATATGGGTAACTGAGTTTAGAAATAGAGGCATAGACTATAAAAGCAAAGAGATCATGCTAGAACTTTATAAATGACTGGTTAGGCCATAGCTGGAGTGTTGTGGACAATTCTGAGCACCACACATCAGGAAAGATGTAAAGGCCTTAGAAAGAGTACAAAGGTTTACCAGGATGTTACCAGGGATAAGGGACTTAAATTATGAGGACAGGTTGGAAAAGTTAAGACTGTTCTCTTTGGAATGGAGAAGGTTGAGAGGTGTACTCTTCGCACATGAGCAGAGATACAATGTTCACCGGCTAGTCACTTCTAGGACACATCACAGTTGGGCCTGGTCATGCATCTCATTGCAGTTTGAGACCTTTGGTTTGCCACATTTGCTTACACAATCATTATACCTCGAGGAATTAATTGGCTACAAAACACTTTTGGGACATGAAAGGCATTATATAAATGCAAATTATTTATTTCAGTGTTCCAGAAAGGAGTGAAATCAAGTGCAGGAAACCGAATACTAGTCATTAGTCAGTGTTTCCAATAGTGGTGAAGAGTCTTAACACTTAAATTATGAAACCAGGTACATAATTTCAGAGATTCACAAATAGTTCTATTTGAACTCACCTCGGATAGGTTCTGGGCACCAAGGTTTCCTCCGGGTAATACAATCACGTCATATGGACCCTGCAAAAAGATACACCAGATCAGATTTTATCCAATATTCTAACAATCAACAGAAGCTTCGCTAATTTGTCCCTCACTGCGAACAGAATCACAAGGAAAATCTAATATGCCACGGAGTGGGAGGGGATCAAACACAAATGAGCATTACAACAGATAAAATAACAAAGTGTGCCATGACATTGGTTCTCAGATTTTGTCCAGTCCAATGATATCACTTGCCTCACCTGGGCACTGTGCCGGGCCTTCGAAATTAACTCTGCCATTCAAACCGGGCCATAAAATTAAAGACAATTCTTAGCCAGAGGAAAATGGCACAAGAATATAGTCTACAAAACAGACACTGCTGGTTTCGGAGACTACAGAAGTGTTCACCATGGTACAGTGCATGTCTGTGTGTACAGTATTCAGCATGGTACAGTGCGTGTCTGTGTACAGTGTTCAGCATGGTACAGTGTACAGTATTCACCATGGTACAGGGAGTGTCTGTACAGTATTCACCATGTTACAGGGCGTGTCTGTACAGTATTGACCATGGTACAGTGCGTGTCTGTACAGTATTGACCATGGTACAGTGCGTGTCTGTGTACAGTATTCAGCATGGTAGTGTACAGTATTCACCATGGTACAGGGTGTGTCTGTACAGTATTCAGCATGGACAGCGAGTGTCTGTGTACAGTATTCACCATGGTAGTGTGTACAGTATTCACCATGGTACAGGGTGTGTCTGTACAGTATTCACCATGGTACAGGGCGTGTCTGTGTACAGTATTCACCATGGTACAGTGAGTGTCTGTATACAGTATTCAGCATGGTACAGTGTACAGTATTCACCATGGTAGGGAGTGTCTGTATACAGTATTCAGCATGGTACAGTATTCACCATGGTACAGGCGTGTCTGTGTATAGTATTCACCATGGTAGTGTGTATGGTATTCAGCATGGTACAGTGCGCATCTGTGTACGGTATTCAGCATGGTACAGTGCGTGTCTGTACGGTATTCAGCATGGTACAGTGCGTGTCTGTACGGTATTCAGCATGGTACAGTGCGTGTCTGTACAGTATTCAGCATGGTACAGTGCACGTCTCAGTGTGTACCGTATTCAGCATGGTACTGTGTACAGTATTCAGCACGGTACAGTGAATGTCTGTGTGTACAGTATTCAGCATGATGCAGCATGTTTCTTGGTGTGATTATAGACAAGCTTCATCTTTCAAGATGCAAGATGGTCACAACAGTAGGAACTGATTAATGCACACTATGCTGTTGCAATATTTCTAGGCTGTATGGCAATAGAAACATGGTTTAGCAACACAACCAACTGGCACTTCATGCCGAATGGAGAACGGAACTCATTGAGCAATCTAACACACGTACACCCCACTATCGGGTTACTTTGGCATGCGCTGAATTTGCATGAACTCAGCAAGTGTGCAGCAAACACCAACCTGGCAAGAAGTGCATGCTGGAGGCTTGCTTAAGATTTTTATCCAATCAGGAAAATGCTGTATAATTGGAATATGAAAGCCAAAGTTCAATTAATGCAGTGCAACTGAGCTCTGCTCATCCCTTGCTAAAAGGAACAATTCCCCATCGTAAAACATTACCACAAACCCTTAGTCAATGAAGCAGAGACATAATGTACCTGCTTAGCTGCATCTTGTAGGCTGGAATCAGGGCAAATGACCACATCACGGCTGCATGTTACTGGCTCCTTGCCAGTCAGCCCAGCCACTGTGACCATTATCTGAAATAGAGGACACGATTGATAATCACTGGCCTTTGAAAATCCATTCTAAATGACAGTGACTTGCCACAGCCCAGTAACATGGCACCCTGAATGGTCAGCTCCTCAGGACTGCCTCTGGGATTTCAGTAAAGCAAGAGTGGATTTTTTGGGAATGTTTTATTTGGCATCTACTTGAACTGTAAGAAAATACCTAGTATAATTCCAGAATAGGCTCTTCCAGACCCAAGAGAGCATCTTGAGCTGTGCAATACTAAGGAGACATACTGGTAGTGACAGGTTCACCACTGATGGTGACAGTAGTGGGATCGATTTGAAGAGTGAATTCAGAGAATCACAAGAATCAAATCACACAAAGTATGTTTAGCTTCAATATAACCTTTCCTAGTGTATTAATAGCAGTAGGTTAAATTACTAGTGACAACACTGGTAAGCACAGCCTTAATACCACAAATATATATATAGCAGACATAGGCACCTCCCATCAGCCACTGACTGGAATCACAGCAAGACGTGTCAGACATTCTGTTACAGGGCCAGCTGTCACAGGTCCTACCTTCTGCAATACAGCAGAGGCCTAGAATGTGACTTCCCAATGAGCGGAGAGTGTGGGAAGACAAAGAGAAATGGGATGAGGAAGAGCTATACAAAATAATCTGACTTTAACAACATTGCAATCCAGTCAAACTTTAAAATGCACTGTCTAGAGGTCTGCCAACAATCCCTGGTGAAAGACCGCCTTAAATGGAGGAAGTGCATCCGGGAGGGCACTGAGCACCTCGAGTCTCATCGCCGAGAGCATGCAGAAATCAAGTGCAGGCAGCGGAAAGAGCATGCGGCAAACCGATCCCACCTACCCCTTCCCTCAATGACTATCTATCCCACCTGTGGCAGGGACTTGGGTCTCGTATTGGACTGTTCAGCCACCTCAGGACTCATTTTTAGAGTGGAAGCAAGTCTTCCTCGATTCAGAGGGACTGCCTATGATGATGATGATGACATCACTGCAGAATCTTCACCCACACTATCCATGATTGTTAAAGTTTTAAATGATTTGTTACAAATACATTCTGCAAAAAAGTTAACTCTGGTTGACAATTAATTCGTAGATACAGAATAGTTAGCACAAAATGAATATCCAGAAGTACACATTTGTCAACATGGAGAAATTAATTGGGATTTAAAATCAAAAAAGGAATCAGCTTTACTCAGTTGGTACCACACGTGCCTCAGAGTCTAAAGCTTTCTGTTTTTATTTCAGATTTCCAGCATCTGCAATGTTTCGCTTTTATATTGCAGTTCAACAAGTTGTGCTAGAACACATAACATATTCAAGCACTCCAGTGCGCTAGTGAATGATGACTGCATTGAAGATATTAAACCAAACCAGGGTCCTGTCCAAATTTCACCCTCAACCAACACCAACAAAAAACAAGTTAACTGGCAAGTCATCCCTTTGCTATTTGTGGGATCTGTATACAAAATGACTCCCACATTTGCCTACATTTCAGTCACTGTAGCTCAAATCAATTTTTTGCAACTGTAGCACTTTTAAAATACATTTCTGAGATGTGATGAGGAGTCATACAAAATGCAAGACTTTCTTTTTAAGAAGTGGCATTTTAAAACCAGAATGAGTGACACTGGGAAGACGTGCAAGTTAACTTGGTCATTAAAAGGCTACCAGGAGCAGGGCCCCTTGCACCGAAGGCTAAATCGACCCAGTGTCATGTTCCTGGCGTCTTGAACTGTCCTGGAATTTATTGAGACTATTCTAGGTCAAACCGCCAGCTACTCCACGTCCCGCCCCTCCGTCATCTCATTGGCTGCGCACCCTGCCGTGTGGCCCAGGCTCTGGGATGATTGGACAATTCCCCCCGCCAATCACGCCTGCTCTCCGTGACAACTGAGTGAGCCACTGTTCGATTTAACGTCTAATTGTTTTATTATTCAAACGACGATAAAACAACGAAATTGTGGCCGTTTCACTGCGCTCACCCCGGCCCGGCGCATCAAGTCGATGGGAACCACCGTTTCTATCTCCTCCGCGCCCTGGGCCACGATCACCAATGCCCGCTTAGCCGCCATCTTGGGACAGGTGCCAGCCACGCCGCGCGATGCATTATAGGCAGGGGCTACGGGTCCCGAGCCCGTACATGACACTCCGCGCCTCAAACTCAAAATAGCTGCACTGCAGCACGGTTCAAAAATAGGTCGCGTCTGGTGGAAACGGCGTTGTCAATAGCGGATTCTGACCCTAACGTTAACCACCAACCCTAAACCCAATCCTCGCCCTAACCCTAATCCCAATCTTAATCCTAAAATCTAACCCAATCCTAAACTCTAACCCTAATCCGCAACCTAACCTCAACGCCCCGACCCTAACCCCTAATCCCAACGCCCCAACTCTAACCCCAAATCCCAAACCCTAACGTCCAATCCTAACCCTAAACCCTAACAACTAATCCCTAACTCCAACACTTAACCCTACATTGTGCATTGTCAATACTGTGATACAGGAACTGCTGCAGTGTCAGCGGGTTATCGATGGTGCAGGATGGCCATGTTGTCAATAGTCACTCCAATCTTTTTTAATGTGCCTCTTTTTTCACCAATTTTTCTCTTCTCCTGTATACCCTGACACACTTTTTCTTGTCACAAGCAAAGTGTTAGTTGAGAGGAAGGATTCGCTACTGGATCTAGTAATGAGAATGAGAGATAAGTGAAATAAAAGTAGGGGAACATCTGGGCAATAGTGACCATAATATAACACGCTTTAAGATAATAATTGAGAAGGACATGAGCATGACAAAGACCAGGGTAATAGATTGGAGGAAAGCCAATTTTGAGTGACCGAGAATAGAACTTGAGAAAATAAAATGGATAGGAATATAGGAACAGGAGTAGGCCATTCAACCCCTCGAGCCTGCTCTGCCATTCAATTAGATCATGGCTGATCTGCGACTTAACTCCATATACCAATTAAAAATGATCTAGCATCAATTGCCATTTGCGGAAGAGAGTTCCAAACATCTACCACACTTTGTGTGTAGAATTGTTTCCTAATTTGACCCCTGAAAGGTTTAGTTCTCATTTTTAGACTATGCCCTCTAGTCTTAGAATCCCCAACCAGTGGAAATAATTTCTATCTACCCTCTCTGTTTCCCTTAATATCTTGAAAACTTTGATCAGATCACCCTTAACCGTCTAAATTCTAGGGAATACAACCCTAATATGTATAATCTCTCCTTGTAACTTAACCTTTGAAGTCTGGGTATCTTTCTAGTAAACATTTGCTTCACTCCCTCCAAAGGTGTGGTACCCAGAACTGCTCAAAAAACTCCAGGTGTGGTGTAACCAGCATTTTGTATAGCTGCAGCATAACTTCTATGCCCCTGTGTTCTAGTCCTCTAGATATAAAGGCCAGCATCCCATTAGCCTTTTTGATTATTTTCTGTACCTATTCATGACATATTAATGATCTATGTACCTGAATCCCCAAGTCTCATTGGACTTCCAATGTTTTAGTCTTTCGCCATTTAGAAAGTACCCTGTTCTATCCTTTTTAGGTCCAAAGTAGATGACTTCACATTTTCACATTATAGACTCTAGCAATTTCTCGACAATAGTGTAAAAGGGTGTAAAAGAAAAGATAGCCATCCATGGCTAACTAAAGCAATAAAGGATAAAGCAATTAAAAACAAGGGCATACAAAGTGACCAAAACTAGTGGGAGGACAGAAGATTGGGAAGCTTTTAAAAGCCAGCAAAGAATGACGAAAAAAATTATTAAGAAAGGGAAGATAGACTATGAAAGTAAACTAGCATGAAATATAAAAGCAGATAGCAAGAGTTTTTACAGGCTTATAAAAAGGAAAAGAGTGGCTAAAGTAAATGTTGGTCCCTTAGAAGACGAGACTGGGAAATTAGTGATGGGGAACATGGAGATGGCAGAAACTCTGAACAAATATTTAGTATCAGTTTTTACGGTAGAGGACACTAAAAATATTCCAATGGTGGATAATCAAGGGGGGAAGGATCTTAACATAATCACAATCACTAAGGAGGTGGTACTCAGTAAGATAATGGGACTAAAGGCGGAAAAAGCACCTGGACCTGATGGCTTGCATCCTAGGGTCTTAACAGAAGCAGTGGCAGTGATAGTGGATGCATTGGTTGTAATTTACCAAAATTCTCTGGATTCTGGGGAGCTCCCATCAGATTGGAAAACTGCAAATTTAGCGGCCCTATTTAAAAAAGGAGGCAGGCAAAAAGCAGGAAACTATAAAACAGTTAGCCTAATATCTGTGGTTGGGAAAATGTTGGAGTCCATTATTAAAGAAGCAGTAGCAGGACATTTGGAAAAAGCATAATTTAGTCAGGCAGAATCAGCATGGATTTATGAAGGGGAAGTCATGTTTGACACATTTGCTGGAATTCTTTGAGGATGTAACGAACAGCGTGGATAAAGGGAAACCAGTAGATGTGGTGTATTTGGACTTCCAGAAGGCATTTGACAAGGTTCCACATAAAAGGTTACTGCACAAGATAAAAGTTAATGGGGTTGGGGGTAATATATTAGCAGGGATAGAGGATTGGCTAACTAACAGAAAACAGAGAGTCGGGATAAATGGTTCATTCTTAGGTTGGCAATCAGTAACTAGTGGGGTGCTGCAGGGATCAGTGCTGGGACACCAACTATTTACATTCTATATTAACGACTTGGATGAAGGGACCAAGAATAACGTAGCCAAGTTTGCTGATGATACAAAGATGGGAGGAAAAGCACTGTGTGTGGAGGACACAAAAAATCTGCAAAAGGTCATCGACAGGCAAGAGAGTGGGCAAAAATTTGGCAGAATGAGTATAATGTTGGAAAGCCTGAATTTATGCACTTTGGCAGAAATGGAGAAAAATTGCAAAGTGCTGCAGTGCTACAGTTATACAGGGTATTGGTGAGGCCACACCTGCAATACTGCGTACAGTTTTGGTTTCCATATTTAAGAAAGGATATACTTGCTTTGGAGGCAGTTCAGAGAAGGTTCACTAGGTTGATTCTGGAGATGAGGGGGTTGCCTTATAGAAACATAGAAACATAGAAAATAGGTGCAGGAGCAGGCCATTCGGCCCTTCGAGCCTGCAGCACCATTCAATATGATCATGGCTGATCATGCAACTTCAGGTCCCCACTCCCGCCTTCTCTCCATACCCCCTGATCTCTTTAGCCATAAGGGCCACATCTAACTCCCTCTTGAATATATCCAACGAACTGGACTCAACAACGGTAGAGAATTCCACAGGTTTACCACTCTCTGGGTGAAAAAGTTTCTCCTCATCTCGGTCCTACATGGCTTACCCCTTATCCTTAGACTGATATTCCTGGTTCTGGACTTCCCCAACATCGGGAACATTCTTCCTGCATCTAACATGTTCAGTCCCATCACAATTTTATATGTTTCTCTGAGATCACCTCTCATTCTTCTAAATTCCAGTGAGTATAAGCCTAGCCAATCCAGTCTTTCTTCATATGTCAGTCCTGCCATCCCGGGAATCAGTCTGGTGGACCTTCGCTGCACTCCCTCAATAGCAAGAATGTCCTTCCTCAGATTAGGAAACCAAAACTGCACACAATACTCAAGGTGTGATCTCACCAAGGCCCTGTCCAACTGCAGTAAGACCTCCCTGCTCCTATACTCAAATCCTCTCGCTATGAAGGCCAACATGCCATTTGCTTTCTTTACTGTCTGCTGTACCTGCATGCCTACCTTCAGTGACTGATGTACCATGACACCCCGCTCTCATTGCACCTCCCCTTTTACTAATCTGTCACCATTCAGATAATAATCTGCCTTCCTGTTTTTGTCATTAAAATGGATAACCTCACATTTATCCACATTATACTGCATCTGCCATGCATTAGCCCATTCACCTAACCTGTCCAAGGCAGCCTCTTAGCATCCTCCTCACAGCTCACACTGCCACCCAGCTTAGTGTCATCTGCAGACTTGGAGATATTACATTCAATTCCTTCGTCTAAATCATTAATGTATATTGTAAATAGCTGGGGTCCCAGTACTGAACCTTGCAGCATCCCCACTAGTCACTGCCTGCCATTCTGAAAAGGACCCGTTTATTCCCACTCTTTAGTCTCAGCATAGAAACATAGAAACATAGAAAATAGGTGCAGGAGTAGGCCATTCGGCCCTTCTAGCCTGCACCGCCATTCAATGAGTTCATGGCTGAACATGCAACTTCAGTACCCCATTCCTGCTTTCTCGCCATACCCCTTGATCCCCCTAGTAGTAAGGACTTCATCTAACTCCTTTTTGAATATATTTATTGAATTGGCCTCAACAACTTTCTGTGGTAGAGAATTCCACAGGTTCACCACTCTCTGGGTGAAGACGTTTCTCCTCATCTCGGTCCTAAATGGCTTATCCCTTATCCTTAGACTGTGACCCCTGGTTCTGGACTTCCCCAACATTGGGAACATTCTTCCTGCATCTAACCTGTCTAAACCCATCAGAATTTTAAACGTTTCTATGAGGTCCCCTCTCATTCTTCTGAACTCCAGTGAATACAAGCCCAGTTGATCCAGTCTTTCTTGATAGGTCAGTCCCGCCATCCCAGGAATCAGTCTGGTGAACCTTCGCTGCACTCCCTCAATAGCAAGAATGTCCTTCCTCAGGTTAGGAGACCAAAACTGTACACAATACTCCAGGTGTGGCCTCACCAAGGCCCTGTACAACTGTAGCAACACCTCCCTGCCCCTGTACTCAAATCCCCTCGCTATGAAGGCCAACATGCCATTTGCTTTCTTAACCGCCTGCTGTACCTGCATGCCAACCTTCAATGACTGATGTACCATGACACCCAGGTCTCGTTGCACCTCCCCTTTTCCTAATCTGTCACCATTCAGATAATAGTCTGTCTCTCTGTTTTTACCACCAAAGTGGATAACCTCACATTTATCCACATTATACTTCATCTGCCATGCATTTGCCCACTCACCTAACCTATCCAAGTCGCTCTGCAGCCTCATAGCATCCTCCTCACAGCTCACACTGCCACCCAACTTAGTGTCATCCGCAAATTTGGAGATACTACATTTAATCCCCTCGTCTAAATCATTAATGTACAATGTAAACAGCTGGGGCCCCAGCACAGAACCTTGCGGTACCCCACTAGTCACTGCCTGCCATTCTGAAAAGTCCCCATTACTCCTACTCTTTGCTTCCTGTCTGACAACCAGTTCTCAATCCATGTCAGCACATTACCCCCAATCCCATGTGCTTTAACTTTGCACATTAATCTCTTGTGTGGGACCTTGTCGAAAGCCTTCTGAAAGTCCAAATATACCACATCAACTGGTTCTCCCTTGTCCACTCTACTGGAAACATCCTCAAAAAATTCCAGAAGATTTGTCAAGCATGATTTCCCTTTCACAAATCCATGCTGACTTGGACCTATCATGTCACCTCTTTCCAAATGCGCTGCTATGACATCCTTAATAATTGATTCCATCATTTTACCCACTACCGATGTCAGGCTGACCGGTCTATAATTCCCTGTTTTCTCTCTCCCTCCTTTTTTAAAAAGTGGGGTTACATTGGCTACCCTCCACTCGATAGGAACTGATCTATAGTCAATGGAATGTTGGAAAATGACTGTCAATGCATCCGCTATTTCCAAGGCCACCTCCTTAAGTACTCTGGGATGCAGTCCATCAGGCCCTGGGGATTTATCGGCCTTCAATCCCATCAATTTCCCCAACACAATTGCCCGACTAATAAGGATTTCCCTCAGTTCCTCCTCCTTACTAGACCCCCTGACCCCTTTTATATCTGGAAGGTTGTTTGTGTCCTCCTTAGTGAATACCGAACCAAAGTACTTGTTCAATTGGTCCGCCATTTCTTTGTTCCCCGTTATGACTTCCCCTGATTCTGAGTGCAGGGGACCTACGATTGTCTTTACTAACCTTTTTCTCTTTACATATCTATAGAAACTTTTGCAATCCGTCTTAATGTTCCCTGCAAGCATCTTCTTGTACTCCATTTTCCCTGCCCTAATCAAACCCTTTGTCCTCCTCTGCTGAGTTCTAAATTTCTCCCAGTCCCCGGGTTCGCTGCTATTTCTGGCCAATTTGTATGCCACTTCCTTGGCTTTAATACTATCCCTGATTTCCCTTGATAGCCACGGTTGAGCCACCTTCCCTTTTTTATTTTTACACCAGGCAGGAATGTACAATTGTTGTAGTTCATCCATGCGGTCTCTAAATGTCTGCCATTGCCCATCCACAGTCAACCCCTTCAGTATCATTCGCCAATCTATCCTAGCCAATTCATGCCTCATACCTTCAAAGTTACCCTTCTTTAAGTTCTGGACCATGGTCTCTGAATTAATTGTTTCATTCTCCATCCTAATGCAGAATTCCACCATATTATGGTCACTCTTCCCCAAGGGACCTCGCACAACGAGATTGCTAATTAATCCTCTCTCATTACACAACACCCAGTCTAAGATGGCCTCCCCCCTCGTTGGTTCCTCGACATATTGGTCTAGAAAACCATCCCTTATGCACTCCAGGAAATCCTCCTCCACCGTATTGCTTCCAGTTTGGTTAGCCCAATCTATGTGCATATTAAAGTCACCCATTATAACTGCTGCACCCTTATTGCATGCACCCCTCATTTCCTGTTTGATGCCCTCCCCAACATCACTACTACTGTTTGGAGGTCTGTACACAACTCCCACTAACGTTTTTTGCCCTTTGGTGTTCTGCAGCTCTACCCATATAGATTCCACATCATCCAAGCTAATGTACTTCCTAACTATTGCATTAATCTCCTCCTTAACCTGAAATGCTACCCCACCTCCTTTTCCTTTTATTCTATCCTTCCTGAATGTTGAATACCCCTGGATGTTGAGTTCCCAGCCCTGATCATCCTGGAGCCACGTCTCTGTAATCCCAATCACATCATATTTGTTAACATCTATTTTCACAGTTAATTCATCCACCTTATTGCGGATACTCCTTGCATTAAGACACAAAGCCTTCAGGCTTGTTTTTTTAACACCCTTTGTCCTTTTAGAATTTTGCTGTACAGTGGGCCTTTTTGTTCTTTGCCTTGGGTTTCTCTGCCCTCCACTTTTCCTCATCTCCTTTCTGTCTTTTGCTTTTGCCTCCTTTTTGTCTCCCTCTGTCTCCCTGCATTGGTTCCCATCCCCCTGCCATATTCGTTTAACTCCTCCCCAACAGCACTAGCAAACACTCCCCCTAGGACATTGGTTCCGGTCCTGCCCAGGTGCAGACCGTCCGGTTTGTACTGGTCCCACCTCCCCCAGAACCGGTTCCAATGCCCCAGGAATTTGAATCCCTCCCTGCTGCACCACTGCTCAAGCCACGTATTCATCTGTGCTATCCTGCGATTCCCACTCTGACTAGCATGTGGCACTGGTAGCAATCCCGAGATTACTACTTTTGAGGTCCTACTTTTTAATTTAGCTCCTAGCTCCTTAAATTCGTTTCGTAGGACCTCATCCCTTTTTTTATCTATGTCGTTGGTATCAATGTACACCACGACAACTGGCTGTTCTCCCTCCCTTTTTAGAATGTCCTGCACCCGCTCCGAGACATCCTTGACCCTTGCACCAGGGAGGCAACATACCATCCTGGAGTCACGGTTGCGGCCGCAGAAACGCCTATCTCTTCCCCTTACAATTGAATCCCCTATCACTATCGCTCTCTCACTCTTTTTCCTGCCTCCTGTGCAACAGAGCCAGCCACGGTGCCATGAACTTGGCTGCTGCTGCCCTCCCCTGATGAGTCATCCCCCTCAACAGTACCCAAAGCAGTGTATCTGTTTTGCAGGGGGATGACCACAGGGGACCCCTGCACTACCTTCCTTGCACTGCTCTTCCTGCTGGTCTTCCATTCCCTATCTGGCTGTGGACCCTTTCCCTGCGGTACGACCAACTTGCTACACGTGCTACTCACGTCATTCTCAGCATCGTGGATGCTCCAGAGTGAATCCACCCTCAGCTCCAACTCCGCAACGCGGTCCGTCAGGAGCTGGAGGTGGATACACTTCCCGCACACGTAGTTGTCAGGAACACTGGAGTCGTCCCTGAGCTCCCACATGGTACAGGAGGAGCATAACACGTGACCGAGCTGTCCTGCCATGACTTAACCCTTAGATAAGCAACAACAATGCTAAAGTTTACCCACTGTTATCGAAGAGAAAAAAGAAAAACTACTCACCAATCACCAGCCAATCACTTACCCCCTTGGCTGTGACATCACCTTTCTGTTTCTTTCTACTTCTTTTTTGCCTTCTCCCTGTAGCTGCACCGGCTCGCCTTTTATAGGCCTCTCCACGCACCCCCTCGATGCTGCTCCCGACTGCCGCAGTCCAAGGTCATAACATAACTGATTTATCCATTACCTGTTTAACATGGTCGCACTGTGAATGGGCTGCTGTTAAAGTGATTTCGCACCCAACCTGTATCCAGATGTTGACATGCTGTGCACCCAGTAGAGTTCCTCATTTACCAGGATTCTGAGGCACTCTCACACTCTATTTGTAGCAGTGCATCTAATGGCCACAGAGTGGCGCCAGTTGTCACTGGAGGCTAGAAATTACCGTCAGGGGTAAGTAACAGTGAGCAAACACTCACTGCCTCTGTTAAAACCGAGGGCAGAGGAACATTGTACGAACATGTTCATTGTTCGTCCACTGTTAGTGCAACAGTCATTTCTAGTCTCAGCTGTCCAAGGTCATAACATTGATAAACTTCTGCAAAGACACAGAGGCAGAACTACACACAGAAAGATAGTCACGGTCACACACATGGACACACAAATACACAAACATACAGCGAAGCATACACATATGGGCACTTGCTCATTCATGTACAAGAGCTATATATTTTATTTTAATCATTCACAGGATATGGTCATCGCTGGCAAGGCTGGCATTTATTGCCCATCCCTAGTTGCCCTTGAGAAGCTGGTGATGTGCCTCCTTCTTGAATCACTGCAGTCCGTGTGGTAAAGGTTAGGCAAGGAGTTCCAGGATTGTGACCTTGCGATGATGAAAGAACGGTGGTATATGTCCAAGTCAGGATGGTTTGTGACTTGAAAGGGAATATAGAGATGATGGTGCTCCCATGAACCTGCTGCTCTTGTCCTTCTAGATAGTAGAGGTTGTGGGTTTGGGAATTGCCTTTGAAGAAGCCTTGGCGAGGCGCTGCAGTCACTCTCACATAACCTCCGGAATTCAGCTCTTTTGTCCATGTTTGGACCAAGGCTGTAATGGTCCTGGTGGAAGCCACACCGAGCATCAGTGAGCAGGATATTGGTGAGAAAGTGCCATTTGATAGCATTGTTGGCGACTCCCTCCATCACTTTGCTGATGATTGAGAGTCGGCTAATAGGACAATAATTGGCCAGGTTGGATTTGTCCTGCTTTTTGTGGGCAGAACCTACCTGAACAATTTTCCACTTTGTCAGGTAAATGCCAGTGATGTAGCTGTACTGGAACAGCTTGGATAAGGCCATGGGTAGTTCTGGAGCACAAGTCTCCAGCACTATAGCTGGGATGTTGTTGGGAAGCGTAGCTTTTTCTGTATCCAGTGCACTCAGCCACTGCTTGATATCACATGGAGTGAATCAAATTGGCTGAAGACTGGTATCTGTGATGGTGAGGATCTCTGGAGGAGGCCGAGAAGGATCATCCACTCGGCATTTCTGGCTGAAGATGGTTGCAGATTTCAGTGGCCATAAGTTAGCAGAAGGAAATATCAGCCAGGATGCCTGCTCCTATTATTCAACAACCCAGCGATGCGGACTGTCTGGGCTCAGAAGTGATGAATGGTCACATGCAGTGTTATCGACAGGTGTCCTCTTTCAGGAGGGGAGACACTGGTGGAAAAGAACAGGGAGAACAAATATTTGCCTGAGCTCTTTCCTTTATTTCCTGCTTTGCTTTTGGGTGAATTTACTTCAAGTGAAGCAATTCATAAACAAGGCAAAGTGCTGGGAGAGCAGCAGCATTTGAAGAATAGCCCTGCGTTTGTTCAGGATAATTCGAGATCGGATTGAAACGGCAAGCACCTCGTCGATGGAGATTCCCCTTCAGACAGCGCTGTCACTATCGTTCATTTGAAGAGTGAGTCAATGACTCATTATTCACAGCTCTAACCACATGTGAGTAAGAGCCTGTCAGTGATAGTGAGTGCAGCAGAAGTGAGTGGGGAGTGTGGGTGCAAATGTTCTGGGTCTTATTACCCTTTGCTAGTGTAGTGAGTTGGCTTCAGATGTAGTGATGACATCAGGGCTTAACCCTTTTTGGACATAGCAGCATCTCCACAATAACATTTAACAGCATAAAGCCAGCAGAATAGAATTTCACAATGTTAAACTTATGTTGTGTATGCAATAACTGTTAGACTGAGTACTGTTTAACTCCAAGAAGTATGACCTTGGCTCTGCTTTATTAAGGCCCAAAGTGACTAAAATACAAAATGGCTGGCCTTTTATACTTGTGTGCAGCCCAATGGCCTCAGTGACGCCATCTTGTGGCTAGTGATCCCAAAAGTGCATACATGACAATACCCCCCTCTGAGATATTACCACAGTCTTTTACAAATTGAGACTGTCCGGTGTTTTACGCTCCCGGGTTGACCGTCTCAGTTCAACTCCAGCCTTGGGTGAGTGTTGAGAGTCTGTTGTGACTGGTGGCTGGGTGGCTGACCTGGTGGGAGTGGCAATAGCCATGTCAGGGATTGAAAATCCTTTTTCATTGAACATGTCAGTGATTGAAAGTTCCGATTCACTGATGACCACCGAGTCCTCTGATAACTGGGGGTAGGTTGGTTGGTCGTCGATTGTCTCTTCCAACGACTGTTCCGGTTTGTCTGTGTGCCGCAGCTTTGTCTGATCCATATGTTTCCTGCATGTTTGCCCATTTTTGAGCTTGACAATAAATACTCTGTTGCCCTCCTTGGCCACGATAGTACAAGCGATCCACTTGGGACCCTGACCATAATTCAGAACATATACAGGGTCATTTATAGAAATATCGCGTGACACAGCTTGAACATGATTGTTCAAGGTGTACATGAGATAGCTTGGTCTTAAGACCTCTCTTCATCATTAGTTCAGTAGGCGAGACCCCGGTAAGCGTGTGTGGTCTTGTCCTGTAACTAAGCAGTATGCATGACTGGTGGGTCTACAGTGACCCTTAGGTTACTCACTTCATTCTCTGCTTTATGATTTGGACAGCACGTTCTGCTTGCCCATTGGATGCAGGTTTGAATGGTGCTGATGTTACATGTTTGATATCATTGAGTTTCATGATCTCTTGAAACTCCTGACTGGTGAAGCACGATCCGTTGTCGCTAACAACGATGTCAGGCAGACCATGTGTCGCAAACATGACAATGAGATTCTCAACGGTAGCTGTGGATATGCTGGATGACATGATTATACACTCTATCCACTTCGAATATGCATCTACCACAACTAAAAACATCTTCCCCAGGAAGGGACCTGCAAAGTCTATGTGGATCCTGGACCATGGTTTGGACGGCCACAGACTCAGCGGCGATTCCGCTGGTGCTTTGCTGAGCTGCATGCAAGTGTTGCACTGATGCACACATGATTCCAGCTCAGAGTCAATTCCCGGCCACCATACATGAGACCTGGCGATGGCTTTCATCATTACAATGCCAGGATGTGTGCTATGTAGCTCACGTACAAATTTCTCTCTCCCTTTCTTGGGCATAACAATTGCCCTACAGTATACAATCTGACTGCATAGACAGTTTGTCTTTGCGACGAATGTAAGGTTTGGTCTCCTCACACATTTGCTTGGGTATGGCAGACCAATCACCTTTGAGGATGCAACTCTTCACCACCGATAAAATCGGGTCCTGGCTGGTCCAGGTCTTAACTTGTTGAGCCGTGACAAGGGTTCCTTCATTCTCAAAAGCATCCATAACTAACAATAGGTCTGCCGGTTGTGGCGTTTCCACCTCCGGTGTGAGCAACGGCAGGTGGCTCAAAGTATCGGCACAATTCTCGGTGCCAGGGCTATGGCGAATGACATAATCATAAGCGGATAATGTCAGCGCCCACCTCTGGATGCGGGATGAGGCATTGGTATTGATACCTTTGTTTTCAGAGAACAGTGAAATGAGTGGCTTGTGATCTGTCCGAAGACCAAACAGGTACTGATGCATCTTTTTAACCCGACACACACAGGCTAGTGCTTCTTTCTCTATCATGCTGTAGGCTCTTTCTGCTTTAGACAAACTTTTTGAAGCATACGCAACTGGTTGAAGTTTACCCGACTCATTAGCTTATTGGAGTACGCAACCAATTCCATATGACGAAGCATCACAGACCAATACTAAACATTTACATGGGTCATAATGTACCAGCAGCTTGTTAGAGCAAAGCTGATTAGTGGCTTTCTCAAAAGCTCTGTCTTGAGACGCACCCCATACCCAGTTGTCGCCTTTTCTTAGCAGCATGCACAGTTGTTCTAATAAGGTGCTCAATTTAGGTAGGAAGTTACCGAAGTGGTTGAGTAGACCCAAGAACGAGTGCAGCTCCGTCACATTCTGCGGCTTGGGTGCATTCATGGTGGCCTTGGTTTTCGCGTCCGTGGGCCTGATGCCATCAGTGGCAATTTTCCTCCCAGGAATTCGACCTCTGGTGCCATGAAGATGCACTTCGAGCGTTTCAGTTTGAATCCCACGTCGTCCAGATGATGTAGAACCTCTTCCAGGTTGTTCAGATGTTCCTCGGAGTCACGACCTGTGATCAGGATGTCATCTTAGAACACGACGGTTCTGGGAATGGACTGCAGTAGACACTCCATGTTCCTCTGAAATATCGTTGCAGCCGAGCAAATTCCAAAAGGGCACCTGTGATAAATAAACAGTCCTTTATGCGTGTTAATGCACGTAAGTCTCTTCACCGTCTCGACCAGCTCCTGTGTCATGTAGGCCGACGTCAAGTCCAGTTTGGTGAACGACTTCCCCCCTGCTAGCATTGCAAAATGTCGTCAGCCTTCGGTAACGGGTACTGATCCTGTTTCGAAAACCTGTTGATCGTAGCCTTGTAGTCTCCACAGATTCTGACTGTGCCATCACTTTTCAGCACAGGAACAATGGGGCTGGCCCATTCATTAAATTCAACCGGTGATATGATCCCTTCACGCTGGAGTCTGTCCAGTTCGATTTCCACCTTTCCCTCATCATATACGGAACTGCCCTAGCTTTATGATGAACGGTTCTTGCATCCAAGTCCACGTGGATCTGCACCTTGGCTCCAGTGAAGTTGCCGATGCCTGGTTCGAACAGCGAGGGGAACTTGCTTAGTACTTAGGCACATGTATCTTTCTCTGACGACACGCCTTGATGTCGTTCCAATCGCACCTGATTTTTTTCAAGCCAGTTCCTGCCGAACAGCATTGGGCCATTGCCTGGGACAATCTACAGCGGTAACTCGTGAACCGCACCGTCATACGACACTTTAATTGTGGCACTGCCAATCACCGTTATGAGTTCTTTGGTGTACGTGCGCAACTTGGCATTGACTGGACTCAGCCTGGGCCTCACAGCCTTAGTATCCCACAGCTTGTCGAATACCCTCTGGCTCATTATCGATTGACTCGCCCCGTGTCCAGTTCCATCGATACAGGCATCCCATTAAATTTCACGTTGATCATTATCGGTTTGCTCTTAGTTAGGAACGAGCACAGTCCGTACACTTCCTCCTCTGGTATCTCGGATTGCGTATCCGGATCCGCGCTAGTCTGACCATCATCCTCCATGTGGTGGGTCGCAGCACGCTTGCTCATCTGCGGACACTTGCGCTGGAGATGCCCCACTCTCAGACAGCCTTTGTGACTATATTGCTTAAATCAGCACTGCTGGTGACGGTGATTTCCCCCAAAACGCCAACATGGAGAAATCGGATGCATTCCCGCTGGCGGACTTTGGGCAGCCACAGGTTTCACCTACACAGTCGGGTAGGCCCTGCCATGTGCCGCTCTGCCGAACAGCGAATCAATCGCATTTACAGTAATTGCCAAGTTTTGATTTTTGATCTTTCACTGATATCTGCTTTAGACTTCTATCCGTCGTCATGCATGACTTAGCGATCGTGATGGCCCTGATCAATTCCAACGTCTCCACCGCCAGTAGTTTACACAGGATCACCTCGTGGTTGATGCCAATTACAAAGCAGTCCCGCAGCTTTTCTGCCAACACAGCCCCGAACTTACACGGGCCCGCTAGACGTCTCAGGTCAGCAACGAATTCCGCCGCATTCTGGCCCTCTGAGCGAATGTGCGTTTAAAATCTGTATCGCGAGATGATGATGCCTTTGTCTGGCTTAAGGTGATCCTGTACCAGTGTATACAATTCTTCATACGTCTTCTCTGTTGGACTCACAGGCAGAAGTAGATTCTTCATCAGACCATAAATTTTTGGACCGTGAGGAACACGGCCCGGCGCCGATCTGCGTCGCCGACCTCCTCCATTTTGTTGGCCACGAAGAACTGGTTCAAACGGCTCACAAAGTCTGCCCAATCTTCTCCTTCCACAAATCGCTCCAACAATCCAATTGTGGTCACTTTTGCATGCAAAGGTTCTTGTTGCCTCGTTGCCAAATGTTGTGTATTAGACTGAGTACTGTTTAACTCCTTGGCTCTGTTTATTAAGGCCCAAAGTGACTAATATACAAAATGGCTAGCCTTTTATACTTGGGCTAGTGATCTCAAAAGTGCATACATGACAACTTAGTTTCAGGTAAAGCATCAACAAAATGAATGATGATTAAAACTCCCTCTACACTGCCCTCCCAGGGCAGGTACAGCATGGGTAGATACAAAGTAAAACTCCCTCTACACTGTCCCATCAAATGTTCCCAGGTCAGGTGCAGCACGGGTTGGATACAGAGTAAGGCTCCCTCTACACTGTCCCATCAAACACGCCCAGGGCAGATACAGCACGGGTTAGATACAGTGTAAAGCTCCCTCTACACTGTCTCAGTACTTCTTTCAGATCACAGACACAAATACCAGTTGCTTCAATATTAGCAGACATCAGGGCATTATCAATCATCCCCCACCTCCCCATTCAATTATTCAGACAGTGAGGAGCTGAACCACTCTAAACCAGGAAGGTCCCAAGTTTGATCGCTAGTCTCTTCTGAGTTCTCTGATCTCAACTGGGGTCACAGATGGTCTCAGTATCCTTGATTTAGAGGAGGAAAAATGAGATACATTTCCCAGTCAAGATTGCCTTCCAGTGACCTGTGCTGGAATCCTAGGGACGTGGTCAGACTGAGCTGTGAGGACCCCTTGTAATCCTGTAAAGGATAAAGAGATGTTAAATTGTAGCTCGATCAGTCTGTAGGCCAGTCTGTCGCAGGCATTAGATCTTTATATTTAGCAGATCTATCCGTCTAATTCTGTGAATGAGCTGAGCTACATTGGAGTAAAACAGAAGCTGAGAGCGTGGGTAGACTGTGGTTTATAATATACGTATGTGTGTGGGTAAAAGGTCAAAACAACGCAAATATTCCCACTGAGCACTGCTACAAATGTCACTTTAATGTTAAGCCCTCCTCCCCTATGCATGTACATGCACCCAGAGAGCTACGACAAATTATATGAAGATTGTCTCTTCCTCCAAATCTGATTGGGAGCAGCAAAGGGTGGTGACAGGAAAGGTACAGCATGGGTTAGATACAGAGCAAAGCTCCCTTTACACTGTCCCAACAAACACTCCTAGAGCTGGTACAGCATGAGTTAGATACAGAGCAAAGCTCTCTCTACACTGTCCCAACAAACACTCCCAGGGCAGGTACAGCACAGGACAGATACGCAGTAAAGCTCCCTCTACACTGTCCCATCAAACACTCCCTGGGAAATTACAAAGCGGGTTACATATAGTTCCCTTTACACTGTCCCATCAAACTCCCATGGCAGGTACAGGACAGTTAGATACACAGTAAAGCTCTCTGCACTGTCCCATAAAATACTTCTAAGGTCAAGTACAACACGGGTTAGATACAACAACAACAACTTATATTTACATAGAGCCTTTAACGTAGTGAACCGTCGCAAGGCGCTTCACAGGAGTATTACGGGATAAAAGATTTGACACCAAACCACATAAGGAGAAAATAGGGCAGGTGACCAAAAGATTGGTCAAAGAGATAGGTTTTAAGGAGCATCTTTGTAGTGTATGAAATGATACAATGAACTCCGTACTGTGAGCCAGTGACCAGGTGTAACCTGGTCAGTCTTTAAAGTCTTCCAGAAGTGAAGATACAAAGGTGAAGTTCAGGTTATATACCGGGCCCAGCACGAGTGTACCCATGACCCTAGGACCTCCGACTGTAGTGCCCCCTGTTGATGGGCAGACCTTATGTACATACATTACATCATTCCCCCCCCCCTAGTTCTTGGCACAAGTCCATATTACAAGTTCAGACGGTCCGGAGCCCTTCGCTCCCTGGTTGACTGTCTCAGTACAATCCCAGTGCTTTCCGAGTCTCTCACGACTGGGAGCTGGGTGTTGACCACAGTGGGTTCTTCTGATGGCTGGGCGTGAGTTGGTTGGTCGTCTAAGCTTGCGGTGTCTTCTTCCAACTGTTCCGGTTCGTCAGTGTGTCTTAGCTTGATTTGATCAATGGGTTTCCTGCACATCTGCCCATTCTTAAGCTTAACCATATACACCCGGTTTCCTTCCTTATCCGTAACATTGCCCGGGAGCCACTTGGGCCCTTGACCATGGTTAAGTACATACACTGGGTCATTTACAGATAATTCGTGTGACACTGCGGAGTAGTCGTGATACCACTGCTGGCGTTGACGTTGGGTTTCGACATGATCGTTAAGATCAGGATGGACTAGAGAGAGCCTGGTTTTGAGGACTCTTTTCATCAATAGTTCCACAGGCGGGACCCCGGTGAGCGTGTGTGGCCTTGTCCTGTAACTGAGCAGTATACGTGACAGGCATGTCTGCAAGGAACCGTGAGTTACGTGTTTCAGGCTCTGCTTGATGGTTTGAACTGCCCGCTCCGCTTGACCATTGGACGCGGCTTTAAACGGCGCTGACTTCACGTGTTTTATGCCGTTGCGTTTCATGAACTCTTGAAACTCCAGGCTCGTGAAACACGGTGCGTTGTCGCTGACAACGATGTCTGGCAGACCATGTATGGCAAACATGGCTCTCAGGTTCTCAATGGTGGTAGTGGAAGTGCTGGATGACATGATCACACATTCTATCCATTTGGAGAATGCATCCACCACCACAAAAAACATTTTACCGAGGAAGGGGCCCGCAAAGTCGATGTGGATTCTAGACCATGGTTTGGATGGCCATGACCACAGACTGAGCGGAGCTTTCTTTGGGGCATTGCTTAACTGCATGCAAGTGCTGCACTGATGCATGCATGACTCTAAGTCCGAGTCAATGCCAGGCCACCAAACATGGGACCTGGCGATGGCCTTCATCATGACAATACCGGGATGCGTACTATGTAACTCCCGTACAAATCTCACCCTGCCTTTCTTGGGCATTACAACACGATTACCCCACAATAAACAGTCGGACTGGATGGAAAGCTCATCTTTGCGACGGCTGTACAGTTTGGTTTCATCATCCATTTCCTTGGGGATGGTCGACCAGTCCCCGTTAAGAACACAACATTTTACAACCAATAGGGTCGGATCCTGGTTGGTCCAGGTCTTAACTTGTTGAGCAGTGACAGGCGACCCTTCACTCTCAAAGGCATCCATGATCATGAGTAGCTCTGCGGGCATTGGCGTTTCCACCTCCGGTGTGGACAACGGTAACCGGCCCAATGCATCAGCGCAGTTGTCGGTGCCTGGTCTATGGCGAATGACATAATCATAGGCAGATAATGTCAGCGGCCACCTCTGGATGCGGGACGATGCGTTGGTATTGATACCTTTATGATCCGAGAACAACAATATAAGCGGCTTGTGATTGGTTTCCAGCTCGAAGCGAAGATCAAACAGGTACTGGTGCATTTTGTTACCCCATAAACACATGCTAAAGCCTCTTTCTCTACCATGCTGTAGGCTCTTTCTGCCTTGGACAGGCTTCGAAATGCGTATGCAACTGGTTGCAGTTTGCCTGACTCATTGGTTTGCTGGAGTACACAGCCGATCCCATAGGACGACACATCACAGGTCAAAACTAGACGCTTACATGGGTCATACAGTACCAGTAGCTTGTGGGAACACAACAGATTTCTACCCTTCTCAAAGGCTCTATCTTGAAGTTCACTCCACACTCAGTCATCTCCTTTCCTGAGCAGCTTGTACAAAGGCTCTAATACTGTGCTCAGTTTGGGTAAAAAGTTACCGAAGTAGTTGAGAAGACCCAGAAACAAACACAGCTCCATCACATTCTAGGGCCTGGACGCATTTTTGATGGCCTCTGTTTTCGTGTCTGTAGGCCTGATTCCGTCTGTAGCAATCTTTCGTCCAAGGAATTCGACCTCTGGTGCCATGAAAACGCACTTCGAACGTTTCCGCCTGAGTCCCACTCTGTCCAGACGACGCAGAACCTTTTCCAGATTGTGCAGGTGCTCGGCAGTGTCACGACCTGTGACTAGGATGTTGTCTTGGAATACCACAGTCCTGGAGACAGATTTCAATAGGCTCTCCATGTTTCTCTGAAATATGGCTGCCGCCGAACGAATGCCAAATGGGCACCTGTTGTAAATAAACAGTCCTTTGTGCGTGTTGATGCACGTATGTTTCTTTGATGATTCAACCAGTTCCTGTGTCATGTAAGCTGACGTTAGATCCAATTTGGTGAACGATCTTCCCCCTGGCTAGCGTTGCAAACAGGTCATCAGCTTTTGGTAGCGGGTACTGATCTTGTTTCAAAACTCGGTTGATCGTGACCTTGCAGTCTCCACAAATCCTGACCGTGCCGTCGCTCTTTAACACCGGAACAATGGGACTGACCCATTCATTAAATTCGACCGGTGAGATGACCCCCTCGCATTGTACCCTGTCCAATTCGAGCTCGACCTTTTCTCTCATCATGTGCAGGACTGCCCTGGCTTTGTGATGGACGGGCCTTGAGTCTGGGCCTAGGTGAATCTGCACCTTGGCTCACTTGAAGCTGCCAATTCCCGGTTCAAACAGTGAGAGAAATTTGCTCAGCACTTGAGCACACAAATCATCATCCGCTGATGACAAAGCTTTGATATCGTACCATTTCCATTTTATTTTCTCGAGCCAACTCCTGAGCTGTTGCCCGGGATAATCCATAACGGTAGATCATGAACCGCTCCCCCGTACGACACTCTTATTGCTGCACTATCGATCACTGGTATAAGCTCTTTGGTGTAGGTACACAACTTCGCATTTATCGGACTCAGCTTGGGTCTCTCTGCTTTGGTCTCCCATAGCTTTTCGAAAGTCCTCTGGCTCATTAACGATTGACTCGCACCCATGTCTAATTCCATGGCTATCCGGCACGCTGTTTAATTTTACCTCCATCATTATCGGTTGGCTCTTTGTTAGGAACGCACGTACGCTATACATTTCCTCCTCGGAGCTCTCAAATGCCTCGGGCAGATCCACGCTGAATTGATCATCAACCACGTGCTGTGTCGCAGCTCGCTTGCTCTGCTGTGGACACGTCTTTGCACACCCTCTGCATATATACTGCCTGAAGCGGCACTGATGGGGTCGGTGATTGCCCCCGCAACACCAACATGTTGAGCTCGGATTTGCGCCCAATGGCAGACTTTGAGCTGCTCCTGCTTTTGCAGATGCAGTCGAGTAGACCCTGCCATGTGCAGCTGTGCCTGTTTGTTGATACAATTTTGTATACAGTACTTGCTGTGGAGTTCCTGTTTTGTCACGATATCTGCTTTGTGCTTTTCTGCATGGATATGCAAGCCTGGGCGATGGTGATGACCTTGCTGAGGTCCGGCATCTCCACAGCCAGCAGCTTACTTAAGATCGCCTCGCGGTTGGCCCCGATCGCGAAAAAGTCACGCAGCATGTCTTTCAACGTTTGCCCAAATTTGCAAGGCCCTGCAAGATGTCTCAGGTCGGCAACAAGTGCTCCTACATCCTGGCCTTCTGGACGAACGTGCGTATAGAAGCGCTATCTGGATATGAGGATTCCTTCCGTGGGTTTAAGGTGTTCCCGATCTAGAGCACAAGTTCTTTGTAATCCTTTTCTGTAGGAAGAGTGGGTGAGAGCATAGGTCGTGGGGCCACAGACGGTGAGAAGAACTGCCCTGCGCTTCTCTGCATCCTCATCTTTGTTTAGGTCGTTTGCCACGAAATACTGGTCAAGATGATCCGTGAAATCTCCCCAATCCTCTCCCTCATTGAATCTCTCGAGAATTCCAACAGCACTCGATCGTGCTGTGCTCACCATACTTTTGCGTGGGTTCGTATTTGCCTCGTCGCCAGTTGTAGTGTACGAAATGATACAATGAACTCCGTACTGTGATCCAGTGACGAGGTGTATCTGGTCAGTCTTTAATGGCTTCCAGAAGTGAAGATACAAAGGTGAAGTTCAGGTTATATACTGGGCCCAGCATGAGTGTACCTATGACCCTAGGACCTCCGACGGTAGTGACCCCTGTTGGTGGGCAGACCTTATGTACATACATTACAATCTTGAATGAGGAAAGACAGGTAGAGAGGTGGAGAAGTTTAGACAGGGAATTCCAGTGCTTAGGGCCTAGGCAACAGAAGGCATGGCCACCAATGGTTGAGCGATTATAATCAGGGATGAGCATAGGGCAGAATCAAGAGGGCAGAATTAGAGGAGCGCAGACATCTTGGGGGATTGTGGGGCTGGAGGAGATTACAGAGATAGGGAGGAGCGAGGCCATTGAGGGATTTAAAAACAAGGATGAGAATTTTGAAATCGAGGCGTTGCTTAACCGGAAGCCAATGTAGGTCAGCGAACACAGGGGTGATGGGTGAGTGGGACTTGGTGCGAGTTAGGACAGGGGCAGCCGAGTTTTCGATCACCTCTAGTTTACGTAGGGTAGAATATGGGAGGGCAGCCAGGAGTGTGATGGGTTAGTCAAGTATAGAGATAACAAAGGCATGGGTGAGGGCTTCAGCAGCGAATGAGCTGAGGTAAGGGCGGAGACAGGTGATGGTACGGAGGTGGAAATAGGCGGTCTTAGTTATGCTGTGTATATTTGGTTGAAAGCTCATTTTAGAGTCAAATACGACACCAAGGTTGCGAACAGTGTGGTTCAGCCTCAGACAGAAGTTGGGGAGAGGGATGGAGTCAGCGGCTAGGGATCGGAGTTTGTGGTGGGGAACGAAAACAATGGCTTCGGTCTTCCCAAAATTGGAGAAAATTTCTGCTTATCCAGAACTGTATGTTGGACAAGCAGTCTGACAATTTAGAGACCGTGGAGGGGTTGAGAGAAGTGGTAGTGAGGTAGAGCTGGGTGTTGTTAGCGTACATGTGGAAACCGATGCAGTGTTTTCGGATGATGTCGCCAAGGGGCAACATGTAGATGAGAAATAGGAGAGGGCCAAGGATAGATCCTTGGGGGACACCAGAGGTAACGATGCGGGGGCGGGAAGAGAAGCCATTGCAGGTGATTCTCTGGCTACAATTAGATAGATAAAAATGGAACCAGGCGAGTGCAGTCCCACCCTGCTGGATGACGGTGGAGAGGCACTGGAGAAGGATGGAGTGGTTAATCATGTCAAAGGCTGCAGACAAGTCAAGAAGGACGAGGAGGGATAGTTTGCCTTTGTCACGGTCACAAAGGATGTCATTTGTGAGTTTGATGAGAGCCATTTCGGTACTGTGGCAAGTGCGGAAACCGGATTGGAGGGATTCAAAAGTGGAATTGCAGGAAAGATGGTCACAGATTTTGGAGGTGACAACATGTTCAAGGACCTTGGAGAGGAAAGGGAGGTTGGAGATGGGGTGTTAGTTTGCAAGGATGGAGGGGTCGAGGGTTGGCTTTTTGAAGAGAGGAGTGATGACGGCAGATTTGAGGGAGAGGGGGACAGTACCTGAGGCGAGCGAACCGTTAACAATGTCAGCTAACAAGGGAGTCAGAAAAGGAAGTTGGGTGGTCAGCAGTTTGGTGGGAATCGGGTCAAGGGAGCAGGAAGTGGGTCTCATGGACAGGATGAGCTAGGAAAGGTCATGAGTGGAGATTGGAGAGAAACTGAAGAAAGATGTGAGGTCAGGGCTAGGATGGGGGGGATCCTTAGAAGAAGTTTGGCAAAATGGGCTAGGAGAAGGAAGGGAAGAGGGAGAGGCGGCCGAACGGATGGTGTCAATCTTTGAGACAAAGAAGTCCATGAGCTCCTCGTACTTATTGAGGAAGTGAGGGTGGAGGCTGGGGAGAGGGGTTTAAAAAGATGGTTAGCAGTGGAGCATAGAAGCCAGGGTTTATCCTTACATTCCAGAATGATTCTGGAATAGTGAGCAGTTTTGGTAGATGAGCAGGACCCGATAATGCTTTATGTGGTCCAGCCAGATCTGGCGGTGAATGGCTAAACCAGTTGTCCGCCATATCTGTTCAAGTCTACGTCCCTTGGACTTAAGGGAGTGAAGATCAGGGCTGTACCAGGGGGAAAGGCCAGGGTGAGGGAGAACCAGGGCATCAAAGGTGGTGGTGAGGGTGTGATTGAGCAGATCGGTAGCTGCAGAAATTCGCCGCACCTCCGCCGTGATCTCACACCGCTCCTCCACCACAACACCGACGGTGGCAGAGGAGCGGTGAGAGATCATGGCAGAAGTGCGGCGAATGTTTGTGGCAGAAGAGCGGCGTGAGATCGTGGCGGAGGTGCAGCAAATGAAGGTACGGGGCACGGAAGAGTCAAGGGCTCAGGGGCAGCACGGGCCAGCCCACACTGCGATATATGTGCGCACTTTGTCCGTGCAGCAGAGCGGGTCTCCAGTTGTCCTGGTTTACCCTTGCCACTGGATAAAGACCTAGCTCTGTCGAGCCCGTGTGGTGGCTGGTGTACAACGGTCACCACACGTTAAAAAAATTCACGCACAGGCATCTTCCACCCTTTCAATTGGAGTTCAGGACTGGAACATCGGGTCCTTCATTGAAACATCTGTGAGCTCATGTGGAAGAAAGTCATCCTCATTCGAGGGACTACCTATGATGATGAGCTGCAGGAATGTCCTGGTGAATGGAGGGCCAAAGGCTGGAGATAAGTGCGGCTGTAAGAGAGTCGGGAGAGAATTTTTTCCAGGGGCGGACGCAGGAGGAGGTAGGGTTGGGGTGGTGGGGGCGGGTGGGGGGGGTGGTGGTGAAAGGGGGATGTGGGTGGAGAACGATACGAGGAAGTGGTCAGACATGACCTTATCTGTAATTGACACGATGGGAGTAGCGAGGCCGAGAGATGGCAAGGTTGAGGTGTGGCCATGAATATGGATTGGGGAGTTTACATGGAGGAAGGATAGGAGGCTAGTGAACTCAGAGGAGAGAGACCATGATGAATTGAGATGGGGGTTGAAATCACCGAGGATGAGGTTGTTCGGTGCAGAGGCAGAAGGAGGAAAATAGTGAAGAAATATCGGTAATAAAGCTTCTATGGTACTTTGGTGGGCAGTAGAGAACGAGAATTTTAAATGAGAGGTGAGAGGGGTGGAATAAGGTTAGATGCTAAAAGACGGAGAAAGTACTGGAGGAGTAGGGGGACAGACCAAGGTGTCATTTGCTGATGAGAGCCATACTGCCACCACAGCGGTCTGGGCAGGGCAAGTGCTGGAAGGTATAGCCAGGCGGAGAGGCTTCATTTAAGGGTCAGGTATCATCGCCCCTCAACCAAGTTTCCGTCAGGGCCATGATGCCGATGCTATCATCCACAACAAGCTCATGGATGGCAAGGGCCTTGATCGCAAGTGAACAGACATTCTGGACTGCCAGCGTCCACAGGGTCAGCACTGGCAGGGGGGAGATGGTGAGATACAAAGTAAAGCACCTTCTTTCTACACTTCCCATCAAACTCCCAGGGCAGCACGGGTTAGATACAGAGTAAAGCTCCCTGTACACTGCCCCATCAAACACTCCCAGGGCAGATACAGCATGGGTTAGATACAGAGTAAAGCTCCCTGTACACTGTCCCATCAAACACTCCCAGGGCAGGTACAACATGGGTTAGATACAGAGTAAAGCTCCCTATACATTGTCCCATCAAACACTGCCAAGGCAGGTACAGCACGGGTTACATACAAAGTAAAGCTCCCTCTACAGGCACTGTGGGCGACGTATAATGTCCAACACTCCCCTTGCTGTCTTTGCAATGCTGGAAGCCAGAAATGCAGGATTTCCTGATGCACAGGGTCACTTAGATGATTATGACAGATAATCTATTGGACGACATAGTCCTGTCATAAGATTATGGTCAGCCACAGTCAATGTTCGCCATCAGTTCTGGCAGAAAATCCCAGATGTTCGTTCCAGGGCTGTGGATCGGGTTGATTGGCTCCCAGCTGCGTGGACCCCAGCAATAATCCTGTGGGACCTCCCAGGCTTCATCCCCAAGGTGCAGACATAAAGAATGGCCCCTTGCACCAGTGATGGGAGGGGGACTGAGACACGTGGAATTGAACCCCAGCGGGAGACAACAGTCTCAAGGGGTGAGCGGGGAGAAGTGTGGGTGGGCATGTCCTTCAGCGCTGTGTATAATGGGAGGGGAGGTAGTGAGAGAAACTTCTGGTGGGTCAGTCATTAAATCAGATTGTTCCAGAGCATCAGAAAATCTGGTGAACAAAAAAAACCCAGGCTGGTCAGCAAATAGCAATTTGCGTAAATTGAAATCTCAATGGAGACAATCCCAAGTGTCCTTGGGCTTTGCAAGCATTGAGGGAACGATTCCTCTGTGTAATCGCAGGTGCAGCCCAATACGTCAGACACTCACATGCGTAGAGATTATGTTGCTGTCTTGTGTGTATCACAAACTGTTAACAAGGAACTTTAATTTGCTGATAGCGTGTTGATGAGAAAGTTGCCTTCGATCATTGAAGACCGGTCATATGACCCTGTGACTGAAACAGGATGAAACAACAAACACTTACATTTATTGTAAAGGAAAACTGGAAACTCTGGAAATATCTATGCAGATCTGGCAGCATCTGTGGAGAGAGAAACAGAGTTAACGTTTTGGGTCGATGACCTTTCGTCAATTCTGCTGGAATGTCGAGCTGAAACGTTAACTCTGTTTCTCCCGCAACAGATGTTGCCTGACCTGCCAACCTTTTCCAGCACTTTCAGTTCTTATTTCAGATTTCAACCATTTCAAGTATTTGACTCGCATTTATTAAACGCCTTTAATGTGGAAAATGTCCCACGGCACACTCACATAGACAGATAAAAATAAATCGAAAGGACAAGGGAATGGAGACCGGAGGGAGAGATTATGAGGAGTGACGAAAAGCTTAGTCAAAAAGAAAGGCTTTGAGGAAGTTTTTAAGGCTGGGGAGGGAATGGTTTAGATAGAAAGGAGGGAGGGAAAGGAGGGAGGGAGGGAGGGAGGGAAAGGAGGGAGGGAGGGAGGGAGGAAGGGAGGAAGGCATTTATATAGCGCCTTTCACGACCACCGGATGTCTCAAAGAGCTTTACAGCCAATGAAGTACTTTTGAAGTGTAGTCACTGTTGTAATGTGGGAAACGCGGCAGCCAATTTGTGCACAGTAAGCTGCCACAAACAGCAATGTGATAATGACCAGATCATCTGTTTTTGTGATGTTGGTTGAGGGATAAATATTGGCCAGTCCACCGGGGATAGCTCCCCTGCTCTTCTTTGAAATAGTGCCGTGGGATTTTTTACGACATAAGGCTGGAGAAGGCTGTGGAGGGTTTGGAAGATGGAGACTAATGCAGGAAACACATTTTTACCTCGCGTGAGTCACGAGCTGTTATTAAGGCAACATTAATATTGACTGATGAGTAATTTGGCCCCAGTCACGGAGCCCAACAGCATAACTTGTGACTGAAACAGGACAAAAATAACTTGCATTTATTTACCCCAATTATTTATTTTTTATTGATTCCCACACTCCCATAAAATGTTTTATTAATATATTCATTCTCGGGATGTGGCACCATTGGCAAGGCCGGCATTTATTGCCCATCCCTAGTTGCCCAGGTTTGATAGAATCAAGTGCCTCACTAGGCCATTTCAGAGGATGATTACGAATAAATCACATATAGGTCCAGACCGGGTACAGACGGCAGGTTTCCTTCCCTAAAAGGACATTGTTGAACCAGTTGGATTTTTACAATAATCCGACAGCTTCATGGTCACATAAGAAATAGGAGCAAGAGTAAGCCATATGGCCCCTCGAGCCTGCTCTGCCATTCAATATTATAGCTGATCTTCGACCTCTACTCCACTTTCCCGCCTGATCCCCATATCTCTTGATTCCTCTAGAGTCCAAAAATCTATCAATCTCAGCTTTGAATACACTCAAAGACTAAGCATCCACAGCCCTCTGGGGTAGAGAATTCAAAAGATTCACAACCCTTTGAGTGAAGAAATTCCTTCTGTTAAAAGGCCAACCCCTTATCCTGAGACTATGCCCACAAGTTCTAGACTTTCCAGCCAGGGAAAACAATCTCTCAGCGTCTATCCTGTCAGTCTCCCTCAGAATATGTTTCTGTTAAGTATCGAATAACTCCACGAGGCTAAGTACGGTGAGCTAGTTCAGGCATGACCTTACTCCAGTTTATTTATTGTCAAAGTGAGGGTTCAACATGGCTGCCTACATTATATACACGGCTTGCACGTGTCTGCCAGTGACCATTAGGACTCCGACAGTCGCACCCTCCGGTGGCAGGTAAAACCCAGTTAACATACATAACATCATTCCCGTCATGAGACGGTCCGGGGCCTTCTGCTTCCTGGTTGATCTTCTCAGTTTGAACCCAAGCTTGGGTGAGTTAGTAGGACCATTGCTGCATTGCGGAGCAGTCGGTCTGACAGGACTGTCGGGGATGGTAAGTTCATCTTCGTGAATGACACAAGGGTCAACTGATGGTTGGATGTGTGTTGGTTGGTCGATGGTGATATCATCTTCAATTTGTTCTGCGTTGTCTGTGAATCGCAGTTTGGTTTGGTCGATGTGCCTCTTGCATGTTTGGCCATTTAACAGTTTGACTACAAACACCCTGTTCCCCTCCTTGGCCAAAACTGTGCCAGCAAACCACTTTGGACCATGGCCATAATTCAGGACAAACACAGGGTCATGAACAGCAATGTCACGTAATACAGCCGCGCGATCGTGGTACCATTGCTGCCGTTGCCTTCTGGTTTCGACGTGATCATTGAGATCTGGGTGTACAAGGGAGAGCCAGGTTTTGAGGCCTCTCTTCATTAACAGCTCGGCAGGAGAGACCCCGGTGAGCGAGTGGGGTCTCGTCCGGTAACTGAGCAGAACGCGGGACAAGCGGGTCTGTAGGGAGCCGTGAGTCATGCGTTTTAGGCTCTGCTTAATGATTTGGACAGCCCACTCCGCTTGACCGTTAGACGCAGGTTTGAAAGGGGCAGACCTGACATGCTTGATGCCATTACTCATGGAACTCCAAACTGGTGAAACATGGTCCGTTGTCGCTGACAATGATGTCGGCAGGCCATGGGTGGTGAACATGGCCTGGAGGCTTTCAATAGTGGCTATGGACGTGCTGGATGACATGATTACGCATTCAATCCATTTGGAGTAAGCGTCCACTACCACTAAAAACATTTTGCTGAGAAAGGGGCCGGCAAAGTTGATGTGGATCCTTGACCACGGTTTGGATGGCCATGACCACAGGCTCAGCGGAGCCTCCACAGATGCATTACTCAGTTGCATACAAGTATTGCACTGATGCACACATAACTCCAAGTCTGAGTATATGCCGGGCCACCAAACATGAGACCTGGCGATGGCCTTCATCATGACAATGCCTGGGTGGGTACTGTGTAAATCTCGCACAAAAGTTTCCCTGCTTTTTTTTGGCATAACAACACGATTACCCCCGAACAGACAATCAGACTGAATAGACTATTCATTTTTGCGGCGGCTCTAAGGCTTAATTTCATCCTGCATTTCCCTGGGAATGGCAGACCAATTTCCATTTAGGACACACCTTTTTACGCTTGACAGTACAGGATCCTGGCTGGTCCAGATCCTAATTTGGCGAGCCGTGATGGGTGACCCCTCGCTCTCGAAGGCATCCATGACCAACAGCAAATCTGTGGGCTGCGGCAGTTCTACCCCGGTTGTGGGCAATGATCGCCAGCTAAGTGCATCAGCACAGTTTTCAGTGCCTGGTCTGTGGCGGATTACATAATGATAAGCGGATAATGTCAGTGCCCAGCTTTGGATGCGGGACGAGGCATTGGCGTTTATACCTTTGCTCTCAGAAAACAATGAAATGAGTGGCTTGTGGTCTGTTTCAAGCTCAAACCGAAGCCCAAACAGGTATTGGTGCATTTTCCTCACCCCATATACGCATGCTAAAGCTTCTTTCTCTACCATACTATAGGCTCTTTCAGCTTTAGAAAGAGTTCTGGACACGTATGCAACTGGTTGGAGTTTGCCTGATACATTGGCTTGCTGCAGCACACAATCGACCCCATATGATGAGGCGTTGCAAGCCAGCACTAACCATTTACATGGGTCATGGTGTACCAGTAATTTATTGGAACATAGCAGGTTCCTGGCCTTCTCAAAGGCTCTGTCTTGAGACTTGTCCCAAACACAGTCATTACCCTTTCTCAGCAACATGTGCAAGGGCTCTAGCAATGTGCTCAAACTAGGTAGAAAGTTACCAAAATAGTTGAGAAGACCCAGGAATGAACGCAGCTCCGTCACACTCTGGGGTCTGAGTGCATTCTTGATGGCCTCTGTCTTCGAGTCCGTAGGCTTGATGCCGTCTGCTGCAATCTTTCTCCCCAGGAATTCGACTTCTGGTGCCACGAAAATGCACTTGGAGCGTTTTAGCCTGAGTCCCACTTTGTCCAGACGATGTAGAACCTCTTCCAGGTTGTGCAGGTGTTCGGTGGAGTCACGACCGGTGATCAGGGTGTCATCTTGGAACATGACGGTTCTCAGGATGGACTTCAGCAAACTCTCCATGTTTCTCTGAAATATGGCTGCCACCGAGCGAATCCCGAAGGGGTATCTGTGGTCTATAAACAGTCCTTTGTGCGTGTTGATACACCTCAGTTTTTTCGATGATTCGACCAGCTCCTGTGTCATGTAAGCGGAGGTCAGGTTCAATTTGGTGAACGACTTCCCCCCACTAGCATTGCAAACAGGTCGTCAGCCTTGGGTAACAGGTACTGATCCTGTATTGAGACTCGATTGATCGTTACTTTGTAGTCACCGCAGATCCTGACCGTGCCATCACTTTTCAACACTGGGACAATTGGACTGGTCCATTCGCTGAAGTCAACTGGTGATATGATTCCTTCCTGTTGAAGTCTGTCCAGTTCGATCTCTATTGTGTTCCTAACACAGATGAGGCTGCACACAGGGAGGTTAAAGTAACAGTGACCTCAGTCTTTAATAAGACACTCCAGAATGAGGAACAGGCCTTAGGGGCCGACTTATATACAGTGCTCACAAGGGATGCTGGAATCTCTTGGGACTTCAGGGGATGAGCTCCCTGGTGGCGGATCATGGGAGTGCATGCTTTACAGATACATAACATCACTACCCCCCCAAAGTCAAAGTGAAAACTATTTACAAGGTGAGGCGGTCGGGAGTCTTTCTTTTCCTGGTGGACCATCTTGGTACAAATGTCTGTTCTGGTGTGTTGGCTGTGCCCTCGCTGGGCAGGCGTGTTGTTGGCCCTGCAGGGCTGCTGGGTGAGCCTGGCCTTGCTGGGCTGTTCGGCGTGATGGGTTTAATTTCCTGGTCAGGCGTGGTGTCGTTGATCCTTTGGGTGTGTGTTGTGGGCTCGAAAAAGGTGGTGTCTGCTGTGGGTTGTTCAGGGCAGTCTGTGAACCGCAGCCTCATTTGGTCCAGGTGCTTTCTGCAAATTTGTCCATTGTCACCCGATTCCCTTCTTTAACTATCACCGTGCCTGCGATCCACTTGGGACCTTGTCCATAGTTTAGCACATACACAGGGTCATTCAGGTCAATTTCCCGTGACACAGTGGCGTGACCATCATTTACATTTTGTTGCTGCCGCCTGCTCTCTACCTGATCATGCAGGTTGGGGTGAACCAGCGAGAGTCTGGTTTTAAGTGTTCTTTTCATGAGTAGCTCAGCCGGGGACACCCCTCTGAGCGAGTGGGGTCTCGTGCGGTAGCTGAGCAGTACTCGGGACAGGTGGGTTTGGAGTGAGCCTTCTGTGACTCGTTTAAGGCTCTGTTTGATTGTTTGTACTGCCCGCTCTGCCTGCCCATTGGAGGCTGGTTTAAACGGGGCCGAGGTGACATGTTTGATCCCATTGCGGGTCATGAATTCTTTAAATTCGGCACTGGTGAAACATGGCCCATTGTCACTGACCAGTATGTCAGGCAAACATGGCCCTCAGGCTTTCAATGGTGGCGGTGGTGATGCTTCCCGACATTATTTCACATTCAATCCATTTTGAAAAAGCATTCACCACCACCAGGAACATTTTACCAAGAAACGGGCCCGCATAGTTGACATGGATCCTCGACCATGGTCTGGAGGGCCAGGACCACAAACTTGGTGGTGTCTCTCTGGGCGCGTTGCTCAACTGAGCACATACGCAGCATTGCCATACACAGGACTCTAAGTCAGAGTCGATACCGGGCCACCACACGTGGGATCTGGCTATCGCTTTCATCATTACTATACCCGGGTGTGTGCTGTGGAGATCCGAGATGAACGTCTCCCTGCCCTTTTTTGGTAGCACTACGCAGTTACCCCACAACAGACAGTCTGCCTGAATGGACAACTCATCCTTTCGCCGCTGGAACGGCTTGATTAGCTCTTGCATTTCAACGGGGCTACTGGCCCAGCTCCCATGCAGTACACAGTTTTTTACTAGGGACAGCAGAGGATCTTGGCTGGTCCAAGTCCTAATCTGGCGGGCCGTGACAGGTGATTTATAATTTTCAAATGCTTCCATGACCATCAACAAGTCTGCGGGCTGCGCCACCATCAACAAGTTTGCAGGCTGCGCCATTTTCACCCCCGTGGTGGGCAATGGTAGCCGACTGAGAGCAGCCGCACAGTTCTCGGTGCCTGGCCTGTGGCGGATGGTATAGTTATATGCTGATAGCGCGAGTGCCCACCTTTGTATGCGGGCTGAGGCATTAATATTTATCCCCTTGTTTTCAGTGAACAGGAATGTGATCGGTTTCCAGCTCAAATTTGAGGCCAAACAGGTACTGATGCATTTTCTTTACCCCGAACACACACGCTAATGCCTCTTTCTCAATCATGCTGTAGGCCCTCTCGGCCTTAGACAAGTTCCTGGAAGCATAGGCGACAGGTTGCAACTTTCCCGCAACGATAGCTTGTTGTAATACACACCCGACTCCGTACGACGACGCGTCACATGCTAGCACAAGTCTTTTACACGGGTTATACAAGCAGCTTGTTGGAGCATAAAATGTTTCTGGCTTTCTCAAAAGCAATTACTTGGTTTTTTTCCCCATACCCAGTTCTCACCTTTGCACAATAACACATGTAGAGGCTCTAAGAGGGTGCTTAACCCCGGTAGGAAGTTACCAAAATAGTTGAGGAGTCCCAGGAACGACCACAGCTCCGTGACGTTCTGTGGCCTGGGCGCATTCCTGATAGCCTCTGTCTTGGCGTCTGTGGGCCGAATGCCATCCGCCGCGATCTTTCTCCCCAAAAACTTCACTTCTGTTGCCATGAAGATGCATTTTAACCTCTTCAGCTGCAGTCCTACGCGATCCAGTCGCTGGAGGACCTCCTCCAGGTTTCTTTGGTGCTCGACAGTGTCCTGACCCGTGACCAATATGTTGTCCTGGAAAACCACCGTGCGTGGTACCGACTTGAGTAGGCTCTCCATGTTTCTCTGGAAGATCGCTGCAGCCGACCGAATTCCAAACGGGCATCTGTTATAGATGAACAGTCCCTTGTGCGTGTTGATGCAGGTGAGGCCCTTCAAAGACTCCTCCAGCTCCTGCATCATGTAGGCCGAAGTCAGGTCGAGCTTGGTGAACGTCTTGCCTCCTGCCAGCGTCGTAAATAGGTCGTCTGCCTTAGGTAGCGGGTATTGGTCCTGTAGCGAGAAACGATTAATAGTTACTTTATAATCACCGCAAATCCTGACCGTGCCATCACTTTTGAGTACTGGAACAATCAGGCTGGCCCACTCACTGAATTCCACTGGGGAGATGATGCCCTCACGTTGCAGCCTGTCCAGCTCGATTTCCACTCTCTCCCTCATCATGTGAGGTACCGCTCGCGCCTTGTAGTGAATGGGTCGTGCCTTTGAGACCAAGTCGATCCGCATCTTCGTCCTGGAAAGGTTTCCAATGCCTGGCTCAAAAAGGGAAGGAAATTTGTTAAGAACCTGGGTACATGAGGCCTCATCAACATGTGATAGCGCTCGGAAGTCATCCCAGTTCCAGCGGATTTTGCCCAGCCAGCTCCTTCCAAGCAGTGTGGGGCCATCGCCTGGGACAATCCAGAGTGGCAGTTTGTGCACCGTGCCCTCGTAGGTGACCTTGACCATGGCGCTGCCCAGGACAGTGATAAGCTCTTTGGTGTACGTTCTCAGTTTCGTGTGGATGGGGCTCAGGGTTGGTCTGAATGCCTTGTTGTACCACAGTCTCTCAAACATCTTTTTACTCATGATGGGTTGGCTAGTGCCAGTGTCCAGTTCCATGGCTAAGGGTAAGCCATTCAATTTTACGTTTAGCATTATAGGTGGACATTTTGTCGAAAATGTGTGCACCCTGTGTACTTCAGCATCTGCCTCCTCTCTCTGAGGCTCGAAATTGCTTTGATCCACCATGGACCGATCTTCCTCTGCCACGTGGTGGTTAGCAGGTTTTGCAGAGCTTGCAGCTCGTTTGCAAGCATGTTGGAGGTGCCCCATTGTGCCACAGCTCTTGCAAACATACCGTTTGAAGCAGCATGAATAGGCTGAATGGAAGCCTCCACAACGCCAACAAGGTGTGAATTGCCTTGCATTCATCCTTTGTTGGGGATTCAGTCATCTGGGTCACCTGGGGCCTGGCAGTTGCAGACTCGTGGGTTCTGCCCTGTACATTTCTGCTCGCATACACAGTTCCAGTTAATTTATGAACATTGCTAGCACTTGTGTGCTGAGAGATTTGTTTGGTGTTATCATTGGTGGACATAAACGCCTGTGCTATTGCAATGGCCTTACTGAGGGTTGGTGTCTCTACAGTCAAAAGTTTTGTAGGATGGTCTCGTGGCCAATGCCCAGTACAAAAAAGTCTCTGAGCATTTGCTCCAGGTAGCCATCAAACTCACATTGTCCTGCAAATCACCTTAGCTCGGCGACGTAGCTCGCCACTTCCTGACCTTCAGATCGCTGGCACGTGTAGAACCAATACTTCGCCATCAGCATGCTCTCCCTTGGGTTAAGATGCTCCCGTAAACAGCTCCTCATATGACTTATCTGTGGGTTTCACCGCAGCCAGAAGATTCTTCCTGAGGCTGTAGGTCGGTGCCCCGCAGACTGTGAGGAGGACCGCTCTCCTTTTTGCAGCGCTTCCTTCTCCGTCCAGCTCGTTGGCTACAAAGTTCTGGTCTAGCCGTTCGACATAGGCTTCCCAGTCCTCATCCTCCGAGAACTTCTCCAGGTTGCCCACAGTTTGCTGCACCTTTGCATTGGATTCGTATTCTTGTCGCCAGTTATTGTGTTCCTAACACAGATGAGGCTGCACACAGGGAGGTTAAAATAACAGTGACCTCAGTCTTTAATAAGACACTCCAGAGTGAGGAACAGGCCTTCGGGACTGGCTTATATACAGTGCTCCCAAGGGATGCTGGGATCCCTTGGGACTTCAGGGGATGAGTTCACTGGTGGCGGAACATGGGAGTGCATGCTTTACAGATACACAACAATCTCGACTTTCTCCCTCATCATGTACAGAACCGCCCGAGCCTTGTGATGGATGGGTCTTGCATCCGGGCCTAGGTGGATCTGCACCTTGGCTCCCGTGAAGTTGCCAACGCCTGGTTCGAACAACGAGGGAAACTTGCTCAGCACTTGAGCACACAAAGCGTCATCCACTGATGATAAGGCTTTAATATCATTCCAGTTCCATTTAATTTTCTCAAGCCAACTCCTGCTGAACAGCATTGGGCCATTGCCTGGAACGATCCACAACGATAAATCATGCACAGCTCCATCGTATGGTACCTTTACTGCCACGCTGCCAATGACTGGTATGAGGTCTTTGGTGTAGGTATGCAGCTTCACATTGATTGGGCTCAGTTTGGGGCTTTTTGCCTTCGTGTCCCACAGCTTTTTGAAAGCCCTCTGGCTCATTATTGACTGACTCGCACCCATGTCCAATTCCATGGATACTGGAACCCCATTTAATTTAACTTCCAGCATTATCGGAGGACTTTTGGTAAAAGAATGTCCCTATACACTTCTTCGTCCTGTACCTCGGGTTGAGTTGCCTGTGCCGCTTGATCCACGCTGGATCGATCATCCTCAGCCATGTAGTGTGTCGCAGCACGCTTGCTCGGTTGCGGACACATTCGCTGAAGGTGTCCCATTGTTGCACAGCCTTTGCACACGTATTGTTTGAATCGGCATTGATGGGCCTGATGATAGCCCCCGCAATGCCAACAAGGCGAGATTTGATTCAACCCCGATGGCGGACTTTGAACAGTTACAGTTCGTACGAACACGGATAAGTAGGCCCTGCCATGTGCAGCTCTGCCTGCCAACGATACTATTTTATGCATGGTACTTGCTGGTGAGTTTCGATGCTGGGAAGATATCTGTTTCGAGTTTTCGTCCATGGACATGCATGCCTGGGTGATCGTGATGGCCCTGCTCAGGTCTAGAGATTCAGCAGCCAGCAACTTTCGAAGGATGCCAAGCCAATGCCAAGCACGAAAAAGTCCCACAGCATTTCCTCCAACGCAGCTCCGAAGTTGCATGGCCCAGCAAGACGTCTCATGTCAGCGACAAACTCCGCCACGTCCTGGCCCTCGGAGCAATTGTGCATATAGAAACAATACCTCACCATGATGATGCTTTCCTTCGGTTTAAAGTGGTTCCAAACCAGCGTACTCACTTCTTCGTAAGTCTTATCCATTGGTCGAGTCGGTGAGAGTAGATTCTTGATTAGGCCATAAACCTTTGACCCACAAACGGTGAGGAGAACCGCCCTGCACTTAATTGCGTTATCGGTTCTTTCCAATCCGTTGGCTATGAAGTACTGGTCGAGGCAATCAGTGAAATCCTCCCAGTCATCCCCTTCCACAAATCTCTCCAAAATTCCAACAGACATGGTTGCGTGAAAGTTCGTATTTTTAACTCGTCGTAAATGTTAAGTATCGAATAACTCCACGAAGCTAAGTATGGTGAGCTAGTTCAGGCATGACCTTACTCCAGTTTATTTATTCTCAAAGTGAGCATTCAACATGGCTGCCAACATTATTTACACGGATTGCAAGTGTCTACCAGTGACCATTAGGACTCCGACAGTCGCACCCTCCGATGGTAGGTAAAACCCAGTTAACATACATAACAGTTTCAATGAGATCACCTCTCATTCTTCTAAATTCCACAGAGTACAGGCTCAATCTACTCAATCTCTTCTCATAGGACAACCCTCTCATCCCAGGAATCAATCCAGTGCACCTTTGTTGCACCACCTCTAAGACAAGTTTATCCTTCCTTAGATAAGGAGACCAAAACTGTGCACAGTACTCCAGGTGTGGTCTCACCAAATCCCTGTACAATTGTAGCAAGACTTCCTTACTCTTGTACTCCAACCCTCTTGCAATAAAGGCTAACATGTCATTTGCCTTCCTTATTGCTTGCTATGTCTGCATGCTAACTCTCTGTGTTTCCTGTACTAGGACTCCCAAATCACTCGGAACACCAACATTTAATAGTTTCTTTCTATTTAAAAAATATTCTGTTTTCCTATTCTTCCTACCAAAGTGAATAACCTCACATTTCCCTACATCATACTCCATCTGCCACCTTATTGTCCACTCACTTAACCTGTCTATATCCTTTTGCAGGCTCTTTGTATCCTCCTCATAGTTTACTTTCCCAACTAGCTTTGTATCATCAGCAAACTTGGATACATTGCACTTGGTCCCTTCATTTAAATCATTAATATTGATTGTCACTTCTACTGTTAGCTGCTTTTTATTTAAAGGCTTTCAAAAAATGTTTAATTTTAAGAAGACATTTCTGTCTCTGAAATTGAGATTAAAGATGACCAGGGAGAAGAAAGCAGTTCCCAAGAAAGGCGCCAAGAAAACTGTAAGTAAAGAGACAGCAAAGGGCAGCAAGAAACAGAAGGTGGAGAAAGGAGAGTTACTCCATCTGCATTTACAGTGCAGAAGCTGATTCACCCAACACTGGCATCTCCCCAATGCTGAGCATCATCAACTCAACAACAACTTGCATTTCTATAGCGTTTTAACATAGTAATGCACTTCACAGATGCGATTATCAAACAAAATTTGACACTAAGCCACACAAGGAGATATTAGGACAGTTGACAGTGGTAACTTTTGAGGAAGTCTTAAAAGAGGGGAGAGAGATGGAGAGGCAGAGAGGTTTAGGGAGGGAGTTCCAGAGATTAGGGCCTAGGCAGCTGAAGGCACGGGCACCAATGGTGGAGCAATTTAAAATCAGGGATGCATAAGTGGCGAAAATTGGAGAATCACAGAGACCTTGGAGAGTTGTAGGGCTGGAGGAGGTTACAGAGATCTGGGAGTGTTGTAGGGCTGGAGGAGGTTACAGAGATCTGGGAGGGCTGTAGGGCTGAAGGAGGTTACAGAGATCTCAGAGAGTTGTAGGGCTGGAGGAGGTTACAGAGATCTCAGAGAGTTGTAGGGCTGCACTCCTTTGTGAACAATACTTTTGAACGTATCGCAGGTGTGGCTTCCTGCTGAGCCTGTTACAACAATCACCTGACCATCAGCCCGGGAGATCCAGAGTGCCATGAAACCCGCTGCTGCCCGGGGGTCTGGTCAAAGACGGGATGTCGGAAGGGACTGAAAGGCTATGACCAAGTACACCAACTCTGAGTTACATTCGCCATGTGTAAAAGCTCTCCAGCCAGTGGAACGCTGTGACTCAGGGTCACAGCCTGAGGTATCTCACAGTGGACATTTGGCCTCATTAGCAAGTGGGGAAGGAGTATGACACGGAGAGGGTGGACTTTAATTACCGGGGAGTGGAGAGGAAATTCACGTACATGTCGCTCTGAGGTTCACAGCTCATCGCCACCATCACCTCCCCTCCCCAACCGCGCGATGAATATGGCGCAGGAGCTTGCCTGCGACCTTTACAGTGCACCTGTGAATACACACGGAGATTTTATGCCGAGGTTTGCAAAGCTTTAAGAACACCTGATACAAAAACAAGACGGAGGCTGCAGGAAGCCCTCTGCCCTGTCCTCTCACATTTAAATCGTGCTGTAATGGTGCCCACGGCCGATGGGGTGGCAAATCAGACGTGGCATATTTAGAAAAATACCTCCTGTCTGTGCCAAAAAAACAGCCTGAGGAAGGTAGCATCAGCAGAGATTGTGATCACATAATCATATCTTGAACTTTACTGAACTATATTATACATCATCGCTGCTGATATTTAACCTCAAGAGCAGCCCGAGGTGGAGAGCAAGTGGAAATAGTCAAGGTTTTATTCCTCCACATTCTAAAAGTCTCCTCTTGCTTGACGAAGACATTAAGGGTAATTTTACAACTCTGCGCTGCCCCAACCTTATCCTACATCTTTTCCTACCCCTACCCTGTCCCCAATACAGCCCCAACCCTTCCCTACCCCCTATCACTACCCTGTCCCCAATACAGCCCCAACTCTTCCCTACCCCCTATCACTACCCCTACCCTGTCCCCAATACAGCCCCAACCCTGCCCTACCCCCTATCACTACCCTGTCTCCAATACAGCCCAAAACCTGCCCTACCCCCTATCACTACCCTGTCCCCAATACAGCCCCAACTCTTCCCTACCCCCTATCACTACCCCTACCCTGTCCCCAATACAGCCCCAACCCTGCCCTACCCCCTATCACTACCCTGTCTCCAATACAGCCCCAAACCTGCCCTACCCCCTATCACTACCCTGTCTCGAATACAGCCCCAAACCTGCCCTACCCCCTATCACTACCCCTACCCTGTCCCCAATACAGCCCCAACCCTGCCCTACCCCCTATCACTACCCTGTCCCCAATACAGCCCCAACTCTTCCCTACCCCCTATCACTACCCCTACCCTGTCCCCAATACAGCCCCAACCCTGCCCTACCCATCCTCTATCTCTACCCCTACCCCTCCCCTACCTAGTACTACCCCTCCCCCTGTCCCCAGTAGAGTCCCAACCCTGCCCTACCTCTCCTACCCTCTATCACTGCCCATACCCCTCCCCTACCCTGTTCTATACCACTACTATACCCTCTATAACTATCCCTAACCTTTATCACCACCCCTACCCTGTCCACTATTACAGCCCCAACTTGCCCCTAACCCTACCCTCTATTACTACCCCAACCCTACTCCAACCTGTCCTACACCTCCCCTTATCACTACCCTATCTCTGCTCTACCCTACCCTGTCCCCTATTACAACCCCAACCCTATCCCTGTCCTAACCCTACCTTGTCTTACCCTTACCCTACCCTCTATCACTACCCCTACCCTGCCCTATCCATACCATATCCTCTATCACAATGCCAACCCTACCCCTACTGTACCCTCTATCACTATCCCTACCCTCTATCACAACCACTACCCTGCTCCCAGCCTTTACCCTACCCCTATCCTATCCTACCACTAGCCTTCCCTTCCCTTTCCCTTATCCCTGCCTATCCCCTTGGATTTATCCAAACCCGATACTAATGTAAGCACATTACTGACAGGCTTGTTTGAAAAAATATAATAAATCAATTTTATAATCAAAATAAGGAATAATTACCACATTAAAATTAGAATGTAACGACTATTAATTAATTCATGTTGTTATTTCTCACTTAAAAAAAGATCCAAGAGTCTTTTGGTTGATCTTCGGCTGGAAACACAATCCCAAGGAGCAGAGCTTCACAAATCAGCTCACGTGAGGAACTGCTGAATATAACCCAACAGGGGACCTGACCAGACCAACACTGGACTCAAATTACTGATACTTTGTAGTTTTAGTCATCTTCAGCCCACAGATAGTGATAGGCACATGGCAGATAGCTCCCTCCCACTGCAGCTAATCACCCCTCAGCTCACTTAGCAACCTGGTACCCATGACTATATCACAAAGTGCAGGGCATACACATCAGGACAGGCAACAATGTCGATATCTGTGTAACAATGTGTGGAAATCAGTGCAACAGTGTTCCGATAACGATGAAACAATGTGCCAAAATCGGTGCAAGAATCTGCCGTTATCATTGTAAGAAAGTGTCAATAACGCCCCCACTTGGCTCCAGTGCCCAAAGAAGTTACATAACAACATAAGAAATAGGAGCAGAGGTTGGCCATTTGGCCCCTCGAGCCTGCTCCGCCATTTAATAAGATCATGGCTGATCTGATCTTGGACTCAGCTCCACTTCCCTGCCCGTTCCCCATAACCCTTTATTCCCTTAACGCTCAAAAATCTGTCTATCTCCACCTTAAATACATTCAAAGACCCAGCCTCCACAGCTCTCTGGGGCAGAGAATTCCACAGATTTACAACCTTCTGAGTGAAGACATTTCTCCTCATCTCAGTTTTAAATGGGCGGCCCCTTTTTCTGAGACTATGTCCTCTAGTTCTAGCTTCCCCTATGAGTGGAAATATCCTCTCTGTATCCATCTTGTCGCGACCCCTCATTATCTTATATGTTTCGATAAGATCACCTTTCATCCTTCTGAACTCCAATGAATACAGGCCCAACCTACTCAACCTATCTTCATATGTCAACCCTCTCATCTCCAGAATCAACCTAGTGAACCTTCTCTGAACTGCCTCCAATGCAAGTATATCCTTCCTTAAATACAGAGACCAAAACTGAACGCAGTACTTCAAGTGTGGCCTCACAAAGCCCTGTACAGTTCTAGCAGGACTTCTCTACTTTTATACTCCATCCCCCTTGCAATAAAGGCCAACTTTCCATTTGCCTTCCTGATTACTTGCTGTACTGCATACTAACTTTTTGTGTTTCATGCACAAGTACTCCCAGGTCCTTCTGTATTGTAGCACTTTGCAATTTTTGTCCATTTAAATTATAATTTGCTTTTCTATTTTTTCTGCAAAAGTGGATAACTTCACATTTTCCCACATTATACTCCATCTGCCAAATTTTTGCCCACTCACTTAGCCTGCCTATATCCCTTTGCAGATTTTTTGTGTCCTCCTCACAATTTGCTTTCCCACCCATCTTTGTATCATCAGCAAACATGGCTACATTACACTCGGTGACTTCATCCAAGTCATTACTATAGATTATAAATAGTTGAGGCCCCAGCACCGATCCCTGCGGCACCCCACTAGTTACTGTTTGCCAACCGGAAAAAGACCCATTTATCCTGACTCTCTGTTTTCTGTTAGTTAGCTAATCCTCTATCCATGCTAATATATTGCCCCCAACCCCATGAACTTTTATCTTGTGCAGTAACCTTTTATGTGGCACCTTATCGAATGCCTTCTGGAAATCCAAATACACCACATCCACTGGTTCCCCCTTATCCATCCTGCTCGTTACATCCTCAAAGAACTCCAGCAAATTTGTCAAACATGATTTCCCTTTCATAAAACCATGCTGGCTCCGCTTGACTGAATTATGCTTTTCCAAATGTTCTGCTACTGCTTCCTTAATAATGGACTTCAGCATTTTACCAATGACAGATGTTAGGCTAACTGACCTCAAACCATGTCAGTGAATTCATCTTCAAAAGCCATCTCCTACCAACTGCATCACTAGCCTCACACACTGCTCAATGCATGACTCCTCCTACCCCCAATCACTCACCTACCAACAATCTGTACTAGACATGAGGCACACCTTCCATTCCTAGCCTCACCTCACCGCTTGGAGAAGACAGTGGTAGCCATTCTTGGCAGGGGCATGGCTGAGTCCTTGACCAGTAGCGGGGCTGAAAGGTTACAAGATGTTGGTATCCTCATACATTATCCTCCTTTGAGCATGCATTTCTTGCTTTACGGCCGCCCCGCATCAAAAACTCCACCCTTGTATCTCCCTCATTTTATGCACCCAAGAAATACAGCCTGCCCAGCCAGTGGTTGACCAAGAAGAGGGTGAGGAGAGGGAATATTAATAATAAGAAGAAACACCGTCATTCGATTTGACACTCCCAGCCACCAGCTCCTCAAGATCCACCAGCAAGACCATTTCCAGTGTCCCCCACTGAAAGTCAGCAGCCTTCCACCAGCCATGCAGGCTTCAGTTTTGGGCGGGGAAGTGGACCAGTGTCCATGATCGGATCAACCATGATCGTATTAAATGGTGGAGCAGGCTTGAGGGGCCGTATGGCCTACTCCTGCTCCTATTTCCTATGTTCCTATGTTCCTATGCTGCAGCTACTGGGATAGCACTGAGTGACATCAGTCGGATAGGCTAAGGCGCACACAGAACAGTCATTAAGAGAATGCATGAGGGTGATGAGTTGATTTCTTGATTCATATTAGATGGATAGATGTATAAAGTTGGGTTGGAAAGTTTGCTTTGTGGTGGCTTTTATTTCAGAATTGTGACGAGGACATTGTGATGGTCAGTAACAGAGGGAAGATAAGGTGTGGGACAAATGTTGAAAGGGGAATTGAGGTCGTGTCCACTGGTACCACAGGCGGATGATTCCATTCTGGATAACCCAGCCAAAAAGGGGCTGTCTAGGTTACATCCTTCCTTCTGCTGCTTGTCTTCTACTTTTTCCTCTTCTGCTTCCTCCTCTTCTGCATCTTCCTCTTTTGCATCTTCCTTTTCCCGCTGCGAATGGATGCTGTAAATCTGAAATAAAAGCATAACATGCTGGAAATACTCAGCAGGTCAAGCAGCATCTAAATCTGAAATGTGAACTCTGTTTTTCTCTCCACGGACATTGCCTGACCTGACGAGCATTTCCAGCATTTTCTGTGTTCTCAGAGGCCTTCATTTACCATCCGGGGCCTTGCAAGCATTCAGCAGTGCTCCCTGCATGTCCTGCACACTTAACAACATGAATTGCACCAAGCCACTCCAATAAAATGTTAAAAATCACTCCAAAGCTTAAATGGAAACTTACCTGAAAGATATGTGTGTCCCTTTAAGAGGTGCGGACAGCGTCTCTGTCAGCCTGCTGTACGCTGGGTTTTATGGCGAACTTAGGACTGAGCACTGAACTCAGCGATAAAATTCAAGTTCGCTAAGGTGACGTTAAGTTGGCATGCATGCCACCCTCTCTTAATTTACATTTCCAGGGCCAGCGGCAGCGCTAAGACCCTCACCAAAATGGCAGCTGGCCAGTCCCGTGCCACAGGAGGGCACGAGAGTGGCGGCCGCCATTTTTAGACCGGATCACGGCGATGACTCGTGATGGTAAGTGAGCCAATTTCTAGGCCAGGAAGTTCCCCGACTGCCCGTCTACAGATTGACAGCTGTATGAAGTTAGTTGACGTGTCTGAGCAATCAAAAGCACTTGTTTTTAGACTGAAGTCTTTCCCACTTTGTTTCTGACTGAACTTCATAACAAACTTCGCAAAGTAATTTGGAGGCAGTTCACTATAAACCATACCACGATTTGCTGCTGTGTTTGACCCATTCTACTTGTCACGTCCATTCTGCTTTGATCACTATATCAATTAATGCTTTGCTTTTACTTTGGTCATATAGTGAAGTGCAAGAGTCAGCAAAATGATACGATTCAGTGATGAGGCTGCCTTGCTGTGAACCAGCAGTGTAAATCGTCCATCCCACACTCAGTCTACTAATGCAGGCTCAAGTGCTGAGCACTGATTAAGACTCACTAACACGCGAGAGATTGGGAGAGAAATTCGGCAGCTTTGCGCCTCCCGTTAGCACCTGCGGGGGGCATTAACGGGGCGCTAAGGGGTTACCGACCGGGTGTGGCAAATTCACTAACACCCACGATCTTCCCTGGCAGTTTTGCACTGCCGTTAACACTTACCGCCTTGGACTCTAGCGCTCCGTTGATGTCATCAAATGCGCAGCACCCAGTTACTGCCCCGGATCAGACATTCCCTGTCATCCCCTGCCTGAGCTGCTGCCGTCAACAATGGCTGGAAGAGAAGGCGGTATGCATTCGGATGGCTGCTGTAGAAGCGGTATTTAGAGGCATCAACATCTGGTTTAATTGTAGTCGGCAAAGAATGCTTCCTTGTCAGGCAGAGATAGGCAAAGAGTGGTTTCCAGCAATTGAAGCGTTTTTTAATTTCAGATGTCTTCTGCCTCATAAAGATTATTCAGTATTATTCAGGTGAAATTTAATAGTGGTACATTTCCAAACGTTAATGAGGCTGTACTGGCACTCGACCACACTGTCCAGCATCAATGTCGGAGGCAGCTGAGGCAGAGAGAAAGTTTGCAAACTGTGGCCAGAGGGAGGAGGGCTCTCAACAGGAGACTTTACCCTCCAAAGGTATTCTGGGTGCACTTCTCCTACATCAATTTCACTGAGGAACAGTGTCTTAAAAGGCTCCGCTTCACCAAAGACGTGGCCACAGAGCTCTGCCACCTCCTACAATCAGACCTCGAGCCTCAGACCATGGCTCTCAGTGGCAGTCAAGGTCATTGTCGCGCTTAATTTCTCTGCCAGCGAGTCGATCCTTCCAGTCTGCAACAGGAGACATGTCTAACATAGCGCAGTTTGCTGTGCATTGCTGCATCTGCGAGGTCACAGAGGCTCTCTGCAGAAGAAGAAGGACCTACATTTCCTTCCCCATCACTAGGGAGAAGCAGGACAAGCGTGCATATGGCTTTGCCAGGATTGCGGGCTTCCCCATGGTGCAGGGCGCCATTGAGTGCAGCCATGTAGCTTTGCGGGCACCGCGTAACAATCCTGAGGTATTCTGTAACCGCAAAAGCTACCACTCACTTAATGTGCAATTGGTGTGCGACCACTCACAGTGAATCCTCAGCATCAATGCTCGCTGGCCTGGCAGCAGCCAGCACTGTTCTAGCCGTCATATCAAGTTCGCGACTAGCTGTTGGGAGACAAGGACTGTCTGTTCTCCACCTGGCTCAAGACTCCCCTCCGCAGCCCCAGCACTCATATGACAGCCGTGCTGCCACCCGGAACATTATTGAGCAGACAATCAGAGTGCTCAAGCAACGGTTCCGCTGCATTGACCGCTTGGGAAGAGCCCTCCAGTACTCGGCTGAGGGGATGTCCCTATTCGTTGTCGTCTGCTGCATGCTGCACAACTTGGCCATCATGAGAGCGCAGCCATTGCCACCAGGCATAGCTGTAGCCCCTAAGAAGGAGAGGAGGAGGACGAGGATGAGGAGGACAAGGTGCATAAAGGGTAAGATAAGGCAAAAAAGGGAAGCTTATATCAGATATCAAGAGCTCAATACTGCAGAAAGCGTAGAAGAGTATCGAAAATATAGGGGCAAAATTAAAAAGGAAATTAGGAAAGCAAAGAGAGGACATGAAAAAATATTGGCAAATAGAATCAAAGAAAACCCAAAGATGTTTTATAACTACATAAAGAGCAAGAAGATAACTAAGAAAAGAGTAGGGCCTATTAAGAACCAAAATTGTAACCTATGTGTGGAGACGGAGGATGTGGGTAAGGTACTTAATGAATAATTTGCGGCTATCTTAACAAAAGAGGGGGACGATGCCGAGGTTGAAGTTAAGGAGGAAGAGAGTGAAATAAAATGGGATAAACATAGTAAAAGAGGAAATATTAAGGGGTTTAGCTTCTTTGAAAGTAAATAAATTGCCAGGACCGGATGAAATATATCCTAGGCTATTAAAAGAAGCAAGGGAGGAAATTGCGGAGGCTCTGACCATCATTTTCCAATGTCCCTGGCTATAGGATTGGTGCCAGAGGATTGGAGAACTGCTAACATTGTACCATTGTTTAAAAAAGGGAGGAAGGGATAAACTGAGTAATTACAGGCCAGTTAGTTTAACCTCGGTGATGCGCGGATTATTGGAATCAATTCTGAGGGACAGTATAAACCTTCATTTAGAAAGACACAGATTAATCAAGGACAGTCAGCGTGAAATTGTTATGGAAAGGTCATGTCCGACTGACTTGACTGAATTTTTTGAGGAGGTAAAACGGAGGGTCGATGAGGACAGTGCATTTGATATAGTCTACATGGATTTTAGCAAGGCTTTTGACAAGGTCCCATATGGCAGGCTGATCAAAAAAGTAAAAGCCCATGGGATCCAAAGGAGAGTGGCCAATTGGATCCAAAATTGGTTCAGTGGCAGGAAACAAAGGGTAATGGTTGATGGGTGTTTTTATGACTGGAAAGCTGTTTCCAGTGAGGTTCCACAGGGCTCAGTGCTCAGTGGGCCTTGCTTTTTGTAGTATATATTAATGATTTAGACTTAAATGTAGTGAGCATGATAAAGAAGTTTGTAGATGATACAAAAATTGGCCGTGTGGTTGACAGTGAGGAAGAAAGCTCTATATTGCAGGAAGATATCGATGGATTGGTCAGTTGGGCAGAAAAGTGGAAAATAGAATTAAATCCGGAAAAGTGTGAGCTAATGCATTTGGGGAGGTTCAGCAAGGCAAGGGAATACACTATAAATGGGAGGATATCTGAGAGGTATGGAGGAACAGAGGGACCTTGGAGTGTAGGTCCACAGATCCTTAAAGGTAGCAGGACAGGTCAATAAGATAGTTAAAAAGGCATACAGAATGCTTTCTTTTATTACACAAGGTATAGAATACAAGAGCAGGGAAGTTATGTCAGAACTGTATACAACCCTAGTTAGGCCACAGCTTGAGTACTGCATACAGTTCTGGTCACCACATTACAGGAAGGATGTGATTGCACTAGAAAGGGTACAGAGGAGATTTACGAGGGGAAAATTTTAGCTATGAGGAAAGCTTGGCTAGACTGGGGTTGTTTTCTTTGGAACAGAGGGGGCTGAGGGGAGATTTAATTGAGATGTATAAAATTATGGGGGGCCTAGATAGAATGGTTAGGAAGGACCTATTTCCCTTAGCATGGGGGGTCAATAACCAGGGGGCATAGATTTAAAATAGTTGGTAGAAGGAATAGAGGGGAGATGAAGAAAGCATTTTTCACCAGAGGGTGGTGGGGGTCTGGAACTCACTGTCTGAAAGGGGGGTAGAGGCAGAAACCCTGATCACATTTAAAAAGTACTTGGATGTGCAATTCAAGAGCTGTGACCTACAGGGTGCTGGACCTAGTGCTGGAAGGTGGGATTAGGCTGGGTAGCTCTTTTTCAATCGGCACAGACACAATGGGCCGAATGGCCTCCTTCTGTGTCGTAATTTTTCTATGATTCTAGGAGGAGGAACAGGAGCATGAACAGCAGCGAGTGAGGTGGCAGCCACTCAATCAGCTTTGTGGAAGAGTGATCCGTGACCACCTCATCAGACTTTGGTTCTAATGAATTTGAGGCCACATCTCAGTTGCTCAGCACATCCCCATCATGCCATCAATTTCCCCTTTCTATATCACAGCGCAAAGTTGAAATGAAACATTGCACAAAATCTGCCACATTCCATTAATAAATGTATCCAAATCTGTAACCACATATATACAACAACAATATTAACTAATCACCCTCATGCAAACCCTCACTTCACTTCTTTAAAGTGCCTTTTCTTAATCTACTGCTCCTACATAGTGTCTCCCTACCAGTCTGCTGGAGCACAGATTGGTGAGCTTCTACGACACTGTGAGATCCCCGGAGGTGCAAATGAGTTGAATTTCTAGCCCACATTTTACGATTGCTCCCTGCTGCTTGCACCAAATGTCATGTTGTCATTTGAAAATGATATGGACCTTTTGAATGAGGTAAATATGTTAGCCGTACCTCAGTGGGCAGAAATCTCGTCTCTGAGTCAAAAGGTCATGTTTCAAGTCACATTCCAGAGGCTTGAGCACAGAATGTAGGCTGACACTCCAGTGCAGTATTGAGGAAGTGATAACTTTTGAAGGTGCCATCTTTTCGATGAGACATTAAACCGAGGCCCCGTCTGCCCTTTCAGGTGGACGTAAAAGATCCCATGGCACTATTCAAAGAAGAGCAGGCGAGTTCTCCCCAGTATCCTGTCCAATAATTATCCTTCAACTTCATCACTAACACAGATTATGTGGTTGTTATCACTGTCGGTGGGAGCTTGCTGTGCACAAATTTGCTACCATGTTTCCTACATTACACTTCAGAAGTACTTCATTGGCTGTAAAGCACTGTGGGGCATCCTGAATTCATGAATGACGCTATATAAATGCTAGTCTTTCAAGTCTTTCTTTTTCCTGTGGGTGGGGTGAAAGTTACATATTACATAGAATTTACAGCACAGAAACAGGCCATTCGGTCCAACTGGTCTACTCCAGTGTTTGTGCTCCACACAAGCTTTCTCCCACCCTTCTTCACCTAACCCTATCAACATATCCTTCTATTCCTTTCTACTTACATGCACTTAAATGTATCTATGCTATTTGCTTCAATCACTCCATGTGGCAGTGAGTTCCACATTCTCACCACTCTCTGGGTAAACAAGTTCCTCCTGAGTTCCTTATTGGATTTATTAGTGACTATCTTATAATTATGGTCCCTAATTTTAGTCTGCACCACAAGTGGAAACATCTTCTCTACATCTACCCTGTCAAAACTTTATAAAGACCTCTATCAGGTCACACCTCAGCCTTCTCATTTCTAGAGGGCAAAGGTTACATAGAGTTGGTTAGGGTGAGCACTCCTCCTTAATAACTTCCATTATAATCACTGCCCCCAAAACACCCTGGGGGTCATTTTTTGTGTTTGTGTTTCCAGAGGGTGACTGGCAGCACATCAGGAGCACTTTTTGGAAATTCAGTCAGGTGCCCAAGTTTCCTCCCAATGGGTGAGGGTCCATGCCTAGGAGTGCGGGGTCAGAAAACCACTCCTCTCTGCCCCCTTCCCCCCATGATGTGCTATTCTCTGTGCAGATTACATCCTGGCCTCTCATGGTCTTCAATCCTTGTCCTCGCAGATGTGTATATTGTTATGTATGTAAACTTGAATAAGCCTTGTACTGCCACCAGAGGGCTCATTCCCTGGAGTCCAAAGGGATCCCACAATTCCTTGGGAGCACAGGTACTTAAGGATGCCTCACAGGCTAGAGAGGCATTCTGGAGACCTGCAATAAAAGACTAAGGTCACACTTTATTTTGAGCTCACAGAATCCAATCAGACTCTTTATTCATATATAACAACTGGCGACGAGATACGGATGACGAACCCAACGATGCAGAGAACAGTGGGCATCCTGGAGAAATTCTCGGAGGGAGATGATTGGGAAACCTTCGTGGGGTGACTCGACCAATACTTGGTGGCCAACGAGCTGGAAGGAGAAGCAAATGCTGCCAAACGAAGGGCGATTCTCCTCACCGTCTCCGGGGCACCAACGTTTGGCCTCATGAAAAATCTGCTTGTTCCAGCGAAACTCACAGAGAAATCGTACGATGATTTGTGCACACTGGTCCGGGAGCATCTGAACCTGAAGGAAAGCGTTCTGACGGCGAGGTCCTACACCTACAAAAGGTCTGAAGGTCAGAAAGTGGTGAGTTATGTCGCCGAGCTAAGACGCCTTGCAGGATATTGCGAATTTGAAGGAATTTGGAGCACATGCTCAGAGACTTTTCCGTACTTGGCATTGGCCACGAAACCATACTTCGCAAACTTTTGACTGTAGAGACCCCAACCTTGAGTAAAGTCATAGTGATAGCCCAGGTGTTCATTGCCACCAGTGACAATACTAAGCAAATGTCTCAGCACACAAGTGCTGCTACAAGTGATGTTGTTTTCAAATCGCAACATACAGGGCAGGCCCCACTTGCCTGCAGCTGCACGTCTGCAGATGTCTCAGAGTCCACCATCAAGGGTGATGAATGCAAGGCCATTAACACCTTGTTGGCGCTGCGGGGGTGATCATTGTTTCCATTCATGCTGCTTCAAAGGGTACGTTTGCAAGGGCTATGGAACAATGGGACACCTCCAAAGTATGTGCAAGCATGCTGCAAATCCTGTTAATCCTGCAAACCACCATGTTGCAGAGGAGGACTGATCCACAACAGATCACGATGAACCAGAGCCTCAGACCGAGGAGGCAGAGGTATATGGGGTGCACACATTTACCACAAAGTGTTCCCCGATAATACTGAAGGTTAAATTAAATGGACTCCTGGTGTCAATGGAGCTGGACACTGGCACGAGCCAGTCCATTATGAGCAAAAAGACTTTTGAAAAATTGTGGTGCAGCAAGGCCTCAAGGCCAGTCTTGACTCCCATTCGCACAAAACTGAGAACTTACAGAAAGGAAATGATTCCCGTAATTGGCAGTGCTACTGTAAAGATCTCCTACGATGGAGCAGTGCACAAGCTATCACTCTGGGTGGTACTGGGCGATGGTCCCACACTGCTCGGCAGGAGTGGCTGGGAAAGATACGCTGGAACTGGGACGACGTCCGAGCGCTATCGCCCACTGATGACACTTCGTGTGCCCAGGTTTTAAACAAGTTACCTTCGCTGTTAGAACCAGGCATTGGGAAGTTCCAAGGGGCAAAAGTGCAGATACACCTAATTCTGGGGGCGTGACCCATCCATGACAAGGCGAGAGCAATACCGTACATGATGAGAGAAAGAGTAGAGATCGAGCTGGACCGGCTGCAACGAGAGGGCATCATTTCACCGATTGAATTCAAAGAGTGGGCCAGTCTGATTGTTTCAGTCTTCAAGGGAGACGGCACCTTCAGAATCTGTGGTGATTACAAAGTAACTATCAATTGTTTCTCCCTGCAGGATCAATACCCACTACCAAAGGCTGACGACCTTTATGCTACGCTGGCGGGAGGAAAGACATTCACGAAGCTGGATTTTAACTTCAGCCTACATAACGCAGGAGCTGGAGAAATCATTGAAGGGCCTCACCTGCATCAACACGCACAAAGGTCTTTTCATTTATAACAGATGCCCGTTTGGAATTCGATCAGCCGCAGCGATATTCCAGAGAAACATGGAAAGCTTACTGAAGTCGGTCCCGTGCGAGGTGGTCTTCCAGGACGACATCTTGGTTACAGGTTGGGACACAGTCGAGCATCTGCAGAACCTGGAGGAGGTTCTTAGTTGACTCAACCGCGTGGGGCTCAGGTTGAAATGCTCGAAATGCATTTTCCTGGTGCCTGAAGTGGTGTTCCTGCGGAGAAGAATCGCGGTGGATGGCATCAGGCCTACCAATTCAAAGACGGAGGCAATCGAGAATACACCGAGGCCACAGAACGTGATGGAGCTGCGGTCGTTTCTAGGACTCCTGAACTACTTTGGTAACTTCTTACCGGGTCTCAGCACACTGTTAGAACCACTGCACGCCTTACTGCATAAAGGAGACGAATGGGCATGGGGTAAAAGCCAAGAAAATGCCTTTGTAAAAGCTAGAAAATTGTTATGCTCAAACAAATTATCTGTGTTGAATGATCCATGTAAGCGTTTGATACTAGCATGTGATGCGGCGTCGTATGGCGTCGGGTGTGTATTGCAACAAGCTAATGAAGCTGAAAAGTTGCAACCGGTTGCTTATGCATCCAGGAGTCTGTCTAAGGCCGAGAGAGCCTACAGCATTAGCGTGTGTCTATGGGGTAAAGAAAATGCATCAATATCTGTTTGGGCTAAAATTTGAATTGGAAATGGACCATAAGCCACTAATATCCCTGTTTCCCAGTGTAAGGGGATAAATACTAATGCATCGGCCCACATTCAGAGATGAGCGCTCATGTTGTCCGCATACAACTACGCCATCTGCCACAAGCCAGGCACAGAAAACTGTGCCAATGCTCTCAGTAGGCAGCCATTGCCCACCACGGGGGTGGAACTAGCACAGCCCGCAGATTTAGTCATGGCTATGGAAGCATTTGAGAGTGAGCAATCACCCGTCATAGCCCGACAGATTAAAACCTGGATGAGCCAGGACCCCTTACTGTCCCTAGTAAAAAAATTGTGTGCTTCACGGGAGCTGGTCCAGTGTCCCAGTGGAAATGCAGGAAGAGATAAAGCCGTACTAGTGGCGCAAAGATGAAATGTCTATACAGGCAGACTGCCTTCTGTGGGGTAATCGGGTAGTGGTCCCCAAGAAGGGCAGAGACACTTTCATCAGTGACCTCCACCGTAACCAACCATCGTAATGATGAAAGCAATAGCCAGATCTCACGTGTGCTGGCCCGGTATCGATGCGGACTTAGAGTCCTGCGTGCACAGATGTAACACATGCTTGCAGTTAAGCAATGCACCCAGGGAGGCACCACTATGTTTATGGTCTTGGCCTTCCAAACCGTGGTCCAGGGTCCATGTCGACTATGCAGGCCCGTTTTTGAGTAAAATGTTCCTTGTGGTTGTAGACGCATACTCCAAATGGATTGAATGTGAGATAATGTCGGCAAGCACGTCCGCTACCACCACTGAAAGCCTGCGGGCCATGTTTGCCATGCACGGACTACCTGATGTTCTTGTGGGCGACAACGGGCCATGTTTTACCAGTGCCAAGTTCAAAGAGGTCATGACCTGTAACGGGATCAAACATGTTACATCTGCCCCGTTCAAACCAGCATCCAATGGTCAGGCAGAGAGAGCAGTGCAAACTATCAAGCAGGACTTGAAGAGGGTAACTGAAGGCTCACTGCAGACTCGCCTATCCCAAGTTCTGCTTAGCTACTGCAAGAGACTCCACTGGGATTCCACCTGCTGAACTGCTCATGAAAAGGGCATTTAAGACAAGGCTCTCGTTCGTTCACCTTGATCTACATGAACAGGTAGAGAGCAGGCGGCTTCAACAAAGTACATATCATGGTAGCGCTAATGTGTCACGCGAAATTGAAATCAACGATCCTGCATTTTTATTGAATTATGGACAAGGTCCCAAGTGGCTTCCCGGCACTATTGTGACCAAGGAGGGGAGCAGGGTGTTTCGGGTCAAACTTTCAAGTGAACTCATTCACCGGAAACACTTGGACCAAATCAAACTCAGATTCACGGACTATCCTGAGCAACCCACTTTGGACCCTACCTTCTTTGACCCCCCAACATACACACGAGTGGCAACCGGCACTGTGGTTGGCCACGAAGCAGAACCCATCATCTACAGCAGCCCAGCAGGACTCACCACACCAGGCAGCCCAGCAAGGGCCCATCAAACGATTCACCAAAACCAGCATTTGCACCGAGACGATCAACCAGGGAAAGAAAGGCCCCAGATTGACTCACCTTGTAAATAGTTACACTATTGACTTTGGGGACGGGGGGGGGGGGGGGGGGGGGACGGGGGTGGGGGGTGTTGTTACATATGTAAGCTTGTATATACCTTGTACTGCCACCAGAGTGCTCATCCCCTGGAGTCCCAAGGGATTCCACAATCCTTTGGGAGCACAGGTACTTAAGGAGGCTTCACAGGCTGGAGAGGCACTCTGTAGACCTGCAATAAAAGACTACGGTCACACTTTATTTTGAGCTCACAGTATCCAGTCAGACTCTTTATTCATATATAACATACAAGTTAAGACAGATTTACAGAATCATACAGAAGGAAGCCATTTGGCCCATCATGCCTGTACCGGCTCTTTCAAAAAGCTATCCAATTAGCACCCCCTGCTCTTCATAAATATTGACGTGAAAGTAATTAGATAGTAGACAGTGAACAGACTGCTGGCAGTAAACTCCAGTTTTTGATGACTCCAATAAGTTACAATGAAGTTCACGCCCGTGGCTTGTGACGTCACTGGCAGCGTGCGATGAATGTTACAGCCGATTAGTCACTCCCCACTTGCTTCTGTTGTACACATGTGTCCTCAAACCACCAAGGTGTCTCGATGGCAAATCAGGCGCCAGGTTACTGTGGTGAGGCACGAGTGGTTGACTTTGTCACTAGCAGCTCAGCGAGTGGCGGTAGACGTCATCCACTTGATTTAAACTGTGTGGAGACCACGGCCAGCAGGCGTGAACATGCGATGCACGCCCACGGCTGTAGTGACTTGGCCATCCCCAGACACCTCCATTCCAATTGACCACGTGTAAAAGCAACCAGATTAGTACCCGGCAGAATTCAGCAAGAAAAAAAAGACTTATATTTATAGAGTTCCCTTGTTGCATATCTCAAACATCTCCAAACGCTTCAAGTACTCTGAATTACTTTGAAGTGCACTGACAGTTACCATATAAGCAAATTTTCCAGTCATTTTCTGCACAGCAAACAGCAATGAGATTAATGACCAGATAATTAAGAAAGAAAATCTTGCATTTAAATTGCGTCTTTCATGGCCTCAGGATGTCCCAGGACAGGACAGCCAATGAAATACTTTTAAAGTGTAGTCACTGTTGTAATGAAGGAAACACAGCAGCCAATTTGCACACAGCAAGCTCCCACAAACAGCACTATGATAATGACCAGACAAACTGTTTTAAGTAATGTTGGTTGAGGGATAAATATTGGCCAGGACACTGGGTACGAACTCCCCTGTTCTTCTTCAAAGTAGTGCCGTGGGATCTTTTCCATCCACCTGAGAGAGCAGACAGAGCCTCGGTTTAACATCTCATCCAAAAGACAGCACCTCCGACAGTGCTGCGCTCCCTCAGTACTGCACTGGTGGGTCAGCCTGGATTTTGTGCTCAGGTCTCTGGAGTGGGACTTGAACCCCAACCTTCTGACTCAGAGGCAAGACTGGTACCCACTGAGCAAAAATTTTGGCGAATTTGTAGAGGGATAAATATTGGCCAGGACGATCTGGGGAGAACTCTCCTGCTCTTCTTTGAATAGTGCCATGGGATCTTTTACAATCACCTGAGAAGGCAGACGGTGCCTCGGTTTAACGTTTCATCTGAAATATGGGATCACCTGCATCCGTTACTGTTTCATCTCCAATAAAAAAAATCACTTTTATCTTATGGTCATTTTTGGGGGATAATTTTCTCCACTCCTTTCCTGAAGGTGCTGACTCTGTGCGAGCTATGTGTCCATGTTTCAGATGTGAGGTTGGCCAGTGAGTGTTCACAGATCATATTGAAAACACCATGGAACTGGGCCCTGGAGCACACCCAGTCCCTGTTGGTGTTCTTCACATGAGCAGTAGGCCCTAATCCCATGTGCCCACCTACTTCCCATATCCCTTTATCCCCTTTCCTTCAAACACCTGTCTAATCTATTCTTAAATGTTGACATGGTCTTTGTTCAATCACTATGATTCTGCATTCCACAGGCTCTGTGTTAAAAGGCTTCCCTTTCTCTCTGTCCTGAATCCAATATCGATTTCCCCTGGACCACTGGAAACAGTCTGCTTCTATCTACTCTAGCTCGTCCCTTCATGATTTTAAACAGCCCTCAAAAATCACCTCTTAAGTAACCTCAAATGCAGGGTCCCTCCCAGCTGAGCCTAGTCCTGTGCTCACCCACCATCAGCACATGGCTACCGGCAGCAGGGCTCGCAGCCTACTTTCTCATCTCGAACCCAGGGACACTGAAGCCAGATGCAGCACTTCTATCCCTGCCCCGACCAACATCAGTTAACTCAGCACAGCACAACAGTGACCACACTTCAAAACTACCTCACTGGCTGAAAAGTGCTTTGGGACCTCCTGAGGTCATGAAAGGCTCTATATAAATGCAAGCTCTTTTTTTCTTTATAAATCAGAATGCAATTGTTCTTTGCTTATCAACATTTATTACATTCATGGTATACCCATGATACACATATAATATTCATGGTATACATGTTATACCCATGGTACACATGCTATTCCTATGGTACACCTGGTATATTCTTGGTATGACCATGATACACATGTTATATTCATGGTACACATGCTATATTCATGGTACACATGTAATATTCATGGTATACATGTTATATTCATGGCATACCCATGGTACACATACAATACCCATGGTACACCTGTTATATTCATGGTATGACCATGGTGCACATGTTGTATTTATGGTTCACATGCTATATTCATGATATACATATTATATTCATGGTATACATGTTATATTTGTGGTACACATATTACATTCACGGTCATAGTATGCATGTTAAACGCATGGTACATGCATGTGTATGTTTTATTCATGGCATACACATTACTTTCATTGTATATACTGCTATATTTATAGTATACACGTGAGTTTTGTGGTATAAAGGGACAGATTTTATAAACTGCTTCCTCCACTTGGGGCACTAGCTGGATTTTGGAGCTTAGTGACCAACTGGACAAACATCGAGCGAACTTCCGAGACTGATATCCTGGTTTCTGCTCCAACTGCGTGAAGCTCCTTCACTGGGGAAAAAGGTTTAATAATGAGTGAGCTTTACTGAGTGCCCCCCACCATGGGTTCTGATAACCAGTGGGCCAGTGTCCAGTGACAAATGCCCAATGCCCAGTGAACATGCCTGGGTAGGTTGGAGTCTACTGCAGCAAGAGACTGTTTTTGAAGGGATTATGTTACTGGTACAAAATTCACACAGTTGAGAGCAGTCAGTCCCTACTCACACAATGAGTGTTAGCCCCCCCCCCCCCTCCATACTGCCCACATAGTGATGTCACTGATAGGACCACCTCCCTCTTCACAGCGACCCACAGTGAGCCTGGCTGCTCACGTCAGCTCTGGGTTGAATCTGTTCTCTGATCTGCACAACCTTCCTGTCTGAAACCACAGGTTACAGTGTTCATCGTGTAATGCTGTCTGACTTTAGCAATGGCTCAGTGGGATGCTCTCTCATATCTGAGTCAGAAAGTTGTGGGTTCAAGTTCCACTACAGAGACTTGAGCACATAATCTAGGCTGACACTCCAGGGGCACTACTGAGGGAGTGCTGCACGGTCAGAGTTGCCGTCTTTTGGATGAGACATTAAACCGAGGCCTCATTTGTCCTCTCAGGTGGATGTAAAAGATCCCAAGGCACTATTTGAAGAAGAGGAGGAGTGTTCTCCCTGGTGTCCTGGCCAGTATTTACTCCACAACCAACATCGCTAAAACAAATTATTTGGTCATTATCATCTTGTTGTTTGTGGGAGTTTGTTGTGCGCAAATTGGCTGCTGTGTTTCCTACATTACAACAGTGACTACACTCCAAAAAGTACTTCATTGGCTGCAAAGTGCTTTTGGGACATCCTGAGGCCGTGAGTTTTCCCCCAAAATGCAGATGTTGATTTCTCTCCTCTCTCAGAAGACAGAATAAGTTGGAGTTGAGGTAGAGGGCAGGCTGATGGTACCTGTAGTTTGCACAGGCTGGATGGATCAGTTGGTCTTTTCTTATCCTGTTTTTTATGATTGTAATGTTCCCTCTACACTGCCCCAAGACACCAACAGGCTATGATTTCTATTTCCCACACCCATCAGTTTTATGGCAAGTTAGTCCCAATGAAGTACTTTTTGAAGTGTTGTCACTGTTGTAATGTAGGCAGCCAATTTGTGCACAGCAAGCTCCCACAAACAGCAATGTGATAATGACCAGATAACCTGTTTTTGTTATGTTATTTGAGGGATAAATTTTCGCCAGGACACCAGAGATAACTCCCCTGCCTGTCTTTGAAATAGTGCCATGGGATCTTTTACATACACCTGAGAGGGCAGATGGGGCCTCGGTTTAACGTCTCATCCAAAAATGGCACCTCCGACAGTGCAGCACTCCCTCAGCACTGCACTGGAGTGTCAGCCTAAATTTTGTGCTCAAGTCTCTGAACCCACAAACTTAATGCATTGCTATGATAGCTGCAGTAACCAGTCAATCAGAGCTGAGTGAGTGTCGCTTCTTCACTTCCCTATCCTGTCTCACCAGCGTGGTACTGTAAGGGAAATCATATCGTTACTGGGGTACACTGATACTTCCAGGGGCGAGTGTAACATGGAGCGAATGGGAACATGGGGGCTCCCGATCTGTCCATACTAGGATCTGTGAGATATACATTACAGAAAGGATACTGCAGCACTAGAAAAAGTGTACTTAAGATTGAGCAGGCTGGGTTCCTTCCTCTAGAAAAGAGAAGGCCGAGACCTTCAAACTCTGGTTTTATAGGATGGATGTGGAGAAACTGTTTCTACTTGTGGTTGAGTCTAGAACAAAGGGGCATAAATACAAAATAGTCACTAACAGAACAAATAAAGAATTTAGGAGGTGTTTACAGCTGTGTTAGAGAGTGAGACTGACAGTGTTTACAGTGTTACAGTTATACGGTAGACACCTCAATCACTGGAGAAATACCACCAAGATCCTGCAAATCCCCTGGGAGGATGGACACACCAACGTTAGTATTCTCAATCAGGCTAACATTCCCAGCATCGAAGCACTGACAACACTCGACCAGCTCCGTTGGGCGGGCCACATTGTCCGCATGACCGACACAAGACTCCCAAAGTCAGCACTCTACTCGGAACTCCTACACGGCAAGCAAGCTCCAGGTGGGCAGAGGAAACGTTTCAAGGACACCCTCAAAGCTTCCTTGATAAAATGCAACATCCCCACCGAAACCTGGGAGACCCTGGCCAAAGACTGCCCTAAGCGGAGGAAGTGCATCCGGGAGGACACAGAGCACCTCGAGTCTGCAGAGCATGCAGAAAACAGGCGCAGGCAGTGGAAGGAGCGTGTGGCAAACCAGAGCGTGCTCCCCACCCACCCTTTCCCTCAACCACTGTCCGCCCCACCTGTGACAGAGACTGTAATTCCCGTATTGGACTGTTCAGTCCCCTGAGAACTCACTTTTAGAGTGGAAGCAAGTCTTCCTCGATTTCGAGGGACTGCCTATGATGATGTTAGAGAGTGAGACTGACATAGTGTTTACAGGAGTGTTAGAGTGAGACTGACACCAAAGGGCCTGCAGAGTGCGCAGGAGTGTCAGAGAGTCAGTTAGGATCGCACCGAATGTCCTAAATCTTTCCAACTGGGATGGGGGTTGGGTGGTGGGGGGGGGTCGAGTCAGACACGTTTATGTCATGACCCCTGATTAATCTTGCAATGCAGGTAAGTATAGAAGAGGCAGAATTTGACAACGCACACCGACACCACAATACAAGACTGTATGGAGATTAACAGATACAATCAGGGACTTTGACTACCAAAGAAACCGCAACAATACAGATTGGTATCAAGGAAGCACAGCCAAATTACAGGAGTTAAAGGGCCATCCATAAATGTCATCATTTTCCAAAGAGTGCAAAATATCTGGGGAGGGAACAACTGAATGTCCAGTCGTATCTGTGGATAAAACTGGTAAATTCTGATCGTTTTGAGTGTGGTTTAGGAACAAGACAGTTTAGAAAAAGTGAAATAGAGATGTTTGATATGTACACTTCCTCCTGATGTTAACTGATTTTATGCTACTTTTTGCTTATATATTAAATATCTAATCAAGGTGTTTAAAATGATAAAAAGGGATTTGATAGCATAAAAACAGAGAAACTATTTGCTCCAGTGAGGGTATCCAGAACAGGGGGTATAACCTTCCAATCAGAGCCAGGTCATTCAGGGGTGAGATCAGGAAGTACTCCTTCACAGGAAGGGAAATTTGGAACTTACTCTCCCAAAAAGCTGTGGATGCTGGGGGCCAAATGAAGCTTCCATTACTGAGGTGGATAGATTTTTGTTGGGTAAGGTTATCAAGGGATAGAGAGAAAAGGCGGGTAGATGCAGTTAAGATGCAGATCAGCCACGATCTAATGTCGGAAGAAGAAAGATCTTGCATTTCTATAGCACCTTTCACGACATCCCGATGTTCCAAAAGTGCTTTACAGCCAATGAAGTACTTTTGGAGTGTAGTCACTCTTGTAATGTAAGAAATGCGGCAGCAACCTGCGCACAGCAAGCTCCCACAAACAGCAATGTGATAATGAGCAGATAATCTGTACTACAGATGTTGGTTGAGGGACAAATATTGACCAGAACACCAGGGAGAACGCCCCTGCTCTTCTTCGAAATAGTGCCGTGGGATCTTTTCTGTCCACCTGAGAGGGCAGACAGGCCTTGGTTTAAAATTTCATCTGAAAGTGCAGCGCTCCCTCAGCACTGCACTGGAGTGCCAGCCTGGATTTTGTGCTCAAGTCTGTGGACTTGAACCATTCGACCATCTGGCTTGGAGGAGTATACTAGCTAGAGTCACGGCTCTAATATCGAATGGACTCCCCCTGTGCTCATTACTCAGTTCTTTATGTATAGCCCCGGAGTCTCAATATTAAATAACACTTGTCCTTACATCATTGAGAGCTTCCCAGAACTGCCAGAGAGTAAAACTACAGAAAAAACCCCGAGCCGGACTGGGACCTGAAGACTCGGAGAGTTAGAGAGCAGCAGGGTCCTGCGGCAAACGCTGCTCCCCAGTTAGTCTGGGGGAGGGGGGAGACACAGTCTGTAGCGCCCTGGTGTGTGGGGAGCTTGGTTCCCGGTTCACGCTGGGTTGAGAGCAGGTTTAGTGCTCACCCCCAGGGCTCATACTCTGGGGATTCCCCCCTCAGTACGTCAGCCCTGGCCGCCCCCTCCTGTCTCAGCAGTCATACACAAAAGGAGGGTGCCGTCCGGCCTCACTCATTGTGCAGGGTAGACTGGGACGGAGAGGATGGAGTTGTTGCATGTGTTGGCTGTACTGGTCCTGTTGGTGCTGCAGACCTCGGGCGCGGGCATACCCTGTTCTGCAGGTAGGGAGCGACTCTGTGCTGACTATAGTCCAGGCTGCCGTCAGTCGGTGCCGACCTGTGCTCTCTGTGTTACACTGGTCTGTAAGGTGTATTTGCTGATTCTGGCTCTAACCCCGGGACAGTCACTCACTGGCCCAGTGATGCGCTCCCGGAAAAAGCCTTCGAGTAAAAGTGGAACCTAAAACTCTAAATGCAGATTTATGAAATCCTGGGATATTTATATATAGATTTAGACTGCTTCTCTAGAAATGTACAGCGCTCTCTACCCGTCTCATTCTTCATCTGATTTACTTCCCTTTGCCTCAGTCTTTCTCTCACTGTCAGTCCCTTTCTTGCTCTCTCTCACTATCTCAATCTTTCTCTCAGTCTGCCTCTTTCTCTCTCTCTCTCATACAGCCTCTCTCTCTCTCCCTCTCTCTCACTATCTAAATCTCTCACTCAGTCTCCCTGTCTCTCATTTGTTGTCGCAGTCACTCCTTCCCTCTCTCATTCACTGTCTCAGTCTTTCTATTTTCAACACAAATTTTGTCAAGATTTTGAAATCTGCTGATACTAAAATGTCAGAAGTAATATAATTCAACATAACTTTAAAGCCCTTGTATAGTGAATGGTTTGGAGCTTCGTCTGACATACATTTGAGATTTTCCATCAAATTCAGTTGAGAACGAGACAGGATGTTTAAACTTTTGGTAATGTAAAAGCCTAGTGCTTATAGTTGAAAGAAGGGAATTAGGAAATCAGTAAACACACTGACCCTCGCTGCAATGTTATTCCCCAGTGAGTTGTGTAGTGTGGGTCTGGGGGTTCCGAGGGGGATAGTCCACACTCCCTTTTCTTTTAGTATGTTACTGATTTCTCCTCTTTCATCACCCTCCCAAACCTGTGCTGTGATTTCCTGGGCCATTGATCCCAGTGGATGGTCTCACAGAGACCTGTGAATATGATGAGTGAGACCAGGGGAGAGAAAAACAACTGATTTGTACAATGTTGCTGGAATTTTTGCTGTTGTGAAACCTTCCAGTTTGTGGAGGATGGCTCTGATGGACACTGTCCTTATTCACTATCAGTGAGTGTGTGGTGGGGCAGTCGCTGTGAGCTCAGTATGGCTGTGAGCTCAGTATGACTGCGATCACAAAATGATTAGAGTTTGAAAATATCTAAAGTTGGATTATTTACAAATCGCCGCCTAAACTGCAGACTCGGCTGCTCATCACTCCTGGAACTGTACCCCTCCCCATCCCTCCCTCCCTCTCCCCATCCTTCCGTCCCTCTCCCCATCCCTCCCTCCCTCTCCCTATTCTTCCCTCCCTCCCTCTCCCCATCCCTCCCTCCCTCCTTCTCCCCATCCCTCCCTCCCTCCCTCCCTCCCTCTCCCCATTCCTCCCACTTCCCATCCCCATTCCTCTCCCCTCCCCATCCATCCCTCCCTCCCTCTCCCCATCCCTCCCACTTCCTCTCCCCATCCCTCTCCCCTCATACATAAGAACATAACATAAGAATTAGGAACAGGAGTAGGCCATCTAGCCCCTCGAGCCTGCTCTGCCATTCAACAAGATCTGGCCGTGGACTCAGCTCCACTTACCCGCCCGCTCCCCGTAACCCTTAATTCCCTTATTGGTTAAAAATCTATCTATCTACGATTTGAATACATTCAATGAGCTAGCCTCAACTGCTTCCTTGGGCAGAGAATTCCACAGATTCACAACCCTCTGGGAGAAGAAATTCCTTCTCAACTCGGTTTTAAATTGGCTCCCCCGTATTTTGAGGCTGTGCCCCCTAGTTCTAGTCTCCCCGACCAGTGGAAACAACCTCTCTGCCTCTACCTTGTCTATCCCTTTCATTATTTTAAATGTTTCTATAAGATCACCCCTCATCCTTCTGAACTCCAATGAGTAAAGACGCAGTCTACTCAATCTATCATCATAAGGTAACCCCCTCATCTCCGGAATCAGCCTAGTGAATCGTCTCTGTACCCCCTCCAAAGCTAGTATATCCTTCCTTAAGGAAGGTGACCAAAACTGCACGCAGTACTCCAGGTGCCCAGCCTCACCAATACCCTGTACAGTTGCTGCCCTCCCTGCTTTTGTACTCCATCCCTCTCGCAATGAAGGCCAACATTCCATTCGCCTTCCTGATTACCTGCTGCACCTGCAAACTAACTTTTTGGGATTCATGCACAAGGACCCCCAGGTCCCTCTGCACCGCAGCATGTTGTAATTTCTCCCCATACAAATAATATTCCCTTTTACTGTTTTTTTTCCCAAGGTGGATGACCTCACATTTTCCGACCTCCCCGTCTCTCCCTCTCTCTACCTACCCCTCCCGCTCCCTTCTCTACCCACTCTATCCACATCCCTCTAACCCTCCCTCTTCCCTCCCCTCATCCCTCCCCCCCTCCCCATCCTCTCCCCTCTCTCCATCCCTCTCCCCCTCCCTCTCTCCATCCCTCTCATCCTGGGGTCACTGCTATTCCATTAACAGTTGGCAGCACCTTCTACCTCCAGTGTGTGCCGACGGGCTATTCGACTACATAGGGCATCACATCCCGTCCCTGTCCCTCACCTGATGCCCACAAACATATTTTTACAACAGGCACCGACCAATAGGAGTTGGGTATCGTGGCTGTTTTTTGCTCCCCCTCCCACCTCACCCACCATAATTGCCCCTGTCTGCCCTCAGCTAACTGCACATCCTGAACCTGGGATCTTCCTAGTCTGTGTTCCTCAGTACCATTTACCCAATAAGCTTTCCAGCAAAGGGGCGGAGGGGGGAGGGGGGTAGGCCCTTGAACTATTTCCTGAGATGCTGTTTCTTGGCTGTTCCAGGAAGTAGAACCCACTCAAAAACTTCCCCAAATCTCTCTAATTGAATAGTTGGCAGGGCAGGCGGTCATCGGGTTACTAAAGTTTTTTGGGGGAGGGAAGGGGTATTTCTGTGTTCCCTCTACTTCATCAATACCTACTCCTGCAGTCAGTAGCAAAGCTCACAGGCTGTTCCTGGGCACCCTCCATTGCTACTCCAAACCTGGCCAGGAGGAGGCACCTATCATTGGCTGTCTGCTATTTCCCCAAGCCATGCCCCCTCACTTGGCTGCAGTGCTCGGTGGTTTGAATTGTGCCACTAGTAAGGCTATTGGTGATTGTGAGAACACATCTCACCTGGGGCCTAATGCCGAAAGGATAAGCTGCTACAGCAAGTGCTGAATGTAATACACTGATTAACACCAGCCTCCCCAACAGGTACATCGAGCCCCCGTATATACCATTATCCAATCACTGGCCCAGTCATCCAGTGCCAGGTTCAGCCTCTGGCCTGTGCTGACTTAGCTGATCTCAGCCAGCGCTGCCATTAGCCTCAGTGCCCTGGGCTAGAAGGGGTTCTCCACCTGGAACCCAGAAATATGCAGGGTTAGGATAAGGGTTTTCACTGATTTTTGCTTCCATCTTTAGCCCAGGGTCAATTTGGGTCAGTTGTGGAGTCCCGAGGGATTAGCTAACTCAGCATGGAGCAGGAATCGAATCTGGGACCACCCTCTGGGAGACTCACATTTAACCATTGAAATCACAAACCAAATCCCAAGCAGCCCTGCTCCCTTGGGGGAGGTGAGGGGGTGAATGGCTGAGGAGGTGAGGGTTGCGGGGGTGAGGGGCTGGGGAGGTGAGGGGTGCGGGGCTGGGGAGGTGAGGGGCTGATAGGGTGCAGGCATGAGCGGGTGAGGGGTGAAAGGGTGAGGGGTGTGGGCAGTTGTGAAGAGGCCGACTTGCACATGTTGGATGTTAAGAGTCTGCTGGGCTGCACCTGACAGAGTGTGTGAAGATGAATCATCAGTCAGACTGACAGACAATAACTAACTGGGAATTTTTGGCATTATAAATAACTTTATGATTCAGATTTGATGAGATGATTTAAATATTTCAAGAATCAGTGTGTGTGTTAATCTGACTTTCAAAATTTTTTGATAAAAATATAAAGTTGGTTGATGTCTGATTGAGGATCAGAGTGCTTCATTCAAAGAAAGAATTTGCATCTATACAACGCCTTGCACAACCTCAGGATGTCCCAAAGCTATTTAAAGTGAATTAAGTACTTTTTCAAATGTAGTCACTATTGGAAAGGCGATAAACAATTTGTGCACAGCAAGCTCCCACTAACAGCAATATGATACATGCCCAGGTAATCTGTTTCTGTGATGTTAGTTGAGGGATAAATATTGGCCAGGACACCGCGGAGAACTCCCCTGCTCTTCTTCGAAATAGTGCCGTGGGATCTTTTACATCCACCTGAGAGAGCAGACGGAGCCTCGGTTTAATGTTTCATCCAAAAGATGACACCTCCGACAGTGCAGCACTCCCTCAGCATTGCACTGGGAGAGGCAGCCTAGATTTTGTGCTCAAGTCTCCCGTCCTCCACCTGATAGAGTGAAGGATCCTGTCGGGAATGTTGTGGCCGTATTTTAGGGACGAAGAATTATTTTGCCTCCCCAGTGATTGGCCGGGGTGGGGTTGGGGGGGAGGGGGAGGTGGTGGAGAGATGAAGAGAGAGAGAGATGGAGGAAGAGAAAGGAAGAGAGAGAGAAAGGGAGAGGGATGAAGGGAAGGAGCAAAAGGGAGGGTGGGAGAGAAGGGAGGGTGGGAGGCGAATTGAATGGCCTGGATTAGACTTAACATGGTTGATCCTCAGTCACACAGCACAGTGGAAGTTCGTTAATTGACAGTGAGTTGGAATGATCGGGTGATTTCCTTCCTGTCCAGCCCCTGTTGGAGGGAAATTCTACACCAATTCCCAGATGTGGAAGAGCAGTGCTTCAAAAAAAAAACCCGTGTTTGATCAAACTGCCTGTGATCACTACCCAATGTTGAAGAGAGTGGTGGAAAACTAGTTGTGCAATATCAATAAGTGACTGTCTTTCTTGTTAACAGGCTGGTTTCAGAGTCCTACTGGTCAGTGCACACCCTGTCCGGCAGGATCATTCACAGAGAGCACCAACAGCCGACCCACCTGCACTAGGTGTCAGCAATGTTTAATCGGTAGGTACCTCCGACAGATATCGTCCGGTGCAGACCCGCTGGGCACTTAGGGCTCGAAATTCAGTACCGCCGTTTTTGAGGCGGTATCACCGCCTGAGTGCTAATTTTACCTTCAGGTGTTAGGTGCAGCCTCAAATTGCTAAATTCAGTTTTTACGGCCAAAGATGAGAGAGCAGCGCTATAAAGTGGCGTTGCACACGCATCCTCGGGCGGGAGCTCAGGAGGGCAACTGAATTTCACATCGGGAGACTGCCGCCATGCTCGCTGGAAAACGGGAAGAAAAGGGAAGAAAGAAAAAACCTCAAACTTTTCCGATCCACACACACTTCCCCTCTCTGGCCAATCCGTCCAAATTCTGCTGTTTAACCCATTTCTTTCAGGCTGTGGGTTGCCTGCCGGAACGGCCATTGTACAAACTAAATATCATGACAGAGGCGCCAAGGGGGTGTTGCAACGTACTGACGTTATGGTTTCCATGGCATGAGCCGGCGGGACATAATGTTTTCACACTTTTAAAAAATGACAACTGAATTTCATGTCAGGCGTGAACAGCACCCAGAGCCACTCCCAACCACCTAACTCCCAGTTAACACCCAACACCAGTGTTACCAGCAGGCGTTAGCAACCGAATTTCAACCCCTTAGTATCAGATCCTGACTCTTCTGGGATGGGGGAAGAAAGGGAGGAGGGGAGGGGGAAGGGAAGAAAGAGGAGGGGAAGAGAGGGGGAGGGGAGAGGGGAGGGGGAAGAGAGGGGAGAGGAAAGGGAAAGAGAGGGGAGAGGGAAGAGAAAGAGAGGGGAGAGGGAAGGGAAAGAGAGGGGAGAGGGAAGGGAAAGAGAGGGAAGAAATGGGGAGGGGAAGAAAGGGGGAGGGGAGAAAGTGGGGAGGGTGGCAGCATGTAGCTCAGCCGGGGTGGCTTCAGAGGTTTGTGTCCCCTGCAGGAGTTGCTCTGTTAGACTCCCAATCCCAGACTACCCCCCCCCCCCAACCCCACCGAAAATTCAAACACCCCATGTCAACTGATGGGGTAGCTGGGGTCTCCGCTAAATTCAGAAATGGTCCACTTACCTCATTCATGAATCTTACTGAGGTCCAATGCGACACTCACTCACTCACTCCTGAGTTAATTGCAAGTATCTCTCCCTCTGCCTGTTATAGTCCAGTTTCTCTCTCTTACCCTCTATCTCTGTTACTCTCCCTATTTCTGCTACTCGATTGCTTTCCTCTCCTCTGTTTCTCTCACCTTCTCTCTGTTTCTCTCTCTTTGCCCGCTCTGTTTCTGTTCCTATTTCCCTCTCTCTGCATCCATGTTTCTGTCTGTCTGTATCCAGTGCCATCCTTCACATTCTCAGTGACATTTGCTTTTTCTGTTTTTCAAGGTAAATTTGTGATCGAGCAGCCCTGCATGGCGAGTTCCAACACTAAGTGTCAATGTGCCGAGGGCTATATGTGTAGGGGTAAGGACTGCAAAGCTTGCATAGCCCATAAAGTGTGCAAAAAAGGACAGGAAGTGCAACACAAGGGTAAGAGGATTCTGAAGAACCCAGTTTTTGAAATGCTTGTTTTATTCCTCTTTACTAATTACCTGTAAATTGTTAGGATATAATCTGCGTATTGCCCAATCAGTACGTCCGATATAATCTTGGCTCTGAATCACTCCGTTTGTTCCTCCATCGGAAGCTGATCTTTTAACTCTCCAAAACCACTCTACCTCACTCCCACTCTCCCCGCCTCCGCTTCGGACAGTGACCCCTCCCTCCAGTTTCTACCTTTTCTGCTCAGTTTCCACCTCTTGCTCCAAGACAATCTTTCATGTGAGAAGCTTTGGAGAAATGGAAGATGTTTCCTCTGGCCCTCTGCTATTCTATTGTGATGGTCTTCGCAGCTGAGCCCGATTCTGTCCTGGCTCAATGTCCCCACACATAGACACAGACACTACACACACAGACGCAGATACACGCACACATAGGCACATGTACACACACACACTCATACAGACATGGGCAGACACATCCACACAGACACCGCAGAAACACGCACATCGCAGATACACACACAAAGCTCACACACACCCGCACATACATAAACACAGGTACACGCACACACACACCGACACACACACATTCCCTCCCTCTGCCCCTCGCCTCTCAATCTTGAACTCGTGACTGTCATGCAGCATCACAACTTGCTGAATCACCCGATACAGGCCTGATAAAAACAGATTATTACAGAAGCCACTTCCTCTTATGGCCAATAGGCTCGTGTGAGAAGGCAAAATTGTTCCACTTGCGTCTTGTACTATCCATTGCAAGACTTCCGTGGATCAGTACGCGTGACTCAGTCAAAGTGTGAAGGTCAGTGCTAAAACTTTGGTCTCCCTGCCCTGGACTCTGGGGTCCCTGTGACCCATAACCCCCTGTACCCGCTCCATGTGACCCCTAACCCTCGATACACGCTCTATGTGACCTCTGACCCCCTAACCTCCTGTATTCACTCCGATGTGACCCCAGCCCCCGAATTCTCTGTACCCTTCCCGTGTGATCCTGGAACTGAATTAATGGCTTTCCCAAGTGCCGTCCCTTTCACACAATCTCACAGCAATCTGGACACGGAATGCTCTGGATGAAATGTGGGTCTGCTGGTCTCAAGGGAACAAGAATAACAAGATCCTCTCTTTTTCCTATCAGGCGACTCCAAGAGGGATACAGTGTGCCGCGACTGCAGAAACGGGACCTATTCCGACACACCGGGCCGAGCCTGTAAACCCTGGACAGAGTGAGTTCTCAATCCGAGCTGTATCACAGAGGCCACGGAAGGAGGAAAGGGTCCTGTATTTGGGACAAGGGGAAATGTTGTCAAGGGCTTCAGAAGGACAAACAGCTTTTCTGGGGGAGACTTTAATGAGAACAACTTACATTTATATAACGCCTTTAACATAGTAAAATGTCCCAAGATGCTTCACAGGAGCAATTATCAAACAAATTTTGATACTGAGTCACATAAGGAGACATTGGTCAAAGAGGTAGGTTTAAAGAAGCGACTTAAAGGAGGAGAGAGAGGGAGAGAGGTTTAGGGTGGGAATTCCAGAGCTTGGGGCCTAGACAGCTGAAGGCACGGCTGCCAATGGTGGACTGATTAAAATCGGGGAATGCGTAAAAGGCCAGAAGTGGAGGAGTGCAGAGATCATGAAGAGTTGTAAGAAGAGGTTGGGCTAGGGACCAATCAAGACTATTGTGGATCAATGAGCCGATCCACGGTAGTTGAGCCTTAGAGAGCTATGAGTTCGGGTTTGATTATGAGCGTGTCCATTTGTAGCTTTACTGCACGGAATGTCCCTTTAAGGTGTCCATGGGTAGCGTTACCGCACAGAATGCCCCTTTAAGAGGGTGTCCATGAGTAGCGTCATCGCATGGAATGCCCCTTTAAGAGGGTGTCCATGAGTAGCTTTACTGCACGGGATGTCCCTTTAAGGTGTCCATGGGTAGCGTTACTGCATGGATTGCCCCTTTAAGAGGGTGTCCATGAGTAGCGTCATCGCATGGAATGCCCCTTTAAGAGGGTGTCCATGAGTAGCGTTACTGCACGGAATGCCCCTTTAAGGTGTGCATGGGTAGCGTTACTGCACAGAATGCCCCTTAAGAGGGTGTCCAAGGCTGGTGCTACTCATTTTCAAACTGAAAGGTCAGGGCCTGCTAATGGAAACTTAAAGGCACCACTCGTAACCACAGGCAGCAACTGCGAGCTCTCCAAACCCTCCCTCCTTCAGCGCAGTGAGCAGCTTAAAAAAAAACACCGCTCAAAGCAGTTTCCTCTCTCAGCAGAGTGTGGCTCGCTCGCGATACTGTAACTGTACAGGCAGGAAACGCGTCCTGCAGAGTGCAAAAATAATCAGATAGTGCTCGCACTGGGGCGCACAGACAATGATATAAAACCAGCCCAACCACTTTAAACAAGGTCCCTCCCACGGAACAGATCAGTCAGTGCACAACTTTCCAGAGTTATTTCAAGTACAAAATTCTGAATGAATACGCTGGTACAGTTTGTGTGTGTAATCTCTGTGCTCATCGTACTAGCTGTTCAGCAAAAGGTCTCCAAGTGGTGAGGAGTGGTTCCAGGACGGAGGACGTGCTGTGCGGAGCTCCATTGACAACCCCAATGGTTCTGACCAACTCCGGACGGCCCACAAACAGAACCCCAAAACAGACGGACAATCCGAGGATCAAAGGTAGTTCATGTGCACCATTCGTAGCATAATGCCCTTCTCAAAGGGGAGGAATAACTCTCATAACTTATTCAAAGAGCCGGCACAGGCGCGAAGGGCCAAATGGCCTCCTCCTGCGCTATAAGATTCTATGATTCTATTCTAATCTAACCCAGGGATAGAGAAAGAAAGAATGAAGAGACAATGCTGGGAATACACAGTGTGATTTAAGTTCAGAATAACTCCACGAGACTGTGTTGTAAGCTCAAACCATTGTGACCTTGGTCTCTTAAATATAACTCCAAAGTGAGGCAGCGGCATGGTAGACTGCCTTTTATATCTGCTTGCTCCAGGGTACACAGGTGACCCATAGGTCTCCCACAGATGTGCCCCCTAGTGGCAAGTCTTACACATAGGTGACGTTTGCATACATGACATAGTCAGCCAGCCTCTGAAGCAGAGAGACCAGATAACATTTCAGTTGCCGTGCTCCATTGGAACGCGCCCAGTCAGGTTCGACAAAGATACTCTGTGGGGAAATCAACACTCAGAGCACCCCCACACACCCTGCACATCTTGCCCGATAGTGTTGCGGCCTCTGATCCACATTAACGGGAGCTTCCCGATGGTGTCGCTCAGTTGAGCGGCTGTCTCACATCAAGAATGCCGAGCAGATCAGCTGTGACACGGCAGGAAAACAAAGTCAAGACCTCTGCTCCCTCTCCCCAGTATTTATACTTTTACCTGGTGTTTAGTCACACGTGGCATATTGTAAGTGAAACCCACCAACCAATCCCAACTGAAGAATCTCCAAAAAATGGACACAAGGAAGAGAGAGACAGTCTTTTCCTGCTGCTTTATCTGACCTTGAGGAGAAGAGTCACACAACTGCCAATCCAGAGAGTTACACCACGGAAACAGGCCATTTGGCCCAATCAACCAACCGGTCTTTATCCTCCGCACGAGCAAATAGCACCAATCGCAGTTGCCCGCCCTGATCCCGTATCGCTTCAATCACTCTTTCTTCATCCCCCTCTCCAATCTAATCCCGAATGTAGACAGTCTCTGTCTCAACCACTAACCCTAGCAGTGAATTCCACAGCCTCACAACTGTGAAGATGCTTCTCCTGCACCTAAATCGCTAACATTTAATCTTGTTTCTATGGCCCTTGTTATTGACGGAAGTCATGGATTTGGGAGGTACTGTCGAAGAAGCCTTCACTGCAGTGCAGCCACAGTGCGCTGGGAGTGGATATTTAAGGTGGTGGATGGGCTGCCGATCAAGTGGGCTGATCGATATCACATGGACTGCAGTGTTTCTGGACAGTGAATGCCAGCAAGCTATTCCACCAGGAGAGGAGGGCGGTATGAGCCCAATCCTCTCCTCACCAACTTTCCATCAGGCACTCTGGGTAGTGATTAGTGAGCAGGAGCACAGGCTGATTTCTCCCCCGCCCTCGACCCAGCCCCACTCCCTTGTCCAAGGATGCAGGGCCCAATTGTAACACCTCAACTAATTCCGCACAGATTGGGGAATCAAACCTGGGAGCTTCCTGCTCAGTTACTGCTGTGTCAGCCAATGAGTTGGAGGTGGATGGGACTTACGGCAATCAGTGTATTTTACATCAGAGTCTATTTAAACAGAGTCTCTATGAACTACAGTAAACTGCACTCGTGACCGAAACGGCAGCAAAGTCTCCCGATAAAAGCAGGGTGAATTCTCCTGCAAAATGCAGAGTGGAGGATGTGCGTAAAATCAATCAACAACAACTTGTATTTATATAGCGCCTTTAGCGTAGTGCAATGTCCCAAGGCGCTTAACAGGAGTATTATGAGACAAAATCCCAGTCACTTACAGCAGTGCGGTCTCCAGGCGTGATTGACGGGGGAATTACCCAATCATCGCCATTCTGGCCGGGACTAATGGTGTCTTTCTCCACTTGTCCTTTATGGTTTTTTTCAACTTGCTACAGAAAGAGAGTTGGTGATTACACCAAAATAACTGTTACATTGTCGATAGAGGAATGGTGAGGATTACCAGCTACATCACCAAGGGGCTCATATCCGACTTTCTTTTCACTTTTCTCTGTTTAGACGAAAAGAAGAGGAACGAGGGGATTGCTGGGATTATCGCCATAATATTGCTGCCGTGTGTCTTCCTCCCGTTCACATTGTACATTGCTGTGCAGAGCAAAAAAAAACAGAAACACTTCCCGCTGGATGTGATGAACCAAGGTAAATACGTGTGCCGCATCCCACTCACCCCACCAGCAACATCAATGGTACAAAACAAAGACCATTAGGCCCAACAATCCTATTCCTTTTCACATATCGTGCCCTACCCACCTTCTCCCCATATCCCTCAAACACCCTTCTCCCCACATCCCTCAAACACCGTTTTCACCATATCCCTCAAACACCCTTCTCCCCACATCCCTCAAACACCCTTCTCCCCACATCCCTCAAACACCCTTCTCCCCACATCCCTCAAACACCATTTTCACCTTATCCCTCAACTCCACCTACCCACCTCCTCTTCGTATCCCACAACCCCACCATATTGCTCAATCCCACAACCCATCTTCTCCCCACATCCCTCATCCCACCTAACCACTGCACCCTCAACCCCACCTTCTCACCATATCCCTCAAGCTTGGTCTAAGAGATAGGTTTAAGGAGCATCTTAAAGGAGACCACCGGCAGAGGGGTTTAGTGAGGAGATTTCAACACTTAGGGCCGAGATGGCTGAAGGTACAGCCACCAATAATGGGGCGAGAAAAGCGGGGATGGACAAGAGGCCAGAATTGCCTAAACAGCCCGAGAGAAATTTTAGGAAGAACCTTTTTTTTTAGAAAAAAGAGGTTAGATGCAGCAAAGTGGAATCACTCGATGTACAACATCCCTAATGCTTCTCTGCTTCTGGTTTTTAAAGAGGATCTCCCGGTTGCCCTGGTGATGGCAGCGGACGATCGGTGCAGCTGTCACTGCCCCGAAGAGGAGATGGGAGACTGGCAACTCCGGCAAGAGACGACCGCCAAACCGCCAGTGTGACCCTCGATGTCCTGCAGTCAGCAGGGGCTGAGCTTTGAACTGATCAAGGCAGCGTTCTGTAACGGTGGAGGAAACATGAGGGCAACAACTTTCAGCGTGATACTTTGCTTTTTACTCTAGAAATGAAACTTCCCAGAAAGAGTTGGATTTGTTTAAAGAACCCGGTCTCTCTCTCTCTCTCTCTCTCTCACGGTGCGTGTATGAATCGGAAATGTTGTGGGACGATCACTCCACAGATTTCAACGTGATTATATTAGGAGTCACCGATAACTGTCTCTTTTTGTTTCAATTTATGACAAACTCTGACACTAGGATGTTCAATATGTGTCCTGTTGAAGACCAGGGCCCTGCCGTTCTCTCTGTGACGGAGTTGAGAGTAGAGTAGCCGTGTCAGGAAGACCAGGAAAGTCCCACATTCATGATAATTGGCAAAAGAACAAGAGGGGAGATGAGGAGAATTGTTTTATGCAGCATGTTTTGATCTGGACTGCACTGACTGCAAGAGTGTTGGAAGCAGATTCAATGATAACTTTCAAAAAGGGAACTGGATAAATACTTGAAAAGGAGAAATTTGCAGGGCTATGGGGAAAGGGCAGGGGAGTGGGACTAATTGGATAGCTCTTTCGAAGAGTCGGCACAGACACGTTAGGCTGAATTGGGAATGGAAGGGGGAGGGGGAGAGAAGGGGGGGTTAATCAGCTGAGGCTCCGGTTTCTGATTGGCTACCAATGACCCCTTTTAAAGGTGAGCGAGAGCGCGAAGGACTAGGATTGGGCGAGCGGGGCAAGGTACTGGTGGGTGAGTAGCAATAAAGGAACTGTCCCCCAGCAAGTTGCCAACATGTTGGAGCAGGGTGGGGCAAGAGAAGGTTTCAGTACGCCAGGTGCAGTCTGACCAGGGGGAGAGGGGGAGCGGAGTGCAAGGAGGGGGATGAAGGGGAGTGGAGGGAGAGGGGGAGTGCAGAGAAGTGAAGGGAGGAGGAAGAAGGGGAGAGGAGGAGTGCAGGGAGGGGGATGAGGGGGGGGGGGAAGAAGGGGAGTGGAGGGAGAGGGGGAGTGGAGGGAAGGGGATGGAGGGAAGTAGGGGGAGAAGGGGAGTGCAGTGTAAGGGGCAGAGAGAGAGGGGGAGTGGATTGTGATGGGTGGAGGGAGTGGGGGCAGGGTCTTGGGATGTAGGGTACCCCAGTTTAGATCATGATGCATACACTCGATGTTCCAGGTCTGGGTGGATTATCCCGCAACACAGAGACTAGTCAGATAGCATCATAATGTTTACCAGGAGACAACAGGATAATATTGCTGTTCTATACTTTAGTGTAAATTATTGGTTAGTTTGGAGTGTACATTGTAATATATTCACTGGCTTTGTTTAAATATCAGTGTTAAAAGTAAATAAATGTCCTTTAATTCTGCTCCTGCAGTTTTGGATGTATGTTTGGGGGGTTGGTTGTATTTTAGGAGGGGGCTCATTTGCTGAACCCTGAAAAGCAAGGCCTCTCCTGTTGGACCTGTTTCTATCAACAGCTCGATGCACCTGGGGAAATGTTCAAGAGGCTTATTTTTATAAAACCTCAATACATAAAACCTGACCCAAGATTATCCAGACCCAGTCACTCAGCTCCAACTCTCTCCATTTCAGGAGAATGAAAGACTTCCCGCAGAAATGGTCCATCCCTCTTACACTTAGGCAACCAGTCAGGTGCAGCTAGGAGTCAGTCTGCTCCAGGGCGACCAGAAGTTGAGTGACAGCAGGTAGTTTCAATAACTAGTTTCTCTCATTCAATGGATTAACAATAGAAACTGAATTCAAACCTCCAGCAATTATTCAACAAGGTTTCCTCATTTTTTATCCTCCCATTAATCTCCTCTCCTGTAGGAGCAGCCTCTTTGCTGGGGGCAGTAGATCATGTGCCGATTATCTTCCCATAATTTACTGGAGATCTACTCTGCAGCCTAAACACAAGGTCTCAGGCCTACCCTGCCTCAAGACCACCCCACCTCCCAGTCACCCAGCTGAGAGTCAGAGTCAGAGCCAGCAGCAAAAATAGGTGCAGGAGCAGGCCATTCGGCCCTTCGAGCCTGCACCACCATTCAATAAGATCATGGCTGATCATTCACCTCAGTACCCTTTTCCTGCTTTCTCTCCATACCCCTTGATCCCTTTAGCCGTAAGGGCCATATCTAACTCCCTCTTGAATATATCCAATGAACTGGCATCAACAACTCTCTGCGGCAGGGAATTCCACAGGTTAACAACTCTGAGTGAAGAAGTTTCTCATCTCAGTCCTAAATGGCTTACCTCTTATCCTTAGACTGTGACCCCTGGTTCTGGACCTCCCCAACATCAGGAACATTCTTCCTGCATCGAACCTGTCCAGTCCTGTCAGAATTTTATACGTTTCTATGAGATCCCCTCTCATCCTTCTAAACTCCAGTGAATATAGGCCCAGTTGATCCAGTCCCTCCTCATTTGTCAGTCCTGCCATTCCGGGAATCAGTCTGGTGAACCTTCGCTACACTCCCTCAATAGCAAGAACATCCTTCCTCAGATTAGGAGACCAAAACAGAACACAATATTCCAGGTGAGGCCTCACTAAGGCCCTGTACAATTGCAGTAAGACCTCCCTGCTCCTATACTCAAATCCCCTAGCTATGAAGGCCAACATACCATTTGCCTTCTTTACCGCCTGCTGTACCTGCATGCCAACTTTCAATGACTGATGTACCATGACACCCAGGTCTCGTTGCACCTCCCCTTTTCCTAATCTGCCGCCATTCAGATAATATTCTGCCACAAAAGTGGATAATCGCACATTTATCCACATTATACTGCATCTGCCATGCATTTGCCCACTCACCTAACCTGCCCAAGTCACCCTGCAGCCTCTTAGCATCCTCCTCACAGCTCACACCGCCACCCAGCTTAGTGTCATCTGCAAACTTGGAGATATTACACTCAATTCCTTCATCTAAATCATGAATGTATATTGTAAAGAGCTGGGGTCCCAGCACTGAGCCCTGCGGCACCCCACTAGTCACTATTTGTCATTCTGAAAAGGACCCGTTTATCCCGACTCTCTGCTTCCTGTCTGCCAACCAGTTCTCTATCCACGTCAGTACATTACCCCCAATACCATGTGCTTTAATTTTGCACACTAATCTCTTGTGTGGGACCTTGTCAAAAGCCTTTTGAAAGTCCAAATACACCACATCCACTGGTTCTCCCTTGTCCACTCTACTGGTTACATCCTCAAAAAATTCCAGATTTGTTAAGCATGATTTCCCTTTCATAAATCCATGCTGACTTGGACCGATCCGGTCACTGCTTTCCAAATGCACTGCTATTTCATCTTTAATAATTGGATTCCAACATTTTTCCCACTACTGATGTCAGGCTAATCGGTCTATAATTACCTGTTTTCTCTCTCCCTCCTTTTTTAAAAAGTGGTGTTACCTTAGCTACCCTCCAGTCCATAGGAACTGATCCAGAGTCGATAGACTGTTGGAAAATGATCACCAATGCATCCACTATTTCTAGAGCCACTTCCTTATGTACTCTGGGATGCAGACTATCAGGCCCCGGGGATTTAATCGGCCTTCAATGCCATCAATTTCCTTAATGCAATTTCCTGCCTAATAAGGATTTCCTTCAGTTCCTCCTTCTCACTAGACCCTCAGTCCCCTAGTATTTCTGGAAGGTTATTTGTGTCTTCCTTAGTGAAGTCAGAACAAAGTATTTGTGCAACTGGTCTGCCATTTCTTTGTTCCCCATTATAAATCTCCCTCCAGGCTTCTGCTTGTCCACTCGGAGTTGGTTGGAAGTTGATTGGCTATTTTTGGAGAAGGAAGTGCCCTCGATCTCTCTTCTCACCCGCAAGTGGAAACATCTTCTCTACGTCTACCCAATCAAAACCTTTCATAATCTTGAAGACCTCGATCAGACCACCCCTCAGCCGTCTCTCTAGAGCAAAGAGCTCCAGTCTGTTCAATATTTCCAGATAGGTATAACCTCTCAGTTCTGGTATCATTCTAGTAAATCTTTATGCACCTTCTCCAGTGCCTCAATATACTTTTTATAATATGGAAGACAGAACTGTTCACATTACTCCAAAGTGTGGTTCAATCAACATTCGGTACAAGTTTAACAAATTTCTCTGCTATTCAATTCGATCCCCCTAGAAATGAACCCCAGTGCTTGGTTTGCTTTAAAAAAAAAAGGCCTCATTAACCTGCGTTGCTACTTTTAATGATCCCCAGATCCCTCTGTTCCCCTATCCCATTTAGCCACTGATTTTCCAACCAAAATGCATTACCTCACACTTATCCATATTGAAGTTCATTTGCCAATTCTGAAAGTTTATTAATGCCTTCCTGTATTTTGTCACAGTCCTCCTCTATATTAACTACACCCCCAATTTGGGGTCATCCGCAAATGTTGAAATTGTACTTGCGATTCTTGAGTCCAAATCGTTTATGTAAACGGTGAACTACAATAACCTCAGCACTGATCCATGTGGAACACCACTTCTCACCTTCCTCCGGTCTGAGTAACTACCTTTAACCCCTACGGTTTCCTGTCTTGTAGCCAGCTTGCTACTTGTCCCTTGTCTCCACAAATAGTGACCACATTTCAAACCACACAAAGGCAGCATTTATAAATCAGTTCTGAAAACTCAAAGACTCTGGAGTCCTGGCATTGATGTGTAGTGTTTTATTATTTTGTACAGAGTAATACATACAGTCAAAGAAAATATAAAACTACTGGGGTGGGCTGAAGCAAATCAGTTACCATCTGACCCAAAGTGAACAAAAATTAAATAATCCCCTCCTCAAGAAAGAGAGCAGACAGGAAGGCACACACAGAATCCTCAGACAGTGACAGGATAGCCCGCTAGTTTTGGGAGGGAAGCAGTGGCTAAATCTTTCAATGGACCATCTTAGAGACAGTCGGGTGACTGCCCTGCTCGCCTCCTCTAGGGTACAGGCCAGGAGGGGCAAAGCTTATGGTTATTTGAGAGAAACTGGATAAGCACAGTTTCACCCTCACAGATAACTGGTAGTTTTGGAGAGGACAGAGCAACCAAGGATTGGGCATAGCACTGGAGGTTGGGTGTGGGAGAAACCAGAAAATAATCCTTAAAAAAAAAAGCCCCCAAAAAAAGCCTGTTGTTTTTAAAAGAAAGTTTTAAAAGTAACAGATTGAAACGTTGGGGTGAAAACAACTGCCTGGCTGAGTCACGTTAATCTGCCTAGAGGTCAGTGAATGTGACCAATCGATCATGGGTTAGTTAAAGGAGTTTGTTACTGTGTTGGTTCAATGGACCAGTCACCCTCCACATAATCTGAAGATCACAAGACTAGGGGTTCCCCACAGGGAATACTGAAGCTGTGCAATTGGGACTGCTCATTCCTGGAATGACCGTGAATGTGGTAACTCAGTGCCTCAACACATGGTTGAGGAATGCCTCATCTGATCCAGAATGTATACCAGTGGCTCACGGCCTCCGCCTGTTACCATCAGCAGATACCGAGTGTTCACTGGCCAGGGCCACACTGCACAGAGTGCTTGCTTCTCAACCCGTGGCTATGGATTTGACCCTCACCCTGGCAATGGTGTTCAATCAGCTGTTCTGAAGCCGCTGGGATTGGTACAAGGGGATAACTTTACCCCAGGGGAGGGAGGGGGACATCTTGCTGCTCTGACCCTGCAGTGACCCTGCTGCCCACAGATTGGAATGTCACTGGGGTCAATACTCCTACCACCTGCTTGGCCATTGACTCCACTTCAATGGTCTGAGTGGGCGAGCGCTCTCACAGAGGAATCGCACTGGTTTAGGCCGTGCAGCAAGTCATCGGACGACTGTGACCTGGAGAGGCTGACCAGCAGGAGAGTGGTGGAGCTTTGTGAAACCTCATTATTGCACTCACCCTCCCTCAAATCGCAGAAGGCAGGTACTAGGGTGCGGCTTCAAATAAGAGACACGTTCGAGGGGTCTGGTCTTTGGTTCTGTATCTCTGGAGAGTTTGTGAAGAATTCTGACAGAGAGGACATGACTAACCTGGCCAGGCCTCCGACTGGGGTCTTTCCAATTTAACCCAGTTTGAAATAAATTGGATAAACGTTGGCTTTTTAAGAAAGAAAACTTCAACTTGAAAACAATCTCCAAATTTCCCCAGAACTCCCCTTGTGTCCACATCTGGCCTCACACACTCACTCGTGCCGACTGATCTGAAATCCCCTGTTCGTTGCCATAAGTTCTCTCAGCTCTCGCCAGCTTCGATCAGCAGCACTGGATCTCTCGGACATTGTTTTCATGCTGCCGACAATCTCCGGGGCTGCTCGGCTCCGCAGCGCCGGCAAGAAAAAGCAAGCGCAAAATCGGAAGCTGCGTGAGATTGCAGGGTGTGATAAGGGGCGCCCGGACTCGAAGGGTGGGGTGAAGTGGTGGTCCCCGGGGAGGACTGCTATCCTTCAGGATCAGATTTCTGTATCTGCTGACTGGTTACCACATAGTTTCTGTTCTGTATGTTTAAAAAAAAACACATTTCCTGCTAACCGCAATCACTCTCTTCGTTTGGTAACTAACTTTAACAAATCAGGACCAGGGCCGAGAGTGCATTAAGTCTGAAAGCCTCTGCTTTAACTGGGACATTCGATCCAAGCAATGGACACAGAGCATCTTAAAGTGACAGTCCCGCTTTAATAAACAAAACACAACACACTGACAATTCCAAGTGTGGCAGGAGATTTGTTTCCAGATACCAGGCTGTCTACAGGGCCACTTAAAGCCCTGCTAGACTTTGTGCAACTAAGTGCAGACACTGGCAGGGTTTACAGCACGATGTCACACACCAAATGTGGCCCTGGTTATACAGCAGGAAAACAGCTGAGACCGAACAGCAGGAGAGAGCACAAGGTGGATTAAGAAATCGTGGCTTTGGTAAAACCTCATTATTGGACTCTTCACCCTTCAAATCAGAGCCAGCAGACACCAGGAACCAGGGAGGGACTATACAAAACACGAGAGAGAAGAATTCAAGGATTCAAGGTGTCGGGTGTCTGATTCTGTGTCTCAACCCCAACAGACACCCCCCCCCCCCCCCCCCCCCGCTCGCAGAACTGCCTCCATGACAGATTGATGCTGGAGAGGTGGGGGGCTGAAAAATAAATAAGGCAAGGCCCTTAAACATCACAGACTGCAACACTGCCTCATCCAGCACAATTACCAAGACATTTTAAATGGGAGGATTTTCCCCCTGCCAATGTGTGCGTGTTATTTACTCCTACAAACAAACTCTTTCTTGGCAGCACTAACAAGATAAAAGATTAAATGTATGGAGGTGCAACTCTCTCAAGTGCCCACCGGCCAATTTACAGTTTGAAGCTAATTTTTCCAAAAAGGAATTTGTAATAAATCGAAAACCTGATATTAGAGGCTGCCAATGGAAGACTAGAAATTCACAATCTCTACAAAACTCCCCCTACACTGTCCCATCAAACACCCAGAGCAGGTACAGCATGGGTTAGATACAGAGTAAAGCTCCCTCTACACTGTCCCATCAAACACCCAGAGCAGGTACAGCACGGGCTAGATACAGAGTAAAGCTCCCTCTACACTGTCCCATCAAAAACCCAGGGCAGGCACAACACAGGCTCTCTACATTGTCCCAAGTAATGATTAAGAATGAAATTCTCGCAATTTTATCAACATGTCAAAAAATGTTTAAAGATTAAGTTGCAAAAATGATCCGATCTTTGGTCAGTGATTCTTCCTGCAGTGACTCTGGGTCATTGCGCCCTGTTGGAGAGCCCCCTACTGAGATCAGTTATTTCAGCACAGACTAAAGATCAAGAATGGGATTTTCCAGATCTGTAAACTCATTCAAACACTCAGCTTGGGGGAAGCCCGCGATGGGGCATTTAACATTGAACACAGGTCCTGACTGGAGTGGTCTGGTACAGCAGAAAGGTCCAAGCTTTTTAAATGCTGTAGCTCTCTGATGGGACGAGATGTTTAGCAGTGCTAGGTCAGCAAGGCATTCCTCCAGAAATGGGGAGCGTGGAGAAAATGGAATGTAGCACTGTTGCTGTGCTTCCCGTAATAGAGAGTTTAGGAGACTCAGATGGTGAGGTTAGATATAAAGCTGCTTGCTCAGCCCCTCACACCCTGACCCCCCCCCCCGTCCCGTCCCTCGGAGCACAGAGCAGGCATGCAGAGTAGTAAAAAGGCCCAATTGACAGAATAGTTTTCCTGAGGTTGGAGCTCATTGCGTTATTGAGGCAGATTAGAGGGAACCTCACCCTGCACCTGACCCGGGAGGGTTTGATGCTGGAGGCGAGGTGCCGCCATTCTCCAGCACTGACATCGCTCACCTCCATCCACACAGAATTTACATAAATACATGAGAAACCATGGTGGCAGGCAGTTCCCACACCTGCCCAGCAACACGGGGCCTGAGCGATCCTTCTCTCTGCCTCAGCCCTGGGGAGTCCAGGAAAAAGCAAGGGAGGAGGACATTTAAATTTAAACCCGTCAGTTTCAACAATGAAATTACCATTTCCAAGTCGCATTAAGGCAGCTGATCTTTCAGTCGAGACCCAAAGCTGGTTATTGCACTCAGAGCACTCCACCCCCTCCCCACTCCTTTCAGTATGGATATTAAACTACAGCACATTGCAGGAAAGGTTCTGTTTACACCAAATTCAGAACCAGACCTACAATCCAGGTTCCAGTCCTGTCTGGTAACACACCTGGAGCCAGTGCGCAAAGGGGTATGAGGTTCAATGCTGCACAGAACAAATATTTCAACGAGTGCTTCAAGCAAAGTGCGCTGTAGAAACCTGGAGCTTGTATGAAGAACAATATGCGTGCGTGTGTCGACCAACGGAGGCTTCCCGGAATGGCCGACACACTCAGTCCGTTACACAACCCAGGCCACCCTCACTGCTGTTTGCACCCTTCCTTCTTCTCCTTTGATTTCTGTCGCACCAGCTTCTCTTCCTGCCGTCTGGTCGGTGGAACAAACATTGGCTCCGAGGAATCGTCCAGGTAGTCATAGAAACCGTCCGGCGGCACAGCACGCGAGTGAGGCAAGGCTGTGGCAGGAGAGAGGCAGACAGACAGACATCAATAATGTACAGAGGACAGATACCCGGGAGCAATGCTCCCATTAAATATTACTGCGGGCGCGTGGGCTGTTTATTTAAATGGCCGGCACCTTTAAATTTGCTGTGCGGCTACGCATGCGCAGTATCATCAACAGGGCAGCTCGTGAGCTTCCTGCGCGGTACCTTCACAAGGGTCCGGGGCGTTTAGATATAAAGTTATTGCTCCGTGAGGGTGAATGTGAACGTAATACCTGGTGGAACAGCAGGGAGTGGGTCAGAGGAGTGCTCAGTGTTTTTGGTTTTAAAGGTTGGATCCAGCTCCTCGGCAATGTTCCTGGGAAACAGGTATCTGCAGCAAAAAATAATGAAAGAACATACTATGAAAACATTATTATACATCCAACACAGCAATAACTCACTCCTGTTACTCTGCAGTCTTGTGGAAACTATGACTTTCTGGACAGCCCCTAGCACGATCTATATTTGGATGGGCAGGTTTCTCATTTACTCTGTAGGTGGAACGATTCGGAGTTTGAACCCTGGTTTCGTTCAATGGTGATAGTTAACGGGACCCACTTCCGCCCACCTGGAAGCTCAGGGAGTTTATTCAGCGAGTAGCCAAAACATGCAGACCACTCGGTCCCAGCTCTGGGCTGGATTTGTTGATCACAGGGATGCCAACATGCTATATGTAATGTATGTATGCCTGGGTTTACCTGCCACCAGGGGGAGCGACCGTCGGAGGTCATTGGACCACAGACACACACGTGCAGCCCTTGTATATAAAGAAAGCCTCCATGTTTAATCCTCACTTTGAGAGCTAATAAAGTAGAATCAGGTCGCACCTGATTGAGTTCACGATACTAAACCCATCGAGTTATTGCATACGCAACACTACAGTTGCTCTCGCTGCTGTAGGGAGGGCGGGGTAGGTTGTATTTGGGGTAATACAAGGGTCACTCCACCAGATTACTTTTCCGTGACCTCAACAGGAAATAGCCCCCCCCCCCCCTTCCCAATAACACAAACATAAACAACTTGGAATACCCCTCAAAAGGGCATCGACAGCTTCAATGACAATGGGGCAAGACCGGAGTGAAGGAAAGTTCCGTATGTAAAGCGGGGGAGGGTCACGAATCCCCCTCAGTGTGACAGAGTTTGAAGCCATTCCTCTCTGTCCCTCCCCTCCCGCACTGGCTGTATCCACATCCGATGGGGATATGGCTGGGAGTGCGTACCTGGCCCGTGGCAGCTGCTCTGTGGGAGATGCCCCTCTCTCAGGGGTCTGCTCACCGCTCGGGGACGGGAATCCTTCAGAGTTCAGTCGCTCTTGTCGAGAGGAGCCCGCTATACTCTGGAAATTAAAGATAACATTAATCAAGTCTAATCCACCCTACAGTCCCCTGCCCCCCATCCTCAGTAATGGAGCTGTACAGACAAGTGTGGGGGGGGTCTCTGGTTTGACTCTCAGTCAGTGGCGAGTTATAGTTAACCTCATACATCCCATGCTGGAGATGGGGAATGTTTGATATCCAGCGATTGCTGCTGAAAACAGCAGTGTGCTTGGATATTGGGCGAGGTTAGACCCGGTCAAATTACCTGCTAACCCAAGGTTAATGTACGAAGGAGATCGACTTCAGCAAGGCACCAAGTGAATGGTCAGCCCCTCCTGCGAGGATTTGGGGAATCAGAAGGTTCAGGAGAGGATGAGGAAGCAAACCGCTGAAATCAGACATCACGGTTCAGCAGAGGCTCCCTGATCTCAGCCGCTAACAGACGGAGCCGTTTGCCAGCAGCATTACTGGTAGCTGCACCTCTCCGTGATGGTAGTGCAGAGATTGGCACGATGGGCTGAATGGACTCCTTCTATGCTGTATCATTTTATGATCGGGAGTGTGCCACGCAGGCAAACACTGACACAAACTCAAAACCAACCAACCCATGACAACAGATTATTGCACCAACACTCCACTTGCCCATATTTGCTACATTTAGTCATGTGGTTAAATCAAACAAATTGGATTCTTGGATCAAGTTGGTGAACTGTGCTAGAAGCTGAAGTTTCTTCTCCTAGATTTGATGCATTCTCCCTTACCCGTCGCTCTGGCCTCTCCGAGGAATCGCTGCTTTCTCCTGAATACTCAGTCCTCACCACCTTCTGGTCCAGCCCCTTGGACTGCTTGTGGGCTTTCAGTTCTTGCCTCTGGATAAACTTGGCTATTTCCTGGTAGAAGCAGGCTTGGTCTTAGTTAGGCCTTAGCTTTTGTCAAGTCAAAGGCTTGCAAAATAGACAACACATTTCGTGCAAGAAACGTTTTAAAAAAAACCTTCCAGTTATAAACTGCCTTTCACAATCTCAGAACATCCCAAAGTACATACAGCCAATTAAAGTATTTAAAAAAACATCTAGTCACTTTTGTAATGAGGAAATGTGGCAGCTAATTTGCGCACAGCAAGGTCCCACAAACAACAATGTGATAATGACCAGATAATTTGCCCAGGCATCCCCCCCACTGACCTGCCCAGATATCCCCTCCTCACCCTACCTGCCCAGGCATTCCTCCCTCTACCTGCCCAGGCATTCCCACCCTACCCGTCTAGGCATGCCCCTCTTACCAAAGAGAAGGAAATCATGGCAGTATGTGATACCTCCAGCAAGTTGGAAATACTGTGAGGAATCTCCGTTTGAAACCCCTGCCCTGGGTTCTGTACATTGACCTAGATATTGAGTAATAAAGGCAGGAGCACACAAATGGCAGTGATCCTAACATCCATCCCAATCCGGGGAAATATCTGCTGTAAAACCCCCAATCCAATTCGATTCCTGATTCTGCCCGTGCAGGATCCTCTCCCCACCCTGGACCCTCACCCTGCCCCAGGACCCCTGCCCGGGGGACCCTCGCTCTCCCGCCACTGGACCCTCGCCCTGGAACCCTCACCCTGCCCCAGGACCCCTGCCCGGGGGACCCTCGCTCTCCCGCCACTGGACCCTCGCCCCGCCCCGCAACAGGACCTTCGCCCTGGGACCCTCGCCCTGCACCAGGACCCCTGCCCGGGGGACCCTCGCTCCCCTGCCACTGGACCCTCGCCCCGCCCTGCAACAGGACCTTCGCCCTGGGACCCTCGCCCTGCACCAGGACCCCTGCCTGGGGGACCGTCGCCCTCCCGCCCGCCGCACCACCGTTACCTCATCCTGTGCGACTTGCGCTGTACGGAAGTCCTCCTCCTGGTTTCTTTGGCTCCTTGATTTCTGCAAGAGATTTTTCTGGAACTTAAGTTCAGATTTATACAGGAGACAAGAAGTAGAACAGCGTGAAAAGCAACATGCAGTAATATTTGATTGTGAACCTACAGCGGTTTCTCGGGACATGCAAGAAGAAAAAGCCAGCAGACCAGAGAGTCTCAGAACCCGTACAATCCTTTTGATCAGATATTAATTCTCGGGATGTGGGCGTCGCTGGCAAGGCCGGCATTTATTGCCCATCCCCCAATTGACATTGAGGTGGTGGTGGTGGTGAGCCGCCTTCTGGAACTGCTGCAGTCTGTGCTCCCACAGTGCTGTTAGGGAGGGAGTTCCAGGATTTTGACCCAGCAACAATCATGTCCAAGTCGGGATGGTATGTGACTTGGAGGTGGTGGTGTTTCCAGGCACCTGCTGCCCTTGTCCTTCGTTGATAATTGAGGTCGCAGGTTTAGGAGATGCTGTCAAAGAAGCCTTGGCAAATTGCTGCAGTGCATCTTCAGATCGAACAGACTGCAGCCACAGTACGCCAGTGTTGGAGGGAGTGGATATGGAGTTCAAATTCCCACTCTAGTTACCCATTCACACACTTCCATTATCCCACCTTGACCTACTGCCCTCAGCAACAACCTCCCCCCTCCCCCGGCCCAGCAAAGGCCCAGCAAAACACCCCCCCGGACCAGCAACCCCCCGGATCCATTACACAGGAACATGGAGTGCTGTGGAGTATTGAATGAGTGTACCTGTCCCATTCCCAGCCATGTACTTATCCACCTCCTTATTTAAGAAGTTTAACCTACTTTCGCTCCTGCTTTCAAAAGGGATTCCGATCTTCGAGCAATCATCGCTCGGAGGAAAAGGAAGACTCAATTTTTTCTTCTCTAAACTTCAGTTCCTCGGTCAGAAACATTTTCATTTACAAATTCAAATGTTATAACACATTTTGTTTGATGAACTGGGATCCTAACTCAATGTGGAATCATGTCAGTATAACGAATGGTCTCCAGACTGAACTAAAGTGAAACCATAACACTGGATTGGGCTAATGTGGAGTTGCCATGGTTACTGAGGGACAGTCAACAACAACTTGTATTTATATAGTGCCTTTAACGTAGTGAAATGTCCCAAGTCGTTTCACAGGAGTATTATGAGACAAAAATTTGATACTGAGGCACAAAGTAGAAATTAGCACAAGTGACCAAAAGCTCGGTCAAAGAGATAGGTTTTAAGGAGGATCTTGAAAGAGGAAAGAGAGGTAGAGAGGCGGAGGGGTTTATGCATGGAATTCCAGAGCTTGGGGCCTAGGCAACAGAAGGCACGGCCACAAATGGTTGAGCAATTATAATCAGGGATGTTCAAGAGGGCAGAATTAGAGGAGCGCAGATATGTCAGGGGGTTGTGGGGCTGGAGGAGATTACAGGGATAGGGAGGGGTGAGGCCATGGAGGGAACTGAAAACAAGGATGAGAATTTTGAAATCGAGGTGTTGCTTAACTGGAATCCGATGTAGGTCAGCGAGCACAGGGGTGATAGGTGAATGGGACTTGGTGTGAGTTAGGATATGGGCTGCCGAGTTTTGGATCACCTCGAGTTTACATAGGGTAGAATGTGGGAGGCCAGCCAGGAGTGCGTTGGGATAGCCAAGTCTAGAGGTAACAAAGGCATGGATGAGGGTTTCAGCAGCGGATGAGCTGAGGCAGGGGACGAGACGGACGATGTTACGGAGGTGGAAATAGGCGGTTTTAGTTATGTCGTGGATATGTGTCGAAAGCTTATTCCAGGGTCAAATATGACATCAAGGTTGTGAACAGTGTGGTTCAGCCTCAGACTGAAGTTGGGGAAAGGGATGGAGTCGGTGGCGGGGACAGAAAACAATGGCTTCAGTCTTCCCAATATTTAATTGGAGAAGATTTCTGCTCATCCAGAACTGGATGTCGGACAAGCAGTCTAACAATTTAGAGACCGAGGAGGGTCGAGAGAAGTGGTGGTGAAGTAGAGCTGGGTGTCGTTAGCGTCCATGTGGAAACTGATGGTGTTTTTGGATGATGTCACCAAAGGGCAACATGTAGATGAGAAACAGGAGGGACCAAGGATAGACCCTTGGGGGACACCAGAAGTAACGATGCGGGACGGGAAGAGAAGCCATTGCAGGTGATTCTCTGGCTACGATTAGATAGATAAGAATGGAACCAGGCGAGTGCAGTCCCAGCTCGATAACGATGCACAGTCTCAGTGAATGTTTAGTGACCATGACGATAATCGGATGCGGAAACCAGTTAAACTATCAGGCGGACCAGCCCAACCTCACTTTAATGACCAGTGACCCTCGATGAGTGCCCCAAATCCAGCCCACATACCAGCTGCACCATCCTCACTTCCTCCTCCTCCTGCAAGAGACGGGCCAAGGCTTCGTCTCGCTGCAGCTGCTCCCGGTCACTCTCGTAGGAATCTTTGATATTCAGCTCCGCAACCTCCCTGTCCAGAGGGTTCCGCTCATGTCCACGCCACAACCTCGGCCCTGTAAAATACCAAAAGCCATTTACATTCTGCTCTCCGTAAACTGTCGACTCGTGCGAGCGTGGCAGAACACAGGACCATGGACGCCCTCCCGATTGGCTATTCTTCACGCGCAAGTGGGGGCCGGCTATTCCACTGTGGGGAGCACTACTTACCGATGTCCATCTATGAAAATTCTTCAGTTGGGGGGGGGGGGGGGGGGGAAGAGTCATTGGATAGCGATCAGGTGCAGGAACAAACTCTGGTGGACTTGTCCCCTTCAAGCCCAGCAAGTTGAAGTCCATTGCAGTGTCTCACAGCACTGGTCAGCTTAGTCACCACATCCCGTCTCTCTCCTCAATCTGCCTCGTTCCCTAATGTGCTCCGCTCTGCAAAGGGTGAAGTATGAATGCGTGTGGCCATCACATCATCATGCAAAGCACTGACCAACTGTCCAGGAAGCACCTAGTCTGACCTTCCAACTTCAAAAAGGAACATTCCTTACCAGATATCTCTTTTGTAAGTTGTATTTGGTCATTTGTGGCTTTTTTATATTAAACCAATGTTCAAAAGCTGGAAGAGCACCAAAGCTGCGATACTTTTCGCCAAAATAAATCTGATCGAGGGGTTCAACATTTATAAGGCGTTTTGAGAAGGTAAATTGTTAAAAACTAGTTCCACTGGTAGGTTACTGGAGGGCAAGCGAGCCCCAGGTGGACAGAGGAAACGCTTCAAGAGCACCCTCAAAGCCTCCTTGCAAAAGTGCAACGTCCCCACCGACAGCTGGGAATCCCTGGCCCAAGACCTCACAAAGTGGAGGGAGAGCATCCGGGAGGGCGCCGAGCACCGAGGCTCTATGCTGAGAGCAGGCTGAAGCCAAGCGTAAATAGCGGAAGATGTGCACGGCTACCCAAGCACCCCACCCACCCCTTTCTCCAACCACCGTCTGCCCCACTTGTGACAAAGACTGTAGATCCCCCGCATTGGACGCATCAGCCATGAGGGCTCATTTTTAGTGTGGAAGCAAGTCATCCTCGGCTCTGAGGGACTGCCTCAGAGAGACTAGAGGGCATAACTTTACGGTCACCAAAAGAACAAAGGAAGAGATTAGGGGGAAATTTATTGGGACATGGAGTCCTCAATCATCAACAGCAGTGGGAACAGAATCCACAATAGCTTTGAAAAGGGAAGTAGATGAAAAAGAAAAACTAAGAGGATTTTGGAAAAGGGCATGGGATTGGGACTAAGGGGATAGCTCTTGGGAGAGTCAGCTCAGGTACGGTGGGCCAAATGGCATCCTCCTGTGCTGTAAAATTCCTGTTTCCCATACTAGCCCCCCCCCCCCCCCCCCAACCCCCCCTTTAATTGGACATCTGATGTCAGTCGTGGCTCTGTGGGTACTACCCTCTCGCCTCGGAGTACTCCAAAAACTGGAGCACAGAAATCCAGGCTGACAATCCTGTGCAGTGCTGAGGGAGTCCTGCACTGTCGGAGGCAACATCTTACAGATGAGACGTTAAACCACAAAACGGTCTGCACCCTCAGATGGATGTAAAAGATCCCCTGGTGCTATTTTGAAGAAGAGTAGGAGGAGTTATCCCCGGTGTCCTGGGCCAATATTTATCCCTCAACTAACATCACTAAAAAAAGATTAGCTGGTCATTATCACATTGCTGTTTGTGGGAGCTTGCTGTGCGCAAATTAGCTGCCGGGTTTCCTACATTACAACAGTGACTACACTCTAAAAAGTACTTCATTGGCTGTAAAGGGCTTTGGGACGTCCTCAGGCTGTGACAGGTGCTACATAAATGCAAGTCTATTCTTTCTTTTCAATGAGTGCAGATTTCTAAACTCGCGTGTACGCCTCCTGTACCCAGTACAACTTGGTTTTCAGAATCCAAGGCCCTACACTATGAGTATGGACCCTAAAGGTGGTCCGGGCTGGGCCTCCCTAACCACTCCAGGTACCTGGCTGTATTTCCACACTCTCACTTCGCCGCCCACCGCTCCTCCGGCTTGGCTCGCTGACCACGCCCGCCTGGCAAACGCCGTCGTCTCCCGAGCCGGGGCTGCTGGGCTGCAGCACACTCTCCTCCCGCCAATCGCCTCCCCGGCACGAGCTCCGGTGTTGGCCATGATGGACAGGCTTCCTCGCACCATCCGGTTGGGTTCTCCAGCACCCACTGTCCGGACCAGGCCCTTGACCAGGAGCCCGATGGCCAGCCCAGCCCCGAGGATGTTGGGGGCCTCGACTCGAGGTAGCTGGAGGCACCCCACTGATGGTCGGACTTGCCTGCTCGTCGACACCCTGTCCGTGGACCACTCGGCATCTCGTGCCCCTGTTTCCCAGGAGATTGTGTCTGCCGAGGGAGCCTGGCCTATCGTCTCCATGGCAATGAGAGCTCGGGCCCTCACTACCGTCGCAGGGATAATAGCTCTCCGCTCTTGGATCGATACCTTCTTCCACATGCAAACACAAAGCAGGTGGGTTAGTGACAGGAAGAGGGTGAAAATATTATCTTAAAGTCATTAATCTTGCTCAGCACAGCTGGTTCAGAACTTTACCAAGTCGAATTTATTAGAGATACACTCAACCCAACACTGATGGGGACATTCGTATTTGAGCCAATGAAGTAACATCGCTCAACTTATTACAGAAGTCTCGTTATTTAACCCCACGTGCACTGGGACAGGCCCTCTGATCATTGTTAAGATGTATGGCAGGGGTAATTCAGAGAACGAGTTCAAATCCCACCAGAGCAGTGTAAGAATTTGAATGTGGGAATAAAGAGCTGGTGCGGTAAAAGTGACCATAAATCTGTTGGATTGTCGTAAAAACCCAACTGGTTCACTTGCGTTGGAGGCTATTCAGTGAAGGTTCACTAGGTTGATTTTGGAGATGAGGGGGTTGACTTATGAGGATAGGTTGAGCCTGTACATATTGGAGTTCAGAAGAATGAGAGGTGATCTTATTGAAACTTATAAGATAATGAGGGGGCTCAACAAGGTGGCTGCAGAGAGGATATTTCCACTCATAGGGGAAACTAAAACTAGGGGACATAGTCTTAGAATAAGGGGCCGCCCATTTAAAACTGAGATGAGGAGAAATTTCTTCTCTCAGAGGGTTGTAAATCTATGGAAATCTCTGCCCCAGAGTAATGGAGGCTGGGGTCACTGAATATATTTAAGGCGGAGATAGACAGACTCTTGAACAATAAAAGGAATCAAGGGTTATGGGGAGTGAGCAGGGAAGTGGAGCCGAGTCGATGATCAGATCAGCCATGATCTTATTGAATGGCGGAGCAGGCTCGAGGGGCCAAATGGCCTACTCCTGTTTCTTAATGCCCTTTAAAAGGAAGGAAACTTGCCATCCTTATCCGGTCTGGGCTTATGAGTGACTGCAGTCCCACACCAATGTGGTAGGATCTTAACTGCCCTGTGAAGTGGCCACTCAGTTGCATCAAACCTCAAATGGACAGGCAATAAATGGCGGTCTTGCCATTGACATCCCGAGAATGAATAGGCAATGCTCATTATAACGTCCCTTGTGAATAGCAGGCAATAACCCCATAATCCAAAGCTTCCTCACAGGCTCCAGAATTTCCAAATTGTGTGAAGTTTCAGAGCAGAGGGATTTGGCCAACACACAGCCAGCAGAGAATTGGAACAATCGTCCCCTGGACTACAATAGATGTTGGTGCCAGAGAGCCCAACGTGTAACACCAGCCGGAGGTTGGATGTTCGAGCTGTTGGTTTGATATGGGATGCCCACCCTGGGTAAGTGAAACATTTCCCGGCCATTTGATACCCAGCCCTTCCCAGTCCCAGCTCCCATTGCTTGGTTTTTAAATTGATAGTTAGAAATTTGAAGGCTCAGAGGAAAAACAAAGCTTTTGATTTTACAACAAACCAAGCTCCCATCACCAGTTGCCAAGAACAGGACAGCAGTCAGTCAGAAGTAATGACTAGTACCAGCACTGGAAGAGCACGGGAGGGCAGGGAGGGAGGGAGCCAGGGCGTGGGAGGGAGGGAGGGAGGGAGGGAGGGAGGGCACGCGCGGGTGGGAGGGAGGGAGGGAAGGAGGGAGCCAGGGTGCAGGAGGGAGGGCGCGGGACGGAGGGAGGGAGGGACGGACGGAGGGAGGGAGCCAGGGCGCGGGAGGGCGCGGGAGGGAGGGAGGGCGCGGGAGGGAGGGAGGGCGCGGGAGGGAGGGAGGGCGCGGGAGGGAGGGAGGGCGCGGGAGGGAGGGAGGGAGGGAGTCAGGACGCGGGAGGGAGGGAGGGAGGGAGGGAGGGCGCGAGAGGGAGGGAGCCAGGGCGCGGGAGGGACAGACAGAGAGAACGAGACAGAGTGCCACAGAACAATCACACCCAGTGGCAGAAGCCGATTTCCAAAGCTGGCAGAGAGAGAGAATGAAGCGTTGTGCTGTGGAAGCAGGTAAGGCACAAGAGTATCCAGCAGATTCCCTCTCAGTAACCAATAGCGAAATGAAGCCCAAAATTACCACACAGAAGCAATGTTTGCAACAGGTGTCCAAACTTTTCAGACAGTGACAAATACTGGACACAAGCACAGACTACTCGGCCTCAGCCAAGACACAGGAAACATTAAAGGTCAGGAACGTAATTGGAGGGAAAGTAACTCCCGAGCTTTGATCCGACAATATCGAGCAAATTCCCCATTGTACCATGGAGGAATGAACAAGACCAGGAATTTTCTTGGGGACGGGAGCTGGAAAGGCGGAGAGCGAGGGACAATCCCCGGCTGGCAAATAGTCCCAAACTCGGTGACAGGTGGAAACTGCAGCCTGGGAAACTGCACCGCTCCTAAACTGGAGATCGAGTGTGCAAATCGAGGTCATCGCCCTCCCAACTCCTCGCTCACACTCAATTAGGCGGCCTCTGGAGGTTTGATGGTCCAAGACGGACACCCTGGTGGTGAACCTATCCATACATTATCCGACTGGGACTATCCCACAGGGGAGCACTGGATGGTTTACCTCTCTGCCTGTGCGTCTCTTCCCGAGCTCCATACAGCTCAGCCTCCAGTGCCAGTCTTCTCTGGTTCCTCAGCTCTTCCTCCTCCTGTAACCGCCTGGCCACTTCCTACAGTTCCAACACAGGTACAAGATTAGTTACCCCTGGGCACCCGTTTGCTGAAAATCCCCTTCAGGTTTCCAAACAGAGACAGGAAACTCCTGGGATAATCTCCAAGTGAAAGCAAGAAATAAATTGGGCATCGGACCAAAAGGGGAGGGGAGGAAGACAAAGAGCAGGGAACCAAAATCAGCCGGAGTTTCCATTCCTGCTTGGTATCCAGTGACTGCACACTGGGAGAGAACAGGTTGGGGCTGATCACCCATGGCAAACGGCCAAGGTTTAAATATCAGAGCAGCATGAACCTGTGGAGCTTGACCCCAGTGAGAGTCAGCACCTTCAGGGGAGGAGGGACTTGAACCCCAGTGAGAGTCAGCACCTTCAGGGGAGATGGGGACCCTGACCCCCAGTGAGAGTCAGCACCTTCAGGGGAGGAGGGACCCGAATCCCAGTGAGAGTCAGCACCTTCAGGGACGGAGGGACCTGAACCCCAGTGAGAGTCAGCACCTTCAGGGGAGATGGGGACCCTGACCCGCAGTTAGAGTCAGCACCTTCAGGGGAGGAGGGACCAGAATCCCAGTGAGAGTCAGCACCTTCAGGGACGGAGGGACCTGAACCCCAGTGAGAGTCGGCACCTTCAGGGGAGGAGGGGATCTGAACTCCAGTGAGAGTCAGCACCTTCAGGGGAGGAGGGACTTGAACCCCAGTGAGAGTCAGCACCTTCAGGGGAGATGGGGACCCTGACCCCCAGTGAGAGTCAGCACCTTCAGGGGAGGAGGGGATCTGAACCCCAGTGAGAGTCAGCACTTTCAGGAGGGGAGGAACCTGAACCCCAGTGAGAGTCAGCACCTTCAGGGGAGGAGGGACTTGAACCCCAGCGAGAGTCAGCACCTTCAGGGGAGGAGAAAAGGGAAAAGGGAAGAGGTTAAACAATTGAGGACTGCACAAGCTATGCAGGATTATCAGGACAGCGACACACAGAGACTCACAAACAGCAGCTCATTTCAAATGGGTTATGATTGGGGGAGGCGATGATGATGAGCAAACAAGACCCACAGACTGATCAGAGCAGTAGGTGGTCACAACAAGCTGTGAGTTGGTGGGGAATTTCAGCAGTAATTCTCTCAAGTGCTTTGACAGGAAATGAAACACTGACCAGAGCCGTACCAGGAAACAGCAGTTCAAAAACCGGTAAAATCAAACTGCTCATCGCGCAGCCAGAGTAAAAGCAAAACTAGGACTCTGAGCCACACCAGGCTAGTGACAGAGCCCCACGGGTCCTGGGGTCAGGGGCTTTACGACGGAATGTGGACCGACACCCACCACTTCTGATCAGTGCCACCACTTACTAGAAAATCAGTAACTCCCCAGGAAATAGATTACTATTATTTAAAATTAGTATATAGACAACAGCCCTTTCCCTCCCGTGGACCCACAGGTTAGATGAACAGGAAGTCGTATAAATCAGGAAGGTGACCTTGCTCCTCCCCATCTCTAATCTTCTCCAACCCTATAACCCTCTGAGATCTCTGCTCTTCCAGTTCTGGCCTATTGGCCGGGGGGGCGATGAAGAGACAGACAGACAGACACACAGAGGGGGAAAAGAGAGAGAAAGACTTGCATTCATATAGTGCCTTTCGCAACATCAGGACTTTATGCTTTACTCCCAACTAAGTACTTCTGAAGTGTGGTCACTGTTGTAATGTAGTAAACGTAGCTGTGCACAGCAAGCTCCCACAAACAATAATGTGATAATGACTAGGTAATCTGTTTTCAGGGAAGTTGGTTGAGGGATAAATAGTGGCCAGGTCACCAGGGATGTCTCCCCTGCTCTTCTTCAACTTCAAATAGTGCCATGGGATCTTTTATGTCCACCGGAGATCCGAAAGACGGCATCTCCGACAGTCCTGTCCTCCCTCAGTACTGCATTGGAGTGTCAGTCTAGATTGTGTGCTCAAGTCTCGAGTGGGACTTGAACCAAGGATGGAAACACAAACAAAAATCTTCACTGGATTCCTTCAAGGATCCAGACATGCTTAACCTGGACTTGACTGCACCACAGAATCTGTTGTGGAGAATCTACCAAATTCTCCACTGGACTGTCCTAATTTTAAAAGCACGTTCTCACTGAGCTTAAGGGAGGCTTTTATAAATAATCACAGAACCTGCTCTTCCTGCAATACAGTTTCTGTAATTAGGACTGCTACCACATGGGGGCGCTGAACTCCACGATCTGGTATATCTCCCCTCTCTGTCTCCTGAAGGAGCCAATTCCTTGTTGGGGTCAGTTCCGAGGTTGCTGCATCTCCTCCAGTATCTTGCCCAAGAGCCTCGTAATGTGTGAGCATTAGCAAACTATTGGTCTACCAGAAAAGTCACATCCTCCAGAATTCCTTCACAGGAGCGGATTCTCCCTCCTCCCCCCTTTACAACCCCACCTGGCCAAGGTTCTGAGCTTAACAGCAGTTACCCTGCACCCAGGCTCAGAATCACAGACCTTCCTGTTTAATGCTCAACTACTGACCGACAAATCAGGGACCCCAGCATCAGATTATTGTGTGATAGGGTGCTCACTCCCCCCACCATAATTCTTGGCATCGAGTGTCACCCGATCCCCCCACGCCCCTCACTCAGTCACCTGCCCCCCTTCCCCACTAATCTGTCCCCCCCTCACTCACCCCCCCACTAACTAATGCCAGCCATTTAAAGATCATATGGGTGAACTACAACAATTGTACATCCTTGTGTGGCGTAAGAATAAAAAAGGGAAGGTGGCTCAACCGTGGCTAACAAGGGAAATTAGGGAAAGTGTTCAATCCAAGGAAGAGGCATATAAATTGGCCAGAAAAAAGCAGCAAACTGGAGGACTGGGAGAAATTTAGAATTCAGCAGAGGAGGACGAAGGGTTTAATTAGGAGAAGGAAAATAGAGTATGAGAGTAAGCTTGCAGGGAACATAAACACTGACTGCAAAAGCTTCTATAGATAAGTGAAAAGAAAAGGATTAATGAAGACTAATGTAGGTCCCTTGCAGTCAGAATCAGAGGAATTCATAATGGGGAACAAAGAAATGGCAGACCAATTGAACAAATACTTTGGTTCTGTCTTCACTAAGGAAAACACGAATAACCTTCCGGAAATACTAGGGGACCGAGGGTCTAGCAAGAAGGAGGAACTGAAGGAAATCCTTAATTGTCAGGAAATGGTGTTAGGGAAATTGAAGGGACTGAAGGCCAATAAATTCCCAGGGCCTGATAGTCTTCATCCCAGAGTACTTAAGGAAGTGGCCCTAGAAATGGTGGATCATTTTCCAACATTGTATAGACTCTGGTTCATTTCCTATGGATTGGAGGGTAGCTAATGTAACCCCACTCTTTAAAAAAAGGTGGGAGAGAGAAAACAGGGAATTATAGACCAGTTAGTGAGGAAAATGTTGGAATCAATTATTAAAGATGTAATAGCAGTGCATTTGGAAAGCAGTGGCAGGATCAGTCCAAGTCAGCATGGATTATTGAAAGGGAAATAATGCTTGACAAATCTTCTAGAATTTTTTGAGGATGTAACTAGTAGCGTGGATAAGGGAGAACAAGTGGATGTGGTGTATTTGGACTTTCAAAATGCTTTTGAAAGGTCCCAAAAAGATTAGTGTGCAAAATTAAGGCACATGGTATTGGGGGTAATGTATTGACGTGGATAGAGAACTGATTGGCAGACAGGAAGCAAAGAGTGGGAATAAATGGGTCCTTTTCAGAATGGCAGGCAGTGACTAGTGGGGTGCCGCAGGGCTCAGTGCTGGGACCCCAGCTATTTACAATATACATTAATGATTTGGACGAAGGAATTGAATGTAATATCTCCAAGTTTGCAGATGACACTAAGTTGGGTGGCAGTACGAGTTTCGAAGAGGATGCTAGGAGGCTGCAAGGTGACTTGGACAGGTTAGGTGAATGGGCAAATGCATGGCAGATGCAGTATAATGTGGATACGTGTGAGGTTATCCACTTTGGTTGCAAAAACAGGAAGGCAGATTATCTGAATGGTGACAGATTAGCAAAAGGGGAGGTGCAACGAGACCTGGGTGTCATGGTACATTAGTCATTGAAGGTAGGCATGCAGGTACAGCAAGCAGTAAAGAAGGCAAATGGCATGCTGGCCTTCATAGCGAGGGGATTTGTGTTTAGGAGCAGGGAGGTCTTACTGCAGTTGTACAGGGCCTTGGTGAGACCACACCTTGAGTATTAGTTTTGGTCTCCTAATCTAAGGAAGAACATTCTTGCTATTGAGGGAGTGCAGTGAAGGTTCACCAGACTGATTCCTGGGATTGCAGGACTGACATATGAAGAAAGACTGGATCGACTAGGCTTATATTCACTGGAACGTGGAAGAATGAGAGGGAATCTCATAGAAATATATACAATTCTGACGGGATTGGACAGGTTAGATGCAGGAAGAATGTTCCTGATGTTGGGGAAGTCCAGAACCAGGGGTCACAGTCTAAGGATAAGGGGTAAGCCATTTAGGACCGAGATGAGGAGAAACTTCTTCACTCAGAGAATTGTTAACCTATGGAATTCCCTGCAACAGAGAGTTGTTGATGCCAGTTCATAGATATATTCAAGAGGGAGTTAGATGTGGCCCTTACGGCTAAAGGGATCAAGGGGTATGGAGAGAAAGCAGGAATGGGGTACTGAAGTTGCATGATCAGCCATGATCTTATTGAATGGTGGTGCAGGCTCGAAGGGCCTACTCCTGCACCTATTTTCTATGTTTCTAGGTTTCTAACCCAAACCCTCCCCACACTCATTAACCCGACACCCCCACCACTAACCCTGCGCCCACCCCCCCCCCGCCCCCATCACTCACCCCAACATGGTAGAATTCATTATAAAGATGGAAAGTGACACAGTTAATTCGGAAACTAGGGTCCTGAACTTAAGCAAAGGTAACTTCAACGGTATGAGGCGTGAATTGGCTAGAATAGACTGGCAAATGATACTTAAAGGGTTGACGGTGGATAAGCAATGGCAAACATTTAAAGATCACATGGATGAACTTCAGCAATTGTACATCCCTGTCTGGAGTAAAAATAAAACGGGGAAGATGCTTCAACCATGGCTATTAAGGGAAATTAAGGATAGTGTTAAAGCCAAGGAAGAGGCATATAATTTGGCTAGAAAAAGCAACAAACTTGAGGACTGGGAGAAATTTAGAATTCAACAGAGGAAGACTAAGGGTTTAATTAAGAGGGGAATAATAGTGTACGAAAGGAAGCTTGCAGGGAACATAAAAACTGACTGCAAAAGCTTCTATAAATATGTGAAAAGGAAAAATTTGGGAAGACAAACGTAGGTCCCTTGCAGTCAGACTCAGGTGAATTTATAATGGGGAACAAAGAAATGCCAGACCAATTGAACAAATACTTCGGTTCTCTTTTCACGAAGAAGACACAAATAACCTTCCGAATATGCTAGGGTACAGTAGGTCTAGTGAGAAGAAGGTACTGAAGGGTATCCTTATCAGGTGGGAAATTGTGTTAGGGAAATTGATGGGATTGAAGGCCGATAAATCCCCGGGGCCTGATGGTCTACATCCCAGAGTACTCAAGGAAGTAAGCCCTCGAAATAGTGGATGCATTGGTGATCATTTTCCAAAAGTCTATTGACTCTGGATCAGTTCCTATGGACTGGAGGGTAGCTAATGTAACACCACTTTTTTAAAAAAGAGGGAGAGAGAAAACGGGTAATTATAGACCAGTTAGCCTGACATCAGTAGTGGGGAAAATGTTGGAATCAATCATTAAGGATGAAATAGCAGCGCATTTGGAAAGCAGCGACAGGATTGGGCCAAGTCAGCATGGATTTATGAAAGGGAAATCATGCTTGACGAATCTTCTGGAATTTTTTTTTGAGGATGTAACTAGCAGAGTGGACAAGGGAGAACCAGTGGATGTGATGTATTTGGACTTTCAAAAGGCTTTTGACAAGGTCCCACACAAAAGATTGGTGTGCAAAATCAAAGTGCATGGTATTGGAGGTAATGTACTGACGTGGATAGAGAACTGGTTGGCAGGCAGGAAGCAGAGAGTCGGGATAAATGGGTCCTTTTCAGAATGGCAGGCAGTGACTAGTGGGGTGCCGCAGGGCTCAGTGCTGGGACCCCAGCTCTTTACAATATACATTAACGATTTAGATGAAGGGATTGAGTGTAACATCTCCAAGTTTGCAGATGACACTAAGCTGGGTGGTGGTGTGAGCTGTGAGGAGGACGCGAAGAGGCTGCAGGGTGACTTGGACAGTTAGGTGAGTGGGCAAATGCATGGCAGATGCAGTATAATGTGGATAAATGTGAGGTTATCCATTTTGGGGGCAAAAACACAAAGACAGATTATCTGGATGGTGGCAGATTAGGAAAAGGGGAGGTGCAATGAGACCTGGGTGTCATGGTTCATCAGTCATTGAAAGTTGGCATACAGGTACAGCAGGTGGTGAAGACGACAAATGGTATGTTGGCCTTCATAGCTAGGGGATTTGAGTATAGGAGCAGGGAGGTCTTACTGCAGTTGTACAGGGCCTTTGTGAGGCCTCACCTGGAATATTGTATTCAGTTTTGATCTCCTAATCTGAGGAAGGACGTTCTTGCTATTGTGGGAGTGCAGCGAAGGTTCACCAGACTGATTCCAGGGATGGCTGGACTGTCATATGAGGAGAGACTGGATCAACTGGGCCTCTATTCACTGGAGTTTAGAAGGATGAGAGGGGATCTCATAGAAACATATAAGATTCTGACTGGACTGGACAGGTTAGATGCAGGAAGAATGTTCCCGATATTGGTGAAGTCCAGAACCAGGAGACATAGTCTTAGGATAAGGGGTAGGCCATTTAGGACCGAGATGAGGAGAAACTTCTTCACTCAGAGAGTTGTTAACCTATGGAATTCCCTGCCGCAGAGAGTTGTTGATGTTAGTTCATGGGATATATTCAAGAGGGAGTTAGATATGGCCCTTGAGGCTCAGGGGATCAAGGGGTATGGAGAGAAAGCAGGAAAGGGGTACTGAGGGAATGATCAGCCATGATCTTATTGAATGGCAGTGCAGGCTCAAAGCCTACTCCTGCACCTATTTTCTATGTTTCTATGTTTCACCTGCCCCTCCCCACCACTCACTCACCCGACACCCCCACCCTCCGACTCTAACCCCGCCCCCCATCACTCACCTCCCCCCCCCCCCCCGCCCACTTCACTCACTAACACATCATCTAACCCGATACACTAGCTGCTCATCCCACTAATCCATCAGTTTTTCGAGGGTTAACAAGCTGCAATGTGTTTGGAATGTTTACAGGGTGCAGATTAAACAGGTTCTCCAACCCGACCATTGCTCAGACAGACGGCAGGGGCCTCTTGGCTCCCGGGATTCTGTTCGGAGGCAAAAGGCTTCGACACAAACATCTGGCCCGGAGGCTGGTGAAATTGCAGCTGCTGAACAGGCGCTTCCCGATCGGACGCCACAACACCGCCCCCTGCTGGCACACAGCAGTCAGCGCCACTCGTAAAACCTCACAGCATGTTTCACACCTTGCGCAACAAAGAGATCGGGGTCAATCCGACAAGTGCAAGATGTTGAAATTAATTCCGGTAATTGGCAAAATATTCAGAGGGGAGATGGGGAGAATTTTTTTTAAAACGCAGCGAGTTATGATGATTTGAAACGCACGGCCTGAAAGAGTGGTGGAAGCAGATTCAATAGTAACTTTCAACAAGGAATTAGATAAATACTTGGAAAGGAGAAATTTGCAGGGAAGGAGTGGGACTCTTTCAAAGAGCTGACACAGGCACGATGGGCCAAATGGCCTCCTTCTGGGCTGTATCATTCCCTGATTCTCAGAGTTGGGATAAAAGTGTAAACGCATTTATAGCCAACAGAATTTTGAGGAAAATGAGTCCCGTCTCCCAGAGAACCCACCCAGATATTCACATGTGCTACATCTGTATCCCTCGGTCAGTGGTTCTCAAACTACGGTCCAGGGGTCTACGAAAAGCCCCAGTCGGTGATGGGGAGCGGGCCGGAGCGGTGAATGGTTACCGTGGCAGCAGCGGCGGCTGTGCGCTGCAGGAAGAGGAGAAGGAAAGAGGGGGAAGACTGCAATGAGTCGGAGGCGGAAAAGCGCAAGACCAGCTGTTCAGAGAGGAACCGACCGTCTGTAAACAAAGATCCTGTCCCAACTACCAGTGGGCTGCAGCAGCACCGGGAGACGCCAGATAGAACAGGCCCTGTAAGTTGGACATACAGTACCTTAGATCGGTCTGTCCACGGTCAAGGAGCAAATCTGATAGACTAATCTGGGCAGCACTAGAATACACCGAATAACCAATGCATTTGTAAATTTAAAATAATCAATGCTTTAAAAGCACTATCATTTTATACATACACTTGAGGGATTCCCGTTTTGCAAATGTCACCATTGTCAGAAGATCTCGGTACAGAATCAATACGAGCATTAATAATTTAGATGGGGGAGGGGGGGAAGTCAGTGATTACCAATCCACTTGAAAAGGGGTCCTTCAACTAAAACAAGTTTGAGAACCACTGCTCCATGTAACAGTGTACAACAACAACTTGCATTTATATAGCATCTTTAACATAGAACTACATCCACAGGAGCGTTATCAAACAAAACAAGGACAGGTGGGGTAGGTTTTAAAAGGAAGTGGGAACAGGTAGAGAGGTGGAGAGGTTTAGGGAGGGAATTTCAGAGCTTAGGGCCCAGGCAGCTGAAGGCATGGTCACCAATGGTGGAGTGATTAAAATCAGGGATGGACAAGAGGCCAGAATTGGAGGGGTGCAGAGATCTAGGAGGGTTGTAGAGTTGGAAGAGATTACAAAGACAGGGATGAGTGAGGCAATTTAGGGATTTGAACACAAAGATGAGAATTTGTAAATCGTGGCTCTGCCTGACCGGGAGCCCGTGTAAGTCAGGGAGTGATGGGTGAATGGGACTGGGTTAGGACATGGGCAAGAGAGTTTTGGATGAGCTCAAGTTTACAGAGGGTGGAAGATGGGAGGCCGGCCAGAGGAGCGTTGGAACAATTGAATCTGGAGGTAACAAAGGCAAAGATATCACTCGAAAACCACTCGCCTCCTCCAACCTCTGCTGACATCACCTTCTTGGTGTTCACTAATTTCATGCTGATGTTTAATGGTGTCTAACGCTAGGCTGGTTTGAAAGGCTTCGAATGCTGAGGTTCCGTTTAAAGTCGAGGTTTGTAGGTTTTATTTTACAGCTGTTCTATAATTGGAAACACATTGAGCAGCCCAACAGGTTCAAACCATTACCTTCCAGCACTGCCCCGCCATTACACATCTTAAATCACATTTACTTAAAACATCAAGATGTTTTATTGGGTTCCTGAGTAATCGGACATGCCAAACTTCTTTCTACATTTCCTCTGGCACCTACACTCCAACATTAAAAATCACCACAGAATAAAAAATATGAGCCCTTCTAAAAATAGTCCCTTACTGTGCAACATAGAGCAGAAAGGCTTGGTGTTTGATCCCCTGATCTCAGGATAGTGAGAGAATTATCAGAACTACCTGCCGCTGATCGCCATCTGCAGACACCCGCTTGAGAGTGCCCATGTGTAGACATCGAGGGAGATTAGAAATAAGCTGGAGTGCGATGCACCCCCAGGTTAAACAGCCTGGACACTCGCCATCTGGACTTGCAAAGGGGCACAGGTGCTAGTGGAACTACTCCAGTGAGAGTCAGCACCTTCAGGGGAGGAGGGTCCTGAACCCCAGTGAGGGTCAGCACCTCCAGGGGAGGAGCGGGATAAAATGGGGGAAATAGAAAAAGACAGTTGGTTGGAACTTCAGTACTTGATTGATTCTCATTTAACGACACGGGGCAGATTGCTGTCTGTGACACACACATCCATAAGCTGATGAACCAATCGTAGAAGGACACAATTCATTTAAATCGCTGGTCCCAGCACTTATATTGACGCATTACAGCACCAGCACTGAAGGATTAATGACTGACTGAATTGCAAGTTTAATGGAGTGATGCGGTAAAGCTGGGAGGAGGCATATATCCATCCAGTCGGGCATCATAAATCCCAACCCCATGTGTCTGAATCAAGGTATCGTCGCAGATCCCAAGAGGGACTGGAGTTTTAACTAACTCCTGCTGCTGACCGTTCAATGAGTCACAGCCCGCTGAGTCACATGCCACGTCCAATCCCCAGTTAGTGGATCAATTGACTGACACACCACCCCCACCTCCAGGTCAAACCGTCCCTCCTAAAACCGGGATGGAGATCAGTGCGATCTCAGTGAGCAGACCCAGTTATGTCCACTGATCGGGGGTGTGGGGCTGGGGTTCAGGGACTGGAGGATTGGACCGACACCAATAACTGCAATTAGCTCCACCACTGCCCCACAATCCCCTGCTCCACCACTGGCCCACAATCCCCACCTCCACCACTGGCCCACAATCCCCACCTCCACCACTGGCCCACGATCCCCTGCTCCACCACTGGCCCACAATCCCCACCTCCACCACTGGCCCACGATCCCCTGCTCCACGATTCCAACCTCTTCCACAATCCCCACCCCCCAACACGGGCCCACAATCCCTTCATCTTAGAACAAATAACGTCTTCAAAATAATTTAAAACATTAACTGTGATTCTCAAAAAAGGTAAAACCCATCTGTTAAGTGTAACTTTTCTTTTTACATCTCTAACATCCTATGTGGTGATTAAAAGCAGCCTAAATGAGGCACAGATGTCCCATGTTCCAAGAGTGGGCAGTCCCCTGTAACTTTCAGTCTGATGTACAACTTTAATTTGGAGCAAAAATTACCGGTTCAGTGAATCCACTGCAACAAAGTGCATTTAAAAGTTGCTGCCCACGGAAACATATTCTAGATTCCCAAGGCACTCCGAATTTATCCAGAGTACCGAGTCATACAGACTAGTGGCGGAGCGGGGGGATCGTGGGCCACTGGCGGAGGGGGGGATCGTGGGCCACTGGCGGAGGGGAGGGGGGGGGGATCCCTTCTTCGATTCCTGCTTTGTGGTTGTAGGTTGACAGCCATTGGCCTCAGCACCCCTGGGCGTCGGAAGATCGACTCCTGCCACACACGTGCGAACATTGGTTGCGAACGGGACCACGCTTAGATTTGATGCTCCCTATGGTCGAATAGTTGACCGACGCCAACCGTCAGGGTTCACGTACGAGAATGGGCCCCAAGGAGAGGTACTGGAGGGTGACCTCTACATTTGGAATTGTACCCCAAAGATTCAGGTTCATCCACTTCCACAAAGGACAGTTTGTCTCAATCCATTTGGCTCAGTGGGTAACACTCTTCCCTCGGAGTCAGAAGGTTGTGGGTTCAAGCCCCACTCCAGGACCCGAGCACATAATCCGGGCCGACACTCCCAGTGCAGTACCGAGTGAGTGCTGCACTGTTAGAGGGGCCGCCTTCGGCGTTAGCCTGAAGTCCTAGAATGGATCTTGTCCACAACCTTCTCCAAGTACCAGGGCAACCAGCTCAGCTAATCCGGCACAAATATTTGGCAGCTGACAGAGAAATCTCTCAGACCATACATAGAATTACATTACAAAAAAAGGCCAGTCAGCCCAACAGGTCAATGCCGGTGTATGTACTCCCCTCCTCCTACCGTGCCCCTGAATCCCTCTATTCCTTTCTTCCTCATGTAAGCACCAAGCCCTCCCTTAAATGCAGCAATGCTCTCTGCTTCAACCACTCCAGGTGGCAACGGGTTCCACATTTTCACCACTCGCTGCGCACCGAAATGCTCCTAAAGTTTTTATTTGGTCTGTTAGTGACGATCTTGTATTCATGCCCCCTTGTTCTGGACTCACCCACAAGTGGAAACACTTTCCCCACGTCAGCACTTTTGGCCCCTTCCCCATTACCGAACCTGAAACCTGCAAAGGCCGAGTACAGTCAGCAGCAAGCTGTGAACTGCAGGAGGGGGAGAGCTTGGGACGCAGCCAGGGGTAGCTTTAATGGGCAGGCTCACAGGCCAGTAAAATTTTAAAAAAAATCAAAACCAGCCTTCGGCAGAGGTGCTGGAATGAATCTGGTGATCGGTCCTGGGGATAAACAGAAGGCCACTTCTAAAGAGCAAGTTGGAAAAACCTCTCAATTGAAAACAAACATGCGAAGGAAATTTCACCCAGAGTGGGGAGGGCCGCAGATACACAGCTTAATACAAGGTGGGACACATCAGACTGCCGCTTGTTTAACCAGCCATGAGTGCAAGCCGTGAAACTCCTACACAACTTGCAGATAAACCAGTCACTGTTAACGGGACCCTCTTGTGTGGCAAATTTAGTCCATCTCTCGCGAAACGTCAGGGCTAACTAGTCTCCAGGTGATGTGGGGTTAGAGAACGGGGGGGAATTGGATCAACGCATGCCAATGTAATTCAATCTCCACTTTATAGCGTTACATTCAGTCCTTATTTTAATATATGAAACACGACACATTTTTAGCCTGAACAACAACAGTAATGTCCTTACCCCTTGCCTCAGTTTACTTCGCACAGATCAGGGGCTGAACCAGGGCGCGTTTCCCTGCCCTTGGTGAGAGCGGCTTGGATACTCACTGGTTAAAAACACCAACAGGCCCCCGCGCTACACAACGCATCCTGTGGGAGCGTGTGTGTGTGTGGTGGGGGGGCGGGGAGGAGGAGGTGTCGAGGGGGGGGGGAGGTGAGGAGGTGTCGGGGGGGGGGGAAGAGGAGGTGTCGGGGGGGGGGGAAGAGGAGGTGTCGGGGGGGGGGGGGGAAGAGGAGGTGTCGGGGGGGGGGGGGGAAGAGGAGGTGTCGGGGGGGGGGGGGAAGAGGAGGTGTCGGGGGGGGGGGGAAGAGGAGGTGTCGGGGGGGGGGGGGAAGAGGAGGTGTCGGGGGGGGGGGGGGAAGAGGAGGTGTCGGGGGGGGGGGGAAGAGGAGGTGTCGGGGGGGGGGGGGAGAGGAGGTGTCGGGGGGGGGGGAGGAGAGGAGGTGTCGGGGGGGGGGGGGGAGAGGAGGTGTCGGGGGGGGGGGGGGGAGAGGAGGTGTCGGGGGGGGGGGGGGAGAGGAGGTGTCGGGGGGGGGGGGGGAGAGGAGGTGTCGGGGGGGGGGGGGGGGGGGGGGGGGGGGAGAGGAGGTGTCGGGGGCGGGGGGGGGGGAGAGGAGGTGTCGGGGGGGGGGGGGGAGAGGAGGTGTCGGGGGGGGGGGGGGGAGAGGAGGTGTCGGGGGGGGGGGGGGAGAGAGGAGGTGTCGGGGGGGGGGGGGGAGAGGAGGTGTCGTGGGGGGGGAGGTGTGGGAGGCAGATTACCGAGTCCTTTGAACAAGTGAGTATGCAGAACACCAATCCAACATTGAGCCACACGGACTAGAGTTTTTTGACAGCATTACATCTACATTAGCTGTTGTAGAAAATGCCCTCAGGAACACTTTGGAAGTAGCGAGGGGTTATATATTTATATACACAGGTAAAGTGCCAGCCCAACGGGTCTCCGGGAGCCTGTCACAAGATTTACATCTGACATCTAACAGAGTCTAAGATTATGAAGGGGTTTGATAGGGCAGACGTGGAGAAGATGTTACCACTGGGGGGGAAGTCCCGAACCAAGAGCCATAAATATATTAATAAATCCAATCAGGAATTCAGGAGAAACTTCTTTACCCAGAGTGGTGAGAATGTGGAACTCGCTACCACAGGGAGTAGTTGAGGCGAATAGCATTAATGCATTTAAGAGGAAACTGGATAAATACACGAGGGAGAAAGGAATAGAAGGATATGGCGATGGGGTGAGATGAAGGGGGGGGGGTGAGATGAAGGGGGGGGGTGAGATGAAGGGGGGGGGTGAGATGAAGGGGGGGGGTGAGATGAAGGGGGGGGGTGAGATGAAGGGGGGGGTGAGATGAAGGGGGGGGGTGAGATGAAGGGGGGGGGGGTGAGATGAAGGGGGGGGGGTGAGATGAAGGGGGGGGGGTGAGATGAAGGGGGGGGGTGAGATGAAGGGGGGGGGGTGAGATGAAGGGGGGGGGGGGGAAGGAGGCTGGTGTGGAGCATAAACACCGGCATAGACCAGCTGGGCCGAATGGCCTGTGTCCGTGCTGTAATCCAGCTCCCAACGCATGACCGAGAGAAATGCACACACTTCAATCCCCATGCTGAGCAGTATATGAGACACACAGGAAGTTGCCCCAACACAGACACTGTATGCACAGTGTTACAGTATAGCCCCCATCTATAGTGGGCGAACCACGCTAACACGAACACACCCGCTACAGGTGCTGGGGACTGTCCCAGGGGCTAAGCGGTCTATTCCTGAATGTTAACAACCCCCTTCACAGACATCAAAAGGGTTAAAAAATCTCTCTCTTAACTTACTCGGCCCAGCAAGGAGTCAGTAATGGGGTCCCGAGCAGAAACATAGCGAGAGCAGAGCGTTACATGATAGTCACTGCCAACTGGCGATGGGAACAGCTCCTCCCAGCTGCAACCCAGCCATGGCTTCATCCATAATTTAGAAAAACAAAACCACTGCTCTAAAGTTTCAGCTGAACAGAGTCTCACAGCACAAAAGCTTCTGCTGGTGGCTGAGAGCCCACATCTCAAACACACAGCAGCCTGACACCTGCACATTATTCTGCTTCAGTTCCCCTGCCCCGCTCCAAACTGTCCGATTCAGTGCCCAACAATTAGCATGGATTGATTTTAAACAAGACGTGTCCTTCCGCGCTGCCCCAGAGAGAGAGAGAGAGAGAGAGAGAGAGAGAGAAGGGGGCAGGGGGCAGGGGGCAGGGGGCGGGGGTCAGGGAGCAGTCCGTTTGCCACTAGATCCCACGGACAGGATTTGGGCCAATGCTGGATAAACAATGTCAGGTTTCGGCTCTTCAACTCCACCCCCCATCTTTCCCCCCCCCCCCACCTGCTCTCTCCCCTTCTTCCCCTCCCCCACATCCTCTCTCCCCCTCTTTTCCCCCCCTCAACGCCCCCCACCCTCCTCAACCCCCCTTCTCTCTACCCCCATACTCTCTTTCCACCTAATCCTCCTCTCCTACCCTCCCTCCCTCCTCCCTATCCCTCTTCTCTCCCCCTCAACCGCCCCCCATCCTCTCTCCCCCTCAACCGCCCCCAATCCTCTCTCCCCCTCAACCGCCCCCCATCCTCTCTCCCCCTCAACCGCCCCCAATCCTCTCTCCCCCTCAACCGCCCCCCATCCTCTCTCCCCCTCAACCGCCCCCCAATCCTCTCTCCCCCTCAACCGCCCCCCATCCTCTCTCCCCCTCAACCGCCCCCCATCCTCTCTCCCCCTCAACCGCCCCCCATCCTCTCTCCCCCTCAACCGCCCCCCATCCTCGCTTCCCCTCAACCGCCCCCCATCCTCGCTCCCCCTCAACCGCCCCCCATCCTCTCCCCCACCCTCCTCTGCCCCTCCAGAGACTGGAGCACAAAGATCGGACACTCCAGTGCAGTACCGAGTAAACCAGAACCTAAAACAGATAGTGTGATCTGGGCTGTTAATGAATGAACTCTCACAACAGGTCACTAAACCACACGTTGCTCATCCTGGTTTTATGAGATTGCAGCAACGTCAGGTCTGGTTAGGATGCTGAGAGAGGGGGCAGTTTGTGATTTAAGGAAACAAATTTTGCTGTTTAATTTGTTATCTTCCGAAGTAGGTCCATCACTGGCAAATCGAACAGTGGATTCTTACCAGCCACCTTTCATTATCAACTTGTTGCCCGTGACAGTCAGTTTACAAAGGTGCGGGAGTAAAAAAAAAAATCAATCATCATCATCATCATAGACAGTCCCTCGGAATCGAGGAAGACTTGCTTCCACTCCTGAAGTGAGTTCTTTGGTGGTGGAACAGTCCAATACAAGAACCACAGACTTTGTCACAGGTGGGACAGACAGTCGTTGAGGGAAGGGGTAGTTGGGACAGGTTTGCTGCACGCTCTTTCCGCTGTCTGCGCTTGATTTCTGCATGCTCTCGGCGATGAGACTCGAGGTGCTCAGCGCCCTCTCGGATGCACTTTCTCCACTTAGGGCGGTCTTGGGCCAGGGACTCCCAGGTGTTGGTGGGGATGTCGCACTTTATCAGGGAGGCCTCGAGAGTGCCCTTGTAGCGTTTCCGCTGCCCACCTTTGGCTCGTTTGCCATGAGGGAGCTCAGAGTAGAGCACTTGCGGACTATGTGGCCTGCCCAGCAGAGCTGATCAAGGCACTGACCACACTCAGTGCTGGAGATGTTAACCTGAATGAGGACGCTGATGTTGGTGCGCCTGTCCTCCCAGGGGATTTGTAGGATCTTGCGGAGACATCGTTGGTGATATTTCTCCAGCAACTCGACCCGAACTTCAACATGTCCACAAACTCAGCCCGGTCAGGCCAGGCCCATAGTGCCCGAGCCCAGTCAGGTCAGGTCAGGCCAGGCCCCGAGTGTCCAGTCAGGTCAGGCCCAGAGTGCCCGAGCCCGGTCAGGCCAGGCCCAGTGCCCGGTCAGGTCAGGTCAGGCCAGGCTGAGAGCCCGAGCCTGGTCAGGCCCAGAGCGCCCGGCCCAGAGTGCCCGAGCCCGGTCAGGTCAGGTCAGCCCAGGCCCAGAGTGCCCGAGCCCGGTCAGGCCAGGTCAGGCCCAGAGTGCCCGGTCAGGTCAGGCCCAGACTGCCCAGTCAGGTCAGGCCTGGCCGAGTGCCCAGTCAGACCAGGTCAGGCCCAGAGTGCCCGGTCAGGCCAGGCCCCGAGTGCCCGAGCCCAGTCAGGCCCAGAGTGCCCGGCCCAGTGCCCGAGCCCGGTCAGGCCAGGCCCCAAGCCCAGTCAGGAAGATTTTTGGGATCAGGGTCCAAACTCAATGACTATCCAGTAATTCCTGTTGGAAGTGCCCACGTATGGACTGGAGGATGATGAGGATCCAGCTGGACCCGTGGTGAGGCACTCTGGTAGAGCCTGTGGAATCCACTTGGGCTCAAAGATGAAGACTGGCTACTTGGAAGAGGTGGTGCCAGGTGAGGGTGAGGCCTTGGCACTCATAGACCTGTACCCCAGAAAGAGTCAGCAACTTCAGAATAAAGGAGGATTAAATTCCAGTGAAAGGAGGGGAGAAATAAATAGGAAGCAAGCTGTTACATCTGGACAGACACCAACTTTTTAAAAGCTAGGCCACAACATGCTACAGCTCGAAGTTAACAGGTTTCAGCACCAGCGGCACGGTGTGGGAAATCGCCCTCCCCGTGCTTCCTGCAAACACTAAACATCAGCCACTGTATCAGGACTGCGCCTACCTTGTCCTGCTCCTCCCGTCGCAGGCTCTCCTCCACACGCTTCTCAATCTCCTCCTGAACTACTTTGGCATATTGAGAATCGAGCTCCTCACTAAACACGGAAACAGTGCGGTTAGTTCAAGAAAGCAAGGACTTGCATTTATATAGCACTTTTCACAACCTCAAAAGCACTTTACAGCCAATGAAATACTGGTCAAGTGTGGTCACTGTTGCAATCTAGGACATGCAGCATCCTATTTGCACACAGCAAGCTCCCACAAACAGCAATGTGATAATGACCAGATAAACTTGGCTGTTCCTCTTTGAAATGGTGCCATGGGATCTTTTACTTCCACCTGCGAGAGCAGACGGGGCCTCGGTTTAACATCCCATCCGAAAGACAGCACCTCCAACAGTGCAGCGCTCCCTCAGCACTGCAGTGGAGTGTTGGCCTGGATTATGTGCTCAGGTCTTGGGAGTGGGACTTGAACCTACAACCTTCTGACTCAGGTAAAAAAGTTACCCACTGAGCTATTGCTGTAGTTTAGCACACGAGGAGCCCAGTTAATTTAACAGAGTGGAGGGGTGGGGTGGGGGGGGCGGAGGAGAAACAGAGCTCAGGCAGAAGAGGTGCTTGGCGGGTATTTATTGTAGTCACGCAAGCTGCCAGGAGTTTTAATTTTATGAACAGTGAAGATGATGTTGGGAGCAGGAGCAGGAATTCTGGGCAAGGCCAGGGGATTTGGAGCTTTGGAGGAATAGCAGTATGGATAACATTAACACCAGCTCACATCAGACTCGACATTCAATTGACATGATGAGCTGTCACAGGGAACATCCTTCTGCCTTGTACCAAGTGATGGAGGTTTGAATATTGTGAAGCAAGAACTGGGGACGCTCTGGGGCAGGAGAAACAGACCACACCCGATTTCACTGCTCATGAACACGAGGCGTGCAAACTCACCAATTCAAGCTGCTGCCTGATCGACACACACCGCAGACTGTGTGTTTGCCCAATTCAGGGTGCACACAATCTCCTTGTAGAGACACGCCCCACTTGCTATAGTCCAGAGGGTTTAAGAACTTGGCAAGAAGCAGGGCTGAGAGGGAAGCTCTAGTCTGTGCGGAGGGATCCCTGGGGTTTATCTGCACCGTTTACTGGCACAGAGCTCTGGTCAGCTTCCCGCGGAGGCCCATCCTAGCCTCGGCCTGCGATGTTCACTGGAGTTTGAGAGGGAGCAACCCCAGTCCCAGGACCGCTCCAGACTGGCATGTCCATGAGCAGAGGTACTGTGGGCCTAGTGGCCTCAGGTGACAGATCGTGGAGCCCCCACAGACATCACCAGCCAGTCACCGCACAAGCGCAGGCAAGGGCTCTGCGTCGGTGGAAGCATGTATTGGGAGTTCCACCCGAGCAGTACAACTCACCACAAGCCGTTCACAACTGGCAATTGGGACTTGAACCCAGATTATATAGAATTACACAGGATATATGGCACAGAAACAGACCATTCGGCCCAACCCAGTCCATGCTGCGTTTATGCTCCACTCGAGCCTCCACCCGTCTTTCCTCATCTAAATCTATCCACTTAACCTTCTATTCCCTTCTCCCTCAGATGCTTGTCTAGCCTCCCTTTAAATACATCGATACTATTCACTTCAACCACTCCCTGTGGTAGCGAGTTCCACATTCTCACCACCTTTTGGGTAAAGAAGTTTCTTCTGAATTCCCTATTGGGTTTCTTGGTGACGATCTTATATTGATGGCCTCTAGTTATGCTCTTCCCCACAAGTGGAAACATTCTCTCTGTATCCACTCTATCAAAACCTTTCATAATTTTAAAGACCTCTTTTAGGTCACCCCTCAGCCTTTTTCCAAGAGAAGAAAAAGAGACCCAGCCTGTTCATCCTTTCCTGATATGTATACCCTCGTATTTCTGGTATCATCCTTGTAAATCTTCTCTGCACTCACTCCAGTGCCTCTGTATCCTTTTTATAATATGGTGACCAGAACTGTACACAGTACCCCAAGTGTGGTCTAACCAAGGATCGATACAGGTTTAGCATAACTTCCCTACTTTTCAATTCTATGCCTCTAGAAATAAACCCTAGTGCTTGGTTTGCTTTTTCTTATGGCTTTGCTAACCTGTGTTGCAACTTTTCGCGATTTGTGTATTTGTACTCCGAGATCCCTTTGTTTCTCTACCCCACCTAGACTCACACCCTCAAAGACCTCCCTATTCTTCCTACTAAAATGTAATACCTTACATTTATCAGTGTTGAACTTAATTTGCTAATTATATGCCCATGTTGCAATTTATTAATGTCCTCCAATAATTTGTTGCAAGCTTCCTCAGTATTGACGATCGCCCCCAATTTGGGGTCATCCGCAAATTTAGAAATTGTGTTTTTGATTCCAAAGTCAAAATCGTTAATATAAATTGTGACCAACAGTGGTCCCAGCACTGATTCTTGTGGAACATCACTACCCACCTTCTGTCACTTTGAATAGCTACCCTTTACCCAGACTCTCTGCTTTCTGTCTTGAAGCCAGCTAGCGATCCATTCTGCTTCTTGTCCCCTGACTCAGCATTGCCTGACCTTGTTCATCAGTCTATTATGGGGTACCTTATCGAAGGCCTTTTGAAAATCTAGATAAATTATCTACTGCATTACCATTATCGACTCTCTCTGTTATCTCTTCAAAAAAATTCAATGAGGTTGGTCAAGCAAGACTTTCCCTTTTGAAATCCGTGCTGATTATTCATTATATTATTTTTGGTTTCTAGATGTGGATCAGGCACGTTGGAATGGAAGTCTAGTATCGGCACAGTGGGTGAACGTGATGTGGTAAAAGTCCCAGCCAAAGAAACGGACCGGATCCTGGGGGAGGGGCAGGGCCAGACCCCCTGTCCCAGTGGGCACAGCACACAATAGTCGATTGTTCCGCAGTTTGCCGTCTTGTCCAGAGGCAGCGGGAGGGCTGTGTGGGTCACGGCTGGGAACCGAGCCCAGTGAGTCAATTCAATGGGACGGCTCATCAAAGGGAGGCCTTACTGTTCCAAATACTGAGATCGTTAAATTATTTTATATATTTTTCTTTTAAACAAAATCACCAGAAATTTATTTGCTGTTTTACAAAGAATTCAATTTTATTGCTGGCAGGGAGCCCCCTCATTCCACACTCCCAGTCCTCATTCCTCCCCCCACCCCACCCCACCCCACATTCCTCCCTCCTGCCGCCGCTACCCCCCCCCCCCCCCCCCCACCCCACCGCACACAGTCCAGCCCCTTCACACAGCTTGACCCACTGCTTTGGCCCTGTTGGCCAAGGCCAGCTCTCCGGTTGAGCTCCCCCCCCCCCCCGACGTACGTACATCTGTTGCTGGTGTTCCCGGCTGGAGTGTTTGGCCTCCTCATCCTGCAACTTCTTGGCCACACAAACATCCTGACGGACCAACTTGTTCTTCTCAATGTTTGAGGCGTAGTGCTGTTCAACTGGGAACACAAGCACGGGACATCATTTAGCAGAGACACAGGACTCACTCCTTCACTTTATAAACCGCAACTTAGCTTTAAACTTATCAAAAAATCAGAATCAGAAGCCCAGGATATTCCGTCTCAAAGACCCCGACTCTCGCCGGGGTGCGGGTTCCACAGGCCCTCCATGTACAAACTTCGCCAGTGATACAGAGCATTCTACTGTGGACGATATTACAGACTTCACCTCATGCCCCCAGACACACATTTCCCCCCAGCCCCAGTGCCACTGACCTCTATTGCTGCCCATCCCCAGAACTGGATTTCACCTGGGGGCTTATTTTACCCATCCTTCCCTGGCTTGGCCTTTTCCTTCTGTCTGCAGTATTCCCATTACTACATCCCAGCTCACTCCCTACCCGAAAAATCAGCCTTCAACCCCTGCGGTGCTGCATTCAGGAACTCTCTCCCCAACCTCCTCCCTCTCACATGCTGTCCCCTCTCCCCACCTTCAAATCATCTCCACCCCCAACTCGGACTGCGCCAATAATACCGTGACCATTAAAGAGTCAAAATAAAGAAATACAAATAGAGTGTGAGAAAAGAAATTACACAGCAATTCTGTGAAAGCCAGAGAGAGCAGGCGAGTGCCAGAGAAAGGAATTTCTCAGCCTGAGGACACACTGGTTGTGGGGGGGGAGGGTGGGGAGATTAATTTTAACCTAATCCGCCTCCGGGTAATTGGTTCTTGTCCAATATGGAGGACTCCAGTCGGCCTTTGCCCAGAGGTGGGTATGTGTCTCACCTCGCCCACCCATTGGACACTATGAACAACACAGGGGGTCAGGGGACTGTGTAAAACTGCAGCTGGTCGACTCAGAGGTGGTGGTGGGCAGGTTAAACAGCACAGAACGATCATAGACTCCGTCTCAGTCTCCGCCCCCACCCATTTTGTACCAAGTTACTTATCTCAGTTAACAAATCACACAGGCATTAATGAAGGAAGCAGTTGGGTTGATCTCAATCTCCCCGCCCTCAGCCCAGAGGCACGGAGGCCCATTAAACACACTGACTACTGCCTCACCTGGGATGCAGTAACTCAGCACAGACCGGGGTCTGAACCTGGGACCCTTCCTGCTCCTCTCGCCTGCCTGCTGCCTGTCTCTCCACCTTCAAATGACCTCGTCCCCCAACTCTTCCCTCAATTCCCGCCTGGTTTCCAATCGTGCCCCCTCGAGTTCGAGGGGCTGTACGAGCGTGAATTGAGGAGCTGGAACCTCGGCCGATTCTGCTCCCACTGTCCTAGCCCAAGGGCGCCGAGCGCAACTTGAAGCCCCTGCACCCTCCGAGCTGTCCCCAGATTGGGGACGGAACCCCCCGGTCCGTATGACTGGGTCACTGTTGTGGCTCGGCCTGACGAGGTGGTCGAGGAGCAAACTGATGAGAATAATTCCGATGGCGCAATCAGTCCGCACGGGGATTGAACATAGGCTCCGCCCAAAGCCACAGGTGTTTCAGCCCCTCCCTGGCGCTGTTTCCACTCACTCTCTTGTTCCTGAAGATTGTGCGCCAACGCCCCATCCTCCAAGACAGCAAACCCACGGCACACTGCAACATAAGAGGGGCAAGTAAAGGTTCTGGGAACACCATACATCACTGGTAAATGGACCCGTCAAACTGGCTCCAATATTAGACAGAGACACAGCCACAGTCCCAACCCTCTTGCTCAAGCGCCACTCCCCAGAATGTAACAACACCCTGCATCATCACACTGTCTGCATTTTATACCAGACACACAGTACCTTAAAAAATGTTCCATTTTGTTTTAAAAACCTTCCCCAAGAACTGTGATCAGCCTCCAGTCAACAACAACAACTTGCGTTTATATAGCGCCTTTAACTTAGTAAAACATCCCAAGGCGCTTCACAGGAGCGTAATCAAACAAAATTTGGCACTGAGCCATGTAAAGAGATACAAGGACAGATGACCAAAAGCTTGGTCAAAGAGGTAGGTTTTAAGGAGGGGAGAGGTGTAGGGAGGGAATTCCAGAGCTTAGGGCCTGAAGCCACAGCCACCAATTACAGCACATTCCCACAGGGAGTGGTTGAACAGTTAGTCACATTGTTGCACTGGTGAGTTACACTTTGTGGCATGAAAGGGATAAACACTGCTCCAGCTTAGGGCGACTCGGTACCACTCTCACCCGAGTCAGTAGGTCGTAGGTTCAAGCCCCATTCCGGACTGGAGCACATAATCTAGGCTGACACGCTAGTGCATTACTGAGGGAGTGCTGCACTGTTGGAGGTGCTGTTAAACAGAGGCTCTGTCTGCCACTCAGGTGGATGTAAAAGATCCCACGGACGCTATTCAAAGAAGAGCAGGGGCATTCTCCCAGGTGTCCTGGCCAATATTTACCCCTGAGCCAACATCACTGAAAACAGATTATCTGGTCATTTATCACATTGCTGTTTGTGGGAGCTTGCTGTGCACAAACTGACTGCCACTTTTGCCCACATTATAACAATGACTACATTTCAAAAAGGACTCTATTGGCTGTAAAGCACTTTGGGATGTCCAGAGGTCATGAAAGGTACTATATAAATGCAAATCTTTCGTAACAAATAGGGTTTCCTCGCGATAGTCCCTCAGGAGAAATGTGCAGGGCTGTGGGGAAAGAGTGGGGGAGTGGGACTAATTGGATAGCTCTGCAAAAGAGCTGGCACCAGAACAATGGGCTGAATGGCCTCCTTCTGTGCAGCAAGATTATGAGATTCTGTTAGCAAAAGGGTTGCTGGATATCAACATTCCCCCATTTAGCATTAATAGTGTTACATGATGCACCACTCCCTTCCCATCATTAACAGCAGACACTCTGATTTAATCGAGAATGATGTCAGAAGAAATCTAACTGCTTAAACATTCCAAACAAGGTTTGCTTGACTAAAACTTCTATTTTTAGTCAGACCCAGAATTTCTATAAAAGTTGTTCACAGCCATTGGATAACCCGATGTGACACGATATATATAAATACACATTCCCAGGGCAGCAGCAGAAGCAGAGAGCACATCCTCCCATCCTTGTCTGGCACAGAGTGTTTCCTGAAAAGCGTCTGTTCTGCTGCAGGGGCTCAGCTCACAATACTTCCACTTTGCAAGTTGCACGAGCGAGATGAAGTGATAATACTCCGTTTCACTTCCCAGTGCAGCAACGGCAACAGTGGGTCAATGGTTTGCAAACGCTGCAAGTATTCCCCTCCCAGTACCCTCGCTAGGGTACGGTTCCCCAGGCACTGCCAGCTGTTGGATACTCTGAGTATCATGCCCAGAGTGGCCATTCTTCACATAGGAGCCTGCTTTTGGCACCAAGTGTCAGCAGGGCTAATCCACTGCGTGGGGCTTCACAACCAAGCCCAATCCTGTCCTTCAGCCGAGCTCAGTCCAAGTGCGCTTTGTACCAAGGATCACTGGAGAGTGATGAGGAGTGGGAACCCTGGCTGATCCTTCCTCTCCTTGGACTGACTGCAGCATTTTGGCCCCCTGACCCCCCTCCCCCTCCCCAAGGGCTCTAGCTGAGCAAGCAAACCTGGGACCTGGGCAGAGACCCACTGCAGGAAAGGAAAAAGTCAGAATATAGCAGTCAGAGGCTGGACTGAGTAGCGGCAGCAACACTTGAATGGTGCTGGGAGTTTTAAAGCTGGCACTGGATGTCTGAAGTTCTCAATTTCCCAAGCACCAATAATACAGTGACCATTAAAAAATCAAAGTAAAGGATTATTTTTTTAAATGCAAATATAGTGTCAGAATATAAATTACACAGCAATTCTGAGAGAGCCAGAGAGGGCAGACGAGTGCCAGAGAAAGGAATTACTCAGCCCGAGGACAGTCTTTGGGGTGGGGGTTGGGGCGGGGGGGGGGGGGAAGGGAAAGAGATTAATTTTACCCTAACCCACCTCCGGATATTTGGTTCCTGTCTAATATGGAGAACTCCAGTCGGCTTTTGCCTAGGTGGTGGGTAATGTGCCTCACCTCGCCCAAACATTGGGCACTATGAACAACACAGGGGGGCTGGGGACCGTATAAAACTGGAGCTGGTTGACTCAGAGGTGGCTGGGGGGTGGTGGGGTGCGGGGTGAGGGAGGGGGGGTTTAACAGAGAGCCGAATGATCCCAGACTCAGTCCCCCCTCCCATTTTGAACTGGGCTACTTATCTCAGTTAACAAATCTCAGAGGCATTAAACAGAGGCAGCAGTTGGGTTGATCTCGGTCTCCCCAACACTCAGCCCAGGCGCACTGAGGCCCATTAAACACATCGACTGCTGCCTCACCTGGGATGCAGTAACTCAGCACAGACCGGGGGCTGAACCCAAGACCCTTCCTGCTCCTCGTACCCCCTTTGTTGGACCTGTAGAAATCAGAGATCCCGGCAAGTACAGGTTGAACCTCGCTTATCCGGAACCCTTGGGACCTGCATTGTTCTGGATAAGGGATTTTTCTGGACGAGGGGTGGTCACGTTAAAATGGATGGTACAGGTACTGAGCAAGGGGATATCTGGGGTTGGCTGGCTTGGGGCTGGGAGTGCGGCAGAGACAGCATGGCTGGGGGGTGGGGGGGGGGATTACGGGGTCAGGCCAGCGACTGCAGGAGTCGGCAGCTAGAAAGGACTTCAATTTGTTCATGTCGGAATTCTGCGCATGCACCCGTGGCCGGGAATGGTTCTGGATGAGAGAGTTCTGGATAAGGGAGGTTCAACTTGTACAAACATACGGACAATGGCGGGCAAGTCAAGACCCTCTGGTCCATCCAGCCTGTCCCACACAATTGCGATACCTTGTGTATTACAATATACACTCCACCCCACCCTAAACCACATGATCTCCTGGGAGAGGCAAAAAATGTTTTAAAACCAGGCCATTTTGGGGAGAAAAGATCTGGGAAATTCCTCTCCGACCCATCTAGGTGTTCGAAACTAATCCAGGAGATCAGTCTGGCCTTGAATTCCCTGCGGTATCTACCTCCTGTAAGTGGTGAGGCCTAACAGCCCTTCAGTGTGGCCATGGTAAGTAAAGGGCTCCTTTTGCCGTCAAGTTGTTTTGGAATCAAGCAGTTAGCAGCTGTAAGGCATCCTTCGATGTGTAGTAGCAACACAGTGAGCAATGCTCAGGAAAACCGATCCCCTAGAGCTGCCCCGATGGCTCAGCTGGTTAAAACAGAGATTGGAGCCCATAATTCCGACAGACACTTCTGGTGAACCACTGAGGGAGTGCTGCACTGTCGAAGGTGCCACCTTTTGGAGGAGAAGTTAAACCAAGGCACCATCTGCCCTCTCAGGTGCACATAAAAGAGCAGAGCAGTTGTCCCTGGTGTCCTGGTCAATATTTATCCCTCAACCAACATCACTAAAAAGATTAACTGGTCATGATCACTTTGTTGTTTGTGGGAGCTTGCTGTGCATGGTATGGCTACCCTGTTCCCCACATTACAACAGTGACTACCCTTCATTGGCTGTAAACGCTTTGGGACATCCCAAGATTGTGAAAAGTGCTATATAAATGCAAATTCTCTCTCTTTTTCTGTTTAGCTGACCCGCATAGATTCGGATGATCCTGGGTTTGGTCCCCATTGGGTGCTGTGTCAACCAACCATTGCAGCCCTACCATCGCGTCAACTTACTCTGCACAGAGCGGATAATTAAACCCGAGGCCTGGCCCCCCCCCCCAAAAAAAAAGCTGTTGATCAATTGAATAGCTCACAACGGAGATTTATATATTTTTGGAATTAAGGAATATGGAACCAAGCCGGGGAGATGGAGCCATAAGGGACAAGTTTCACTGAATACTTCAGGAGCTAAATAGCCTCCGAGATGGCCAAGATGGAGTTTTAAGCTGAAACTCCGGTTTAGCCCATGTTTTGTGCAAGGCGCCATCTTGGTAAAGGAGTTGAAGCCAGCACTAGGAACGGCTGCTGGGAGATTGTTAAACAGCTGATTGCCAATTAAAATGGCTGCTAGCGCTCATTAAAGAGGCTGAATGGCATTTAGGTGTCTAGCCCTTCAACTGACGCACTTTGCACAACGCTGATGTCGATTTCAAGAGCTACTTAAAAGGATACTCATCATTTCATGTTCATTGCTATTGGAGCTGAGAAGAGGATCTCAAACACATCAGGAGATTTTCTGGGACACTTTGTCAAGACTTCACCAACACTCAAGCAACATTTATTCTGGAAATTCTGTGAGGACTTCACCTAAAAAGAGCAAGTGCTCTACTATTCTATCTTACAGGAGTCCCCTGGAGAAAGGAAATGCTTAATCATTGGCATCTTTCTAGGGGATGAGAAATGGGAGGACACGAGACCAGGCAGAGCAGTACCAGCTGCTGCAGGAGAGAGGGACAGGAGGGCGAGGTAGCGTCCTTCCCTCCATGTGGGTACAGGATATCCCCCCTCCATCAGAACCTCCAATGGCGCATCCACTGCACCCTCTCCCTTGGACCCGGAGCCATCCTGCAACGTGCCGGTGTGTGCCAGCCAGAGCACTCCCCACCTTCAGTGAAAGTAGGTTCGAGGAGCCCACATATACGTGAGCAGCGTGAGGAGGTGTGTGGAGAGGCGTGAGTTCCGGGGTCGGCGAGAGGCCTATAAAGGCCCAACGCGGCGGCAGTCGAGAGCAGCGTGAATCTGTTGGTGAGGCCTATAAAAGGTCGAGGAGGTGCGTACTTGTGCAGCTAGAGAGAGAAGGCAAAAAAGTAGAAAGAAACAGAAAGGTGACGTCACAGCCAAGGGGGTAAGTGATTGGCTGGTGATTGGTGAGTAGTTTTTCTTTTTTTTCTTCTATAACAGTGAGTAAACTTTAACATTGTTGTTGCCTATCTAAGGGTTAAGTCATGGCAGGACAGCTCGGTCACGTGTTATGCTCCTCCTGTACCATGTGGGAACTCAGGGACGACACCAGTGTTCCTGACGAATACGTGTGCGGGAAGTGTATCCAGCTCCTGACGGACCGCGTTGCGGAGTTGGAGCTGAGGGTGGATTCACTCTGGAGCATCCACGATGCTGAGAATGACGTGAGTAGCACGTGTAGCGAGTTGGTCGTACCGCAGGGAAAGGGTCCACAGCCAGATAGGGAATGGAAGACCAGCAGGAAGAGCAGTGCAAGGAAGGTAGTGCAGGTGTCCCCTGTGGTCATCCCCCTGCAAAACAGATACACTGCTTTGGGTACTGTTGGGGGGGGTGGTGGGGGGAATGACAGCAGCAGCCAAGTTCATGGCACAGTGGCTGGCTCTGTTGCACAGGAGGGCAGGAAAAAGAGTGGGAGAGCGAGTGATAGGGGATTCAATTGTAAGGGGAATAGATAGGCGTTTCTGCGGCCACAACCGAGACTCCAGGATGGTATGTTGCCTCCCTGGTGCAAGGGTCAAGGATGTCTCGGAGCGGGTGCAGGACATTCTAAAAAGGGAGGGAGAACAGCCAGTTGTCGTGGTGCACATTGGTACCAACAACATAGGTAAAAAACGGGATGAGGTCCTACGAAACGAATTTAAGGAGCTAGGAGCTAAATTAAAAAGTAGGACCTCAAAAGTAGTAATCTCGGGATTGCTACCAGTGCCACGTGCTAGTCAGAGTGGGAATCGCAGGATAGCGCAGATGAATACGTGGCTTGAGCAGTGGTGCAGCAGGGAGAGATTCAAATTCCTGGGGCATTGGAACCGGTTCTGGGGGAGGTGGGACCAGTACAAACCAGACGGTCTGCACCTGGGCAGGACCGGAACCAATGTCCTCGGGGGAGTGTTTGCTAGTGCTGTTGGGGAGGAGTTAAACTAATATGGCAGGGGAATGGGAACCAATGCAGGGAGACAGAGGGAAACAAAAAAGGAGACAAAAGCAAAGGACAGAAAGGAGATGAGGAAAAGTGGAGGGCAGAGAAACCCAAGGCAAAGAACAAAAAGGGCCACTGTACAGCAAAATTCTAAAAGGACAAAGGGTGTTAAAAAAACAAGCCTGAAGGCTTTGTGTCTTAATGCAAGGAGTATCTGTAATAAGGTGGATGAATTAACTGAGCAAATAGATGTTAACAAATATGATGTGATTGTGATTACAGAGACGTGGCTCCAGGATGATCAGGGCTGGGAACTCAACATCCAGGGGTATTCAACATTCAGGAAGGATAGAATAAAAGGAAAAGGAGGTGGGGTAGCATTGCTGGTTAAGGAGGAGATTAATGCAATAGTTAGGAAGGACATTAGCTTGGATGATGTGGAATCTATATGGGTAGAGCTGCAGAACACCAAAGGGCAAAAAACGTTAGTGGGAGGTGTGTACAGACCTCCAAACAGTAGTAGTGATGTTGGGGAGGGCATCAAACAGGAAATTAGGGGTGCATGCAATAAAGGTGCAGCAGTTATAATGGATGACTTTAATATGCACATAGATTGGGCTAACCAAACTGGAAGCAATACGGTGGAGGAGGATTTCCTGAAGTGCATAAGGGATGGTTTTCTAGACCAATATGTCGAGGAACCAACGAGGGGGGAGGCCATCTTAGACTGGGTGTTGTGTAATGAGAGGATTAATTAGCAATCTCGTTGTGCGAGGCCCCTTGGGGAAGTGTGACCATAATATGGTGGAATTCTGCATTAGGATGGAGAATGAAACAGTTAATTCAGAGACCATGGTCCAGAACTTAAAGGCGGCTAACTTTGAAGGTATGAGGCGTGAATTGGCTAGGATAGATTGGCGAATGATACTTAAGGGGTTGACTGTGGATGGGCAATGGCAGACATTTAGAGACCACATGGATGAACTACAACAATTGTACATTCCTGTCTGGCGTAAAAATAAAAAAGGGAAGGTGGCTCAACCGTGGATATCAAGGGAAATCAGGGATAGTATTAAAGCCAAGGAAGTGGCATACAAATTGGCCAGAAATAGCAGCGAACCCGGGGACTGGGAGAAATTTAGCACTCAGCAGAGGAGGACAAAGGGTTTGATTAGGGCAGGGAAAATGGAATACGAGAAGAAGCTTGCAGGGAACATTAAGACGGATTGCAAAAGTTTCTATAGATATGTAAAGAGAAAAAAGTTAGTAAAGACAAACGTAGGTCCCCCGCAGTCAGAATCAGGGGAAGTCATAACGGGGAACAAAGAAATGGCGGACCAATTGAACAAGTACTTTGGTTCGGTATTCACTAAGGAGGACACAAACAACCTTCCGGATATAAAAGGGGTCGGAGGGTCTAGTAAGGAGGAGGAATTGAGGGAAATCCTTATTAGTCGGGAAATTGTGTTGGGGAAATTGATGGGATTGAAGGCCGATAAATTCTCAGGGCCTGATGGACTGCATCCCAGAGTACTTAAGGAGGTGGCCTTGGAAATAGCAGATGCATTGACAGTCATTTTCCAACATTCCATTGACTCTGGATCAGTTCCTATCGAGTGGAGGGTAGCCAATGTAACCCCACTTTTTAAAAAAGGAGGGAGAGAGAAAACAGGGAATTATAGACCGGTCAGCCTGACATCGGTAGTGGGTAAAATGATGGAATCAATTATTAAGGATGTCATAGCAGCGCATTTGGAAAGAGGTGACATGATGGGTCCAAGTCAGCATGGATTTGTGAAAGGGAAATCATGCTTGACAAATCTTCTGGAATTTTTTGAGGATGTTTCCAGTAGAGTGGACAAGGGAGAACCAGTTAATGTGGTATATTTGGACTTTCAGAAGGCTTTCGACAAGGTCCCACACAAGAGATTAATGTGCAAAGTTAAAGCACATGGGATTGGGGGTAGTGTGCTGACATGGATTGAGAACTGGTTGTCAGACAGGAAGCAAAAAGTAGGAGTAAATGGGTACTTTTCAGAATGGCAGGCAGTGACTAGTGGGGTACCGCAAGGTTCTGTGCTGGGGCCCCAGCTGTTTACACTGTATATTAATGATTTAGACGAGGGGATTAAATGTAGTATCTCCACATTTGTGGATGACACTAAGTTGGGTGGCAGTGAGAGCTGCGAGGAGGATGCTATGAGGCTGTAGAGCGACTTGGATAGGTTAGGTGAGTGGGCAAATGCATGGCAGATGAAGTATAATGTGGATAAATGTGAGGTTATCCACTTTGGTGGTAAAAACAGAGAGACAGACTATTATCTGAATGGTGACAGATTAGGAAAAGGGGAGGTGCAACGAGACCTGGGTGTCATGGTACATCAGTCATTGAAGGTTGGCATGCAGGTACAGCAGGCAGTTAAGAAAGCAAATGGCATGTTGGCCTTCATAGCGAGGGGATTTGAGTACAGGGGCAGGGAGGTGTTGCTACAGTTGTACAGGGCCTTGGTGAGGCCACACCTGGAGTATTGTGTACAATGGTCTCCTAACCTGAGGAAGGACATGCTTGCTATTGAGGGAGTGCAGCGAAGGTTCACCAGGATGATTCCCGGGATGGCGGGACTAACCTATCAAGAAAGACTGGATCAACTGGGCTTGTATTCACTGGAGTTCAGAAGAATGAGAGGGGACCTCATAGAAACATTTAAAATTCTGATGGGTTTAGACAGGTTAGATGCAGGAAGAATGTTCCCAATGTTGGGGAAGTCCAGAACCAGGGGTCACAGTCTAAGGATAAGGGGTAAGCCATTTAGGACCGAGATGAGGAGAAACGTCTTCACCCAGAGAGTGGGTGAGAATGTTGTTGAGGCCAATTCACTAAATATATTCAAAAAGGAGTTAGTTGAAGTCCTTACTACTCGAGGGATCAAGGGGTATGGCGAGAAAGCAGGAATGGGGTACTGAAGTTGCATGTTCAGCCATGAACTCATTGAATGGCGGTGCAGGCTAGAAGGGCCGAATGGCCTACTCCTGCACCTATTTTCTATGTTTCGATGTTTCTATACTGCTCCACGAAAATTGTGTCCAATCAGCACTTGAGTGCTAAACCTGCAGTTTTCTGGCAAGCTCCTCCAGGCAAGTTCCAATGATGGTAAGCAGCAATTAGGACCAAAATTGTCTGCCAAATCCGGACTTTCAACGGGCCTAATCTTAATAGCACTGCCTTCATTTAGAGCCTGTTTTCACTTTCTGGCCAAAACAATTTGATGGTCAAACAGGCGCAATGACCTCCTCCTGTTTGAGGTGGCCTCCCCATAGCTACTCACCGCTGTACCCCACTGAGGACTGGGGGAGTTGCCAGTTCACCGGCGTCCCACTGCAAGACAGCTGTAAAATAAACCAGGATGAAATTCCTTGTGTGTCTGCGTGCTGCCTGAGCAACTGCCAAACAGGAGGCGGCTACTGGGTGCGAGAGGTCAAAGGTCATTCCTTTCACAAAACTACTTTCTGTCATTCAGACAAGTGGATTGTATAGCAGAGCCCCCCAACCCCCAGGTCAAGGAAACGGCTGCAGGGATTGTATTAGCAGCACCGTTACCATGGAGACGTCAGGGTTAGTCCGACAGTGGAATCCTGGCTCCGGGTCAAGGAAATGCTGCACGGGAGGCCTGAGCGTTCTCTCAAATACACACACCAGGCCTCAGAGCAGAAAGGCCCCAGATTTACCTCACATTCTGTCGATTGTACGGAGGGAAGTTCTCAGGTCTAAGAGGGGTGGGGAGAGAATTTTCTCTCTCTCTCTCTCTCTCTCTCTCTCTCTCTTCCCCCCCCCCCCAATATAAATAATTAGCCAGGGCTCCCAGTTTCTGATCACTACCCAGAGACTCCTGCGGGGAGATGTGCAAGATTGTTCCCCTCCCTCACCCAAGGGGCACTGAGGGATAATTCCTGCAACCAGGCCAGCTCCCACAGACCATTAAACCTGGGCACCTCCTGGTCTGTGTGGCTCGGTCACTGTCTGAACCAGCTCAGGCAGCGGTTTGTGGGTGTGGGAGGGAGCCCCGCTACGATATTCAAAATGTCCTTCCCCCCCACCCACACACACATTGCTGCCAGTCGCTGAAAAAGCAGTCGAGACAACCACAACTTAAGACTACTTTCTCCTGGAATGCTGCAGTGCAATAATTGCAGCTTGTAAACACACATCGTGTGTCCGCCACATCGGAAAAGATGGGTGAAGAACAGAGGCAAATAAACCCACACAGACAGATGGAGACATTTAGGAGTTGCCGAACTCTGCCAAGTGAAATGTGTTGATGGAAAGTTTGGAAATACAGTCAGTCTTCACAGGTCTGAGTGAGGACACAGGGAGCCAGCGACTGAGCACAGATCTGGCTTCATTTTATAAAAAAGGGGAAGGTGGGACAAAAGCGGTTTTATTTAAAAGAATACAAGGTTGCATTTCTGTGCACATCCACTATCCAGGCCACATGGGCTGTGAAGGGCCCAGAGTTGTCTCCATTGTTAGCTGATCTCACCTACAGTAGGGCCCCAGCACCCCTGGGAAGAAGGTATAATCCATGAGGGGTCCTACATCTTTATCCAGAGCACCCTACTGGAAAGAACACCAGGTGCAAATATGATGGTGTTCGGCTGTGATCAGCCCCCTGGTCAAATAGCCTGCCCACTTACACATGGACTGGGTGAGGGGGCATGGACCTGGTCTTCATGGAACAAATCAACAACATTGACAACTTGTATTTATACAGACCCTTTAATGTAGGAAAACATCTCAAGGCGGTTCACAGGAGCATTATCAGACAAAATGTGACAGCCACATAACGAGATATTAGGACAGATGACCAAAAGCTTGGTCAAAGAGGTAGGTTTTAAAGGAGCATAATGAAGGAGGAGAGTTAGAGAGGTGGAGAGGTTTAGGGAGGAAATTCCAGAGCTTAGGGCCTTGGCAGCTGAAGGCACGCCCACCAACGGAGTGATTAAAATCAGGGATGCACAGGAGGCCAGAATTGGAGGTGTGGGGAGATGTCAGGGGGTTGTAGGGCTGGAGGATGTTACAGAGATAGGGAGGGGGCAAGGACATGGAGGGATTTGAAAACAAGGATGAGAATTTTAAAACTGAGGTGTTGCCGGATCGGGAGCCAATGTAGGTCAGGGAGCACTGAGGTGATGGGGGGAATGGGACTGGTGCGAATTAGGATACAGGCAGCAGAGTTTGGGATGAGCTCAAGTTTATGGAGGGTGGAAGATGGGAGGCCGGCCAAGAGAGCATTGGAATAGTCTAGTCTGGAGGGAACAAAGGCATGGATGAGGGTTTCAGCAGATGAGCTGAGGCAGGGGTGGAGACGGGCGATGTTAGGGAGGTGGAAGTAGGCAGTTTTGGTGATGGGGTGGATATGTGGTCCTCTCTTCACAGAGGGAGGAATATTGGCAAATAAAAAGTAGAACAGATCTCATCAAAAGAGTCATGCACCTCCAGCACCCCTTACTCCAAACCCCCTCCAGCACCTCGCACTCCGCCCTCAATCTCCAGCACCTCCTGCTCTGCCCCCAGCACCTCACGCTCTGACTCTTCCCCCCCCCCCCAAGAATCTTCTTCCTTCAGCTCAATTCTGTTGCAGTTCTGACTGCCTTGAGGAGCCCAACTAACCAGCAGAGTGAACTGGTCAATGTTGGTCAGGCAACAGGCATCTCAAAAACTCAAAACATCCATTTGCTATTGGAGCCAATGTTTGTTTAAAGTATATACATCGTATGCAATGTTGCTTAACTGCATCCAATTCCTGTGCTCTGAATAATTCCCCACATAATCTATAATCCTTCAACAAATAGAAAGGAACAGGGGCTGCATTGAGCAAGTGGATTCTTGCTTCACTCTTTGGGACACAAGTCGTCTTGATGTTGAACAGGAGCCAGAGAGCAAGGTCCAATAACTATAGCCAAGAGGAAGAAAGAGAACACGTGTAGAGGTGCTGGCACATTGGGTTAAGAGTTGACCAAGGAACCAGAGATATGGAGTCCAGACTGCAGGGATCAAAGGCACTTTTCTCTGATCGTTGTTGGGTGAGATTTCGGCAGTGTTATCCTGGCTCCTGCTGTGTGTGGGTGCATCGCTCTATAGTTGAGCACTAAGCTAGCAATACCAGTGAGGAAGATGTGATTACGTTGGTGTAGTGGTTATGTTACTGGACTAGTAATCCAGGGAATACGAATCCAATTCTCGCCATGACAGTTTGAGAATTTGAATTCAGTTAAACATAAAATCTGGAACTAAAAAACTGGCATCAGTAAAAGTGACCATGAAGCTGTTGGACTGTAGCTAAAAATCCAACTGGTTCAATAATGGGAAAGAAATCTGCTGTCCTTACCTGGTCTGGGTCTATGTGACTCCAGGCCCATATCCACATGTTTGACTCTTAACTGCCCTCTGAAATGGCCACTCAGTTATATCAAGTAAGCCCCACCACCGTATTCTCAAGGACAACTAGGAATGGGCAATAAATTCCAGCCTTGCCAGTGACACCCACATCCCCAGAATGAATAAAATGAAAGTAAAGTGGGAAGTGAGACAGCCGTGGTCTAACTCACTGTTCGAGTGGCCTTAAACCTCATTGCGTACTTGATCTGCGAGGACGTGATGTTAGGAATTCTCGGAACTGAACCTTGTACTGTTAAGTTGGGGTGTTTTTCCATCAAACCGTTCCCACTGCCCTCAAATGACCGTGTGACTTGCCCAGTCATCACCGCACAAAAAGGGAAGAAATCTTTACACAAGTAAATGCGAATAAATTTAGAAAGGCAAATAATGACAAAAGGATTTTGGTCCATTTGTTGACCAATCACAGGATCGCAACCTAGATACAGAACCAATTCAGTCCATTGCAGCTCGTCCATCCAGAAAATCCCGCAGTCCCCACTCCCCCAATCGCGGAATCCACGGTTAGAAACGACTCCACCCCCTGCCGTTCATTCCCTATATTGATCACTTGGAAAAGAAAAGCTTTGACAGGAGCCTTTTACCAGTTTGACCCTGTGCCCCTGTTCATAGTGTTTCTGAATTACCTCTTCCATCACGTTTACCATCTCATATACGCTACTTCATTTCAAGGTTGCATAGCCCAAGTTCTGTGGCCTTCGCTTATAACTCAGTTGGCTAATGATGACGAGCAGTCTGAGGGCCCTTCTCCGAAATGCCTCAAGGACTTCAATGTCTCCAAATCTTGGTGATCAGAACTGGACACAGTACTCAAGGTACGACAGACCAGAGTACTGTATAGTCCAAACAGAACGACTAGACAATGGGAAGCTGTCAGCAACAGACTGACAAGTAGTAGTGAATCGTTATTATGTTCCTGTATAAACCTCATTTGCAAGGTCGAATGCAGTATTACATACAATTTTGGACAGCCTTCATCAAATGAACACTGGCATACTGGAAAGAGTTCAAGGAACGGTGACTAGGTTTATTCCAGGACTTACTAAATTTACATTTATGTGGCAGGTTTAACATCGTAAGATTTCCCAAGGTACTTCAGAGAGGTGAAAATATGGACTCCGAACAATGGTGGGAGAAGAGTTGGGGTGACAATTCAAGGCCAGGATTGAGAAAGATTTGGAAAAAGGAGTGTGATAACTAGGGGCTTTGGGATAGTGTCCCCGAGTGTGGATCAAAGTGGCTGAAAAGACTGGCACCAATTAAGAGGGGATGTAGAGGAGGCCAGGTATGGAGGTGTGTGCTGGCTCTATGTATGAGGGAGGCTCAGAGAGTTTACACTGGAAATTGCCAATCTGATCAAAGGTCCTCACTTGCCTGCATGCCGAAATTAATAATGTAAGCAGATTAATTTTAGTGAACTAGAGAACACAAGTACAAGGCTCAAGCAAGTACAAGATTAGAAATTTCTCCACCCAGAGTGTTGCATCTGTGCAGCAGGCTCCTAAACAGATTAACTTCTAATCAAAAGCTGTGCTGCAGGAAGCCAGACGGTGCAGTTATACTGTGGGGCAGCACCTCCAGGTCCTGGATCCAATTCAATGCAGTGCTATGGGATGAATGTCTTTCTCTGCCTGGTGACAAGACTCCGATACAAAATAAATCTGGTCGGTTCCAACCAAGTGGTGACTCATCCTTATATCCAAACCCTTCCATGGCCTTGCTTCTCCCTATCTCTGCAACCTCCTCCAGTCCTATAACCCTTTGAGATCTCTGCGCTGCTCCAATTCTGGCCTCTTGCACATCCCCAATTTTCATCGCTCCACCACCGTACCTCCAGCTGCCCAGGTTCCCCCCCCAAGCTCAGAAATCCCCTCCCTGAACCTCTCCACCTTGAAGACGCTCCTTAAAACCTACCTCTTGTCTCAATATATCTCATGTGGCTTGGTGTCAAATTTCATTTTATAATGCTCCTATGGAGTGCCTTGGGATATTGTACTACGTTAACGGTGCTATATAAATGCAAGTTGTTGCTGGTGATGGGGGTGCAAGTCTCTGGAACAAAACTGCCCTAAATTTAACAATCTGACTCAGAGACCACAGAAGGACTGGTAACGATGCTAGGAAATGGAAGAATATAACAATCGTGCAGTACAATGTATTTGTCTGAGGTTGAGGCTGGAGTACACTGTACAGGTGACAGACACAGAGATACACACAAAAAAAAATGGTAGATATCTGGTTAGCAGCAGGATTGAGAGTTACAATGAATATGTACAAATACCCCACAAACTCCCAGTTAACTTCTGAAATCAAGGACTTTTGTGTTTTTTTTCCCCCAAAACTTAAAAACACATCTCAACTCAAAAAATGGTCAAAATGACAGTGCCCAGGGTTTGTTCAGCTGTGAAAGGAACAGACGGGAACAACCCTCCCTCTCCAAACAGAAACAGGCCCTCCCTCTCCAGTCTCCTTTTGATCGTGATGCTCTGGGAACAGATCCCTGAACAGGGAATGTCAGAGCGAATGTAGCAGCTCATTCAGATGTTAATGCCTCACAGATGGGGCTGTAGACAGAGGTACAAACAGCTGCTGCTGGGGGGTGGGTTTGGGGAGGCTCATGCGACTGCAGAGGGCTTTACAGCAACAGAAACATTTACGAATAAAACTCGCCCCACAAAACTCTTACTCAAATGAAACAGAGAAACTTGGGCAGGATGAATTTCCCGAGTATCTCTGCACTCACCCCTTCCCCTCCCTCTCAGAACCACGATAGGGTTCCCCTTGTCCACACCCTTCACCCCACCAGCCTCCACGTTCAATGGATCATCCTCCGCCATTTCCACCACCTCCAGCGTGATCCCACCACCAATCACATCTTCCCCCTCCCCTCAGCGTTCTGAAGGGGCCGCTCCCTCCACAACACCCTGGTCCATTCTGCAGTCACCCCCAGCACTCCCTCCCCTTCCCCCGGCACCTTCCCGTGCAAGTGCAGGAGATGCAACACCTGCCTTTTACCTCCTCCCTCCCCACTATCCAGGGCCCCAAATACTCCTTCCAGGTGAAACAGCGATTTACTTGTACTTCTTTCAATTTAGTATACTGTATTCGCTGCTACATTGGGGAGACCAAAGGTAGATTGGGTGACCGCTTTGTGGAACACCTCTGTTCAGTCCGTAAGTGTGACCTGGAGCTTCCGGTCACCTGTCACTTTAAATCCCTGCTCCACATCTCCGTCCTCGGCCTCCTACACTGATCCAATGAAGCTGAACGCAAGCTCGAGGAACAGCACCTCATCTTTCGTTTAGGCACTTTACAGCCTTCTGGACTCAACATCGAGTTCAACAATTTCAGACCATAACCTCTGTCCATATTTGGCCCCCCTCCTCGATCTTGTCATTTTTTTCTCTGTCTCCCATGGCAGCTGGTAATTATTCCGCCATTGACACCCTATCTAGACTAACCGTTTTCCAACTTCTGCCACTATCATTTCAAGTCGGCCCATCACCCCTTATGGCTCTCTAATCTCTCCTGTCTTCTCCCCGATCACAGACCTTCCCCTTTTGTTCTTTCTTCCCCTCCCCCTTTCTTTAGAATCTGATCTTTTCGAATATTTGCCAGTTCTGACGAAGGGTCATCGACCCGAAACGTTAACTCTGCCTCTCTCCACAGATGCTGCCAGACCCGCTGAGATTTCCAGCATTTTCTGTTTTTATTTCAGATTCCAGCATCCACAGTATTTTGCTTTTGAGTTTCCCCAGAGTGTTTTACAAATGCAAACGCTCCGACTTTGAGTTGATGGCCACCAGCTTTAGGGGTTTCAAAAGATCTCTCCTCAGAATCACCATAAAGATCTCCCTTTCCCACCCCTCCTTGTTAATCCTGAATCCAGAGGCAGTGCATAGCTATGAATTTAGAGCCCCACGTACACATGGACAAATGGGTCTGAGAAGGGTTACAGCAGAGGCAAGAAAGAAAGGAGATGGGTGGAATTTAGGCCATGGGCTTTTCCAATGGCTCAAGCAAGGAAGTTATGCTAAATCTTTACACATCCCAGGTTTAGGCCCCAACTGGTGTATTGAGCCCAATGGAAGGATGTCAAGGCCTTGGAGAGGGTGCAGAGGAGATTTACGAGAATGGTTCCAGGGATGAGGGACTTCAGTTATGTGGAGAGACTGGAAAAGCTGGGGTTGTTCTCCTTGGAACAGAGAAGGTTAAGGGGAGGTTGAGGATATTTCCAGTGACACCCCTATATCCGAAGAATGAAAAAAAATCACAGTCACTGACCTGGAGGCTAACATTTACAATCAGTTACAACTGCCCTCAGTTTATATTCAGCAATAATCTCTGGAGTTACCCATTTAGAGAGGAGCCCTGACAAGTCAGCTCAACCGTGCCCCAGGCTGGAGACGAATCACCAGGACATATTATAGGAGGTGGAACTGCCCCAGTTGATATTTAAAATCCCCTTGCCGAGCTTTCATTCAGTAAACAGGAAAACAAAACAAGCAAGGTGAAACTTCCTTGCCAAATATTTAACGAAGTAAACGTTTCTTTTCTTTTTGGGGAGAGTTTTCCAGATTTCCACGACCCTTGTGTAAAGTGCGTTCTGACATCACCCCTGAATGGCTGAGCTCTCATTTAAAGTTATACCCCTTGTTCTGGATTCATCTATCTATAAAGGAGCCTCTTTAATCAGATGGCTTTTGAAGAAGGGCCAAAGAGGTGGCAGGACGGAGGGCCTTTGGGGGGGGGGGGTGGGGTTAGGGGAGAGAAGTAGCAGTGTGGAGGGGCTTTAGGGGAGAGGGATAGTAGGGTGGAGGGCATTTAGGGGAAGGGGGGGTTAGGGGAGAGAAGTAGCAGGGTGGAGGGGCTTTAGGGGAAGGGGTTAAGGGTGAGATGTAGCAGGGCGGAGGGGGTTTAGGCAGGGGATTTAGGGGAGAAGGATAGCAGGGCAGAGGGGATTGGGTTAATGAGAGGGGGGTTTGGGGAGAGAGGGGGCAAGGTGGCTGAATTCACCGTCTTCAAAAGGAAGGGAATTGTAAAGGAGGCCAGAGTCCAAAACAGTAGTGAGTGCTGACATTAAAAAATTGCTCTCCTCATGCAGAAAGTGGAACAGCTGACCCAAGGGATATATTCACAAAGTGCCGTTAAGGCTTCCAGTCCCACTAAACACCTACTGCTCCATTTTTGAAAGGATTCTTGCATCACCCTGTCCCCGACCCCTCCCCCAACCTCTGCCCCCCCTCCAGAGACGGTCGAAAGAAGGATTGTGGACCAAAGTGGATTTTTGACAACATTATAAATAAAATAGATGCTATAGAAGGACATTTGCTGACAGTTTATTGATGTTTACATCTACTGCCTGCTGTGGAATAAACAGCCCAGACTCCGGGAATAAGACACAAAAGGTTGGTGTTAGAGAAAGCTCAGAACCTGTTTATTCTGGACATCGCACTCCAACTGAAAACAAATAAATTAAATACTTATCGCACTGCATGCCATTTTCTTCCTCAGGAAGTTTCTGCTGGGAATCAAACATCCAGAATCAACAGGGCGACTGCCCCAGACTTTCACCAGTGCGGTTGGCTCAAGTTTATATGAATTTGACTGCTACTGAAACCGACTGCACTGTCCCATCAAACATTCCCAGGGCAGGTACAGCACGGGTTAGATACAGAGTAAAGCTCCCTCTACACTGTCCCATCAAACATTCCCAGGGCAGGTACAGCACGGGTTAGATACAGAGTAAAGCTCCCTCAACACTGTCCCATCAAACATTCCCAGGGCAGGTACAGCACGGGTTAGATACAGAGTAAAGCTCCCTCAACACTGTCCCATCAAACATTCCCAGGGCAGGTACAGCACGGGTTAGATACAGAGTAAAGCTCCTTCTACACTGTCCCATCAATGTATCTGGTTTGGTTTGCATCGGCTCGCTACTATTCTTGACTGGGAAAAAAGGGGGAAGAATAGAACTAAAGCCAATCCTGAAATCCAAGATTATTTACCAGGGTCGCCCCTTTACCATTTTTTGGGATGATGGGCTGTTGTTTATCAACTCATTGCTAGAGGGAAATATGGCCACCTCAAGTTTATGGTTACACTGCATCATATACAAAGTTCACTGATGATAATCCCTGATGTTTATCATAGAAGCGTGTTACATTTTTGCATCCAACTCTTTTCTGGTGCATTTCCAAGTCGTCAGTCTTCCCCATCCTGACCATTGGTGTTACCTCGATGTCATCTAGGCCACAAACTATGGAATTCCTTTCCTAAATTTCTCTCTCCTCCAAGACCCTCCTTAAACCTCTTTGACAAAGCTTTTGGTCCCCTGTCCCAATATCTCCTGCTTTGGCTCGGTGTCAATTTTGGTTTGATTTACGCTCCCATGAAGCACCTTGGGACGTTTTACTACGTTAACAGCGCTATATAAATGCAACTTGTCGTTGCACTTAGCAAATGAGTCAATTGGAGGAGATAATGCAATTATAAATAAACACACACAAACTTGGAATGTATAAAAACACAACATAGAAAGGTTCATCTCCCTCTCACCTTCTTGCACCCGAGGGAGATTGGATTGATCGATTGCGATTTCAGTCATTGCTAGTTTGGGGCGGAGTGTCAAACTTGGGTTGGCATCATCCAAATAATTAAGCGATCTAAAATAAACACACAGAAAAATGCTTTATATGATGTACAAACTATGTAACAAAGGATTCATAGCTAACTCACAGTTTAAAAAAAAATTAAAAATTGAGAAACCCAGGGGGAAGGCGGCCCAAGGCAGTGCAGGACACAGCCGAGGTTGGAAAGAGCTGCAAATCATTAGCGGTCCTTCGAACAAGGATGACTTGCTTCCACATGAGTTCACAGATGTTTCAATGAAGGACCAGATGTTCACGTCCTGAACTCCAATTGAGGGGATGGAAGATGCCTGTGCGTGGATTTTTTTTTTTTATATATAAAACGTGTGGTGACCGTTGCACACCAGCCACCAATGGCAAGGATAAACCAGGACGACTGGCGACATGCACTGCTGCACGCACACATATTGCAGTGTGGGCTGGCCGGTGCTGCCCCTGGGTCCTTGGCTCTTCTGGGCCCCGCACCGCCACCATGATCTCTCGCCGCTCCTCCACCGCGATCTCACACCGCTCCTCCAGCACAAAAACATTCACCGCTCCTCCGCCACGATTTCTCGCCGCTCATCTGCCATGATCTCTCACCGCTCATCCGCCCCGACCTTCCCGCTCATCTGCCCCGACCTTCCCGCTCATCCGCTGTACCTGGGCCCTGCCGATGTTCCTGCCCACGCTCCAAACAGCGACCTGGGTTTTGATGACCACCCAGTCGCCCACCTCAAAACTGTCGCACACTTGTAGCAGCTCGTGCTGAAAGTTGTAGTGGTATGCTCCAGCTCTTTTATAGCCCGACTGGCGGAGGTGTTCTCTACGATTTATATTGGAACAAATCCCAAAATACAAACCCCTATGCAAGGGTCATTTGCATCGCAGTTACCTCCTCTGTATAAATTCCCAAGATTTATATGGGACCAACACACCCCAGAATATAAACCCCTATGAAAGAGTCATTTGCATCGGCACAATCTGACACAGTTAAATCCATCCACGATTTGACTGTAACACATAAAGTTACCTCGACCCAATCACAAAACCCTTCCACGGATATTTGTGTGTTTTGCAACATATTCCTCACAATATTGTGTGGATGGAGGGAGGAGTTGGTGGGGGATTGGGGATCAGGTGGGAGCTGCAAAGGAGAGGAGCTAAATCACAGACTGGTCAGGTGACTTCAAGCTTGGCCTTTAAAGTCTGTTGATTGGAGGAAGATGGGATAACTAAGGGAGGGGAGGAAGTTCACAGTTCTGTGGTGTGGAAAAGAATTTTAGAGCAGGAGATGGCATGACAAGTCTTCCTTTCAATACAGTGAGGAAGAAGTGTGTGTTGGACAGTGTCTAGAGCTTCAAACTCATGGCTGAATAGCCAGTTGAGACTTGCAGCCGAGGCGCACACAGGAAGAGTGGGCACTGGAGAACAGCTGGTCCTTGTGAAGACACACATCACCACCAGAGACAGGGAGAAGGTCCAGGTGATGATCAGGCACAACGGGCACTGCAGCAGATGTGGTGCTCTTCAGTGGAGAATATGTTCAGAGCCTAGAGGAAAAGAATCACCAGGCAGGATGACAGACAATGTCTGGCAGAGCTTACAGACTGAACAGAGCTCCACCTATACCAGTAGATCATCCATCTGCAGACACACTCCAGGATAAAGTTCAGACTCTTTCCACAACTCAATTTCTTGTTCCAAATCTCTCCATAATGTCAGAAATAATACTTGCTGCTCCCAAAAATAAATTCAAATTAATTCAACCCCACAACCCAACCCCATCCCCCCAACAACCCAAGCTCACAATCCCAACGCCCCCCCAAACAACCTAAACCCACAATCCCAACCCCCCCCTCAAACAACCCAAACCCACAACCCCCCGCCAAACAACCCAAACCCACAACCCCCCCCAAACAACCCAAACCCACAACCCCAACCCCCCCCCACAACCCAACCCCACAACCCCAACCCCCCCCCACAACCCAAACCCACAACCCCAACCCCACCCCCCCCACAACCCCAACCCCCCCCCCAAACAACCCAAACCCACAACCCCAACCCCCCCACAACCCAAACCCACAACCCCAACCCCACCCCCCCCAAACAACCCAACCCCCCCCAAAAACCCAAACCCACAACCCAGCAAAATCAGACCCCCCCCCCCCCCCCCAATCCAAACCCCGAACCAGAACCTACCAAAACCCAGCTGATCCCTAACCCCCCACCAAATCCTCCCTCCACCCACACAATATTGTGAGGAATATGTTGCGAAGCACAAAAATATCCGTTTAATGTTGATAAACAGTAACAAAGCTCGAGAGTTTGGGCGGCTTATTACCGGCTGTGGGTCTGTGTCCGGCTCCGGTCCCGGGCTCGCTCGCTCTCTCTCCGGCCCCTTCAACACTCGCTCTGCAAAAATTGAGACAAAAAGTTTTCCCAACTCTTGGAAGTTCCGCCCGCTCCTCCCTCACTGCCGGAGATCCGGAGTCTCGGTCCCAGGGAACAACCCCAGCCTGCTCCCCTCGGTGTCTCGCTTTAAACCACCATCTCCCGGCTCTCTCAATCTCTCCCTCTGCCTGGTTATTCCTCCCTCCTCCTCTCTCTCTCTCTCTCTCTCTCCCCCCCGCCGCTTCTCTTTTTCTCTCACTCTTTTTCTCTCTCGCTTCTCTTTTTCTCTCACTCTTTCTTTTTCTCTCTCGCTCACTTTTTCCTTTTCTTTTCCTCTTTCTTACTCACTCTCCCCTCTCCCTCTCTCTTTGCCTTTTTCTCCTTCCTTCCCTCTCTCTCTGCCTCTTTATCCTTCTCCCTCTCTCTTTGCCTCTTTATCCTTCCCTCTCTCTCTTTGCCTCTTTATCCTTCCCCCTCTTTGCCTCTTTATCCTTCCCTCTCTCTCTTTGCCTCTTTATCCTTCCCCTTCTCTCTCTTTGCCTCTTTATCTTTCCCTCTCCCTTTGCCTCTTTATCTTTCTCTCTCTCTCTCTCTCTCTTTATCTTTTTATTTATCTATCCTTCCTTCCTTCTTTCTCTCTCGCTCTCTCTCTCTCTCTTTGCCTCTTTATCCTTCCCTCTCTCTCTCTCTCTTTGCCTCTTTATCCTTCCCTCTCTCCTTTCTGCTCCACCTCTGATTCCAACAGCTGTTGTCTTTGGGAGTACGGAGCGCAGCCGTTGCCAAACCACATTCAAAATCCTGTCCACACATCTGCACAGGCTAATCGCAGCCAAACCCAGCAGTGTGTGAACACAGAGCCCGACTGTCGAGCTTCACACAAACAGCTACACATGAGACCTGCCCCGGCCACCCATTGCCAGACTGCTGCACTGACTCAGGCAGGCTGGTAAACAGACACAGGGCTCTGTTTAAACCTGCCTAAAGTTCAACAACAACCCCAACTGGCATTTATATATCACCTTTAATGTAGTAAACATCCCAAAGCACTTCACAGGAGCGTTATCAAAAAAATATGACGCTGAACCACTTAAGGAGGTATTAGGACAGGTAACGGATCAAAGCAGTAGGTTTTAAGGAGCGCCTTAAAGGAGAAGAGAGAGGCGGAGAGGTTTAAGAAGGGAATTCCAGAGCTTAAGGCCCAGACAACTGAAGACACGGCCACCAATGGTGGGGCGAAGGAAGTGCGGGATAGACAAGAGGACAGAATTGGAGGAGCGCAGAGATCTCGGAGGGTTGTGGGGCTGGAGGAGGTTACAGAGATAGGGAGGGGTAAGGCCACGCAGGGATTTGAAAACAAGGATGAGAAATTTAAATTCGAGCCAATGTTGGTCAGCGAGCACAGGGATGATGGGTGAACGGGATTTGATGGGTGTTAGGACAGGGGCAGCAGAGTGTTGGATGAGCTCAAGTTTAAGGAAGGTGGAAGGCCTGTCAGGAGCTAAAGAGAAAACCTCACACTATCTGGATTCTGTGGCCTTGGGAATAAGCTGGAACTGTATAATAGGGTCATTCAAAACCTGTTGTAGTGGCTGCTATCAGTCTAAAAATGGAAAGTGCTGGAAATGCACAACAGGTGTGGCAGACCTGTGAAGAGAAAGAAAGGGGACTGGAAGCTGGGAGACAGACCAGGGCGTGCTTACTAGGCCAATGATGAGGATTAAATTCACTTTCTCATTAAGCTGCATATATCTCAGGTTGTTGATCTGATTTAGGATTTCCTCCCCCGAGGCACCAGCGTTAAGAACAGTCCTTTTTAAAAACGTCCAGGCCCACGAAAACCAAACGGGACATGTTGCCCTGAGAAAAGTGGGCCCCTGTGTCTTGGTTTCCACTTCTGTTGACGGGTCCACACCCGAAACCTTAAACTATGTTAAGAGGTGCTGAATCTTTTGATCTCCGTCACTGTGTTCAACAGGGGTAAACAGCACCACCCGGTGGTTGTGCCTCCCATGTTGCAGGCTGATTAAATAGGATTAAAAAGCTTCTTGATCCCTGCTGGGTATATGAGTGAATAGCTGGGATTTATACAGAGCAGGAAGGCTCACCAATTCCATCCCTGTGCTGAGTTGTCCGCTTTCGGCTGGGACAGCAGAGGGAAAATTGCAACTGACTAAATTCTCCCAAATCCGTGCCCATCTATTCTGCAACTCCATGTTTGAAACTCTCCAATCAGGTTTCCGCCCCTGCCACAGCACTGAAAGGGCCCTAATCAAAGTCACAAATGACATTCTGTGTGACTGTGACCATGGTAACCTATACCTCCTCATCCTCCTCGACCTGTCTGCATCCTCCTCCAATGTCTTTTCCACCATCCATAAACTCGAACTCATCCAAAACTCTGCTGCCTGTATCCTAACTCGCACCAAGTCCTGTTCACCCATTACCCTCGTGCTCGCTGACCTACATTGGCTCCTGAACCGGCAATGCTTTGATGTTAAAATTCTCACCCTTTGATTTCAAATCCCTTCATGGCTTCGCCCCTCCCTATCTCTGTAACCTCCTCAAGCATTACAACCCCCCCGAGATCTCTGCGTTTCTCCAATTCTGGCCTCTTGTGCTCCCCATACTTTCATCGCTCCACCATTTACAGCTGTGCCTTCAGTTGCCAAGGCCCTATGCTCTGGAATTCCCTCCCTAAACTTCTGTGCCTCTCTATCTCTCTTTCCTCCTTTAAGACCCTTCTTAAAACCTACCACTTTGACCAAGTCCTGTCCTAATATCTTAACGCTCCTGTGTCACTGAAGAATGGCTACGTGGGTGAGGGGCAAGAGAGCACCCAGCATCTTAACCCAGGCTAAGTCCGTGCCTTCAGGTGAAGAGACAAGAAAATTCCTGGAAAAAAGAGGAATGAAAAAGAGAAGAACAGAAAATTCTTCAAGTGCCAGCACACTCTCAGCTCCGGATTTTCTCATCCATATAAGGAAATCCCTTTTTTTGGCCAATGCTTTGGGATATTTTGTTGAGCCTAGGCTGGGACTGAGGCCAAGCTGTAAGAGTTCGGATGGGATGTGGTGTTAAGGAAAAAGCAGCTGTCTGCTTGATGTATGTGCAGTGTTTGGGCTGGTGGATAAGACACCAGTCAGAGGCAGCAGCTTTGTGCTCAGCACTGTTTCATCTCACCGAGCCGGTCTGTGAACTTAATATTTCCCCATCGAGGGAGGCTGTTCGGTCCCGACCCAGCGATGATCACTGAGCACTTTCTGGACACAAGAACATCATCTAGCACTTGTCAGCTGTAGCTCATGGGTAGCATTCTTGCTTCTGAGTCAGAAGGTCGTGGGTTCAAGTCCCACTCCAGCATTTTGAGCACAAAATCCAGGTTGACACTACCAGTGCAGTGCTGAGGGAGTGCTACACTGTTGGAGGTGCTGCCTTTCAGATGAGGTGTTAAATAAAGATCCCATCTGCCCTCTCAGGTGGGTGTAAAAGATCCCGTGGCACTATTTCGAAGAAGAGCAGAGGACTTCTCCGTGATGTGCTGGACAATTTTTATCCCTCAACCAGCATCACTAAAAGAGATTATCGGGTCATTATCACATTGCTGTTTGTGGGATCTTGCTGTGAGCAAATTAGCTGCCGTGTTTCCTATATTACAACAGTGTCTACACTTCAAAAGTGCTTCATTGACTGTAAGGGGCTTTAGGATGTCTTGAGATCATGAAAGGCGCTATATAAACCTTGGTTTCTTTTTGACGGAGGAAGCATTGCAGGGCTATTGGAGAGCGAGGGAATGGGACTAATTGTTTGTTCCTCGAAAAAGCTGGCACAAACTCGATGGGCCAACTGGCCTGTTTCTGTACTGTACTATTCTATATGATTCTTTGCCAGTCAATGTAAACCAAGCGAAAACCGTCTGGGTGAGGAAGAACAGAAACCATTAAAGCAGTTCGTATTGCAGCTTGGTTCTCGCTCTCCCAGCTCCTGTATGCTGATGCTTTTGGGGGGGGCTGCGGACCCTGGTGCAAGTCCCACCCTCCAGTGTTCTGTCTGGGCCTCACAACTGCACGGGCGCATCACCTTTGTGTACTGGCACATCACCCCAACTGCACTGGCGCATCACCCCAACCACACTGGTTCATCACCCCAACTGCACTAGCGCATCACCCTTTATGCACTGGCGCATCACCCTTTCTGCACTGGTGCATCACCCCAACTGCAGTGACACATCACCCTTCCTACACTGGCGCATCACACTATCTGCACTGATGCATCACCACAACTGCACTGGTGCATCACCATTTCTGCACTGGTGCACCACCCCAACTGCACTGGCGCATCACCACAACTGCACTGGTGCATCACCCTTTCTGCACTGGTGCATCACCCCAACTGCAGTGACACATCACCCTTTCTGCACTGGTGTATTACACTATCTGCGCTGATGCATCACCACAACTGCACTGGTGTATTACACTATCTGTGTTGACGCAACATTACATCTGCAGCAATGCAGTCAGGAGACCCAGATACAACTTTAGATTGGGGTGGGGGGAGTGGTATGTTGGGGCCACCAGAGACAGGCTGTGATCTTCCCGGATGATTCACAATCGCAACTGAAGTCCGGTCCATCCTTTGGCAGAGGATTGAGGTCCAAGGCATGGATAGGCGGCTGAGGACGGGATGGTCAGGAGATGGCAGGCAGGAATCTGTTGCCATAACCAGGTTCCTTTATCTGGGGACTACTTTGGACCAAAGTGCTTTGGAAGTTCTCCATGCATGCTTGGATTGTAGGCTATCTCTGCATCATCTGCAGTATAGCCCAGGGTGGATACACACCTGGCTCATAGTAAAGGAATGGCTGACAACTAGTATGCTAGACTGTTCCTAGTTATGGTATTGGATTAGCACCCAGAGATTGACCAAGGTGGTTGCCTCTTAACTGCCCAGTGAAATGGGCCTAGCAAGCCAGTTGTACAGGGTGACTAGGCACAGACAATAAATGCTGGCCTTGCCAGTGATGCCCACATCCCGAGAATGATTGAAAAAAAACACGTGAGGAAGAAACAGTTGTGACTGAGGTTACCAATCATTCCCGCACCTTTGGAATTGCTCCCCATCAAAATCCAGTGCCTTCAGGAGGCGAGGGAAATGAAGGGATGAGACACAAAAATAACATGTTCAGATGCCCCTTTCCAACTGGCAGGAACCATGGAAGCAGTTGGCAGGGAAAGGGTCAGTTCTCTTTTCCTCTGGTGACAACACGTAGATTCATCACCATCGCTGTCAGCCCCATGATTTAGATGCCCAACGAAAGGTCACTTTGTGTTCCTTTTACCCTTTATCTCAATTTGCCTTCAACTTCATTTATAGATTCCATTTTAGCATATTTATTACAGGACTCGCGATCTAAAAATCATTTATTCATATGAATGCTACATATTTATTACTCCTTATAACAGCAGAAATATTAGTTTAGACATGCAGGCGCAGGTGTGGCTGGATGCATCTATTTTGTATTTTATTAAAAAGATACGAAAGGTAATTGGACACAGAGCCAAGCAGGCAGATGTAAAGGTCGGAGAGATGAAACTTTACTGACCATTGGCCTTCCTACTTTACTTCTTTATTCTCTCTATATTTTAGTTTTATCTTAATTTAATTTTTTTTAAATGATTGTAATATATAATGAATTTGAGTTATGGCACAGAAACACGTAGGCAATAACCTGGATTGCGTTCCCAGGCTAGTGCAGTTTATTGTGGAACTGAGTCAAACAGTTTCATCCCTGGCCTGTGCTGAAATGGACAACAAGAGTCTAAATGGGGTTGGGAACAGAGGGATCTGGGGGTACAGATTCATAAATCATTAAAAGTAGCAACGCAGATTAACAAGGCCATCAAAAATACTAACAAATGCACTGGGTTTAATTTCTCAAGGAATAGGATTGAAAAGCAGAGCTATAAGAAACTTATCTAGAAACTTGGTTGGACCACACTTGGAGTACCGCACACAATTCTAGTCTCCATATTACAAAAAGGATTTTGAGGAACTGAAGAGTATGCAGAAAAGATTTACAAGGATGATACTAGAAATGAGAGGGTACAACTATCAGGAAAGACTGAACAGCCTGGGGCTCCTTTCTCTAGAAAAGAGAAGGATGATGGATGCCCTAATAGAGGTCTTTAAGATTAGGAAGGGTTTGATAGGATAGACGTAGAGAAGATGTTTTCATTTGTGGGGGAGACCAGAACTGGGGGCCGTAAATATAAGATAGTCACTAAGAAATCCAATAATGAATTCAGGAGGAACTTCTTTAGCAGGAGAGTGGTAACATTGTGGAATTCACTACCACAGGGAGTAGTTGAGGCAAATAGCACAGATGCATTTAATGGAAAGCTGGATAAGTACATGAGGGTGAAAGGAATGGAAGGATATGTTTGTACGATGAGATGGAATAGGGTGGTAGAAGGCTCATGTGGAGGATAAACACTGGCATTCTTACATGAAGAAAAAGAATTGAATTAGATGGGGGGAGGGGTGTGGAGCTTTATAAAATTGTTGGATCAATTGAGAGCAGCGTATGGGAAGGAGAGCAGAGGGGGAGAGGACTCTTTAAGAGACTCTCAGTGTAACATCTGCAAAAAAATGTTTAAAAAGAAACAATTAATTAATTCAATAATAAATACAAATCATGTCAAAACCTGTTGGATATATCTGCGTCACTGAGTTTGTGAATAATAAATAACTCTTTCAACCCGGGACGGGACGGAGAGAAGTAAATTAGATGGGTATATTATTTTTGACTTTGGTGATGGGCAGTAAATCTGTGTCCCATCTGCTTTCTTGTTTTATCCTTGAAAAAGAGTTAGAATGAAGCGCTGATTGGATTTAACAACTCAAGGTAATAAAATGGTATGTTATTGATAGTGCTATGTTTTTTATGAGGGGGAGGGGGCTGCAGGGTTATATATAGGTAAGTGTTCAGTGCTGGATATACACCTCTGCTCTCTCTCTCTCTCTCTCACTCTCTCTCATTGTATCTCAGTCTCTTTCCATCATGATGTCCTTGATGCTTGTAGCTGGTGCATTGCTTCTCAGTGGATCCTATGTCTTTGCTCTGCCCATTGCAGACTCCTGGTACAGAGCAGGTAAGTGGGGACAGCGGGAGGAGGGGAGGTGGGGTGAGGAGGACAACCTCCACTGAACCTTATCCAGTGTGACCATCATCGTTCACTCATCTCCATACCTCAATATAATAGGAAGTACCTGTACCATGTAAAAACACTCCAGTGCAGTACTGACGGAGTGCTGCACTGTCGGAGGTGCCGTCTTTGAGATGAGACATTAAACCGAGGCCCCGTCTGCCCTCTCAGGTGGATGTAAAAGATCCCGCAGCACTATTAGAAAAAGAGTAGGGGAGTTCTGGCCAATATTTATCCCTTAACCAAAATCACTAAAACAGATTATCTGGTCATTTTCAGTTTGTAGGATCCTGCTCCCGCGTTTCCTACATTATAACAGTGATGACACTTCAAAAGTACTTCATTGGCTCCAAAACGTTTTGGGACGTTATGAGGTTGTGAAAGGCACTATATAAATGGAAGTTCTTTGTATTTTATTTCTGTATTATTAGGTGTTATAGATGATAACTATTCTTGTATAAGTTTATACATTAAAATGTTAAAGTTAATTAACTCTGGAATTTATAATTAAATTAAACAATCATGTTTTTGGTGCTTTTAATGTGCACAGGATTCCTGAATAGGATGGATTTGGGTGTGTTTTAACTTTGAATCAATGTTTTGTTGCTTGGGATTGGACTGTACAAAGTTGAGTTTCGGATCTAGTTCTGAAGGTGATGCAGTTTTAGTTAAACCTTCTCTCTCACATTCGGTTTAAATTTCTATTTTTCTGTTTGTTTGATGAACTGTAATTACATCCACTATTCTCGGGCTGGGGGCAGAGTTTAGTTGCCAAGATTAAATGACAAATCAATTTACTTTCTAACAAATGTAATTACTAGTGTTAAACTAAAAATACAGATCAGTGGTTTCAAAGCCTGAGCTTTCAGTATTATAGCAGAATGCTGAGCGATGAGAAGATTAATATTTAACATCCAGTATAAATTTCACCCAGTTTATGGTGAGAGTGGGGCTGCCTCTCTGATTCAGGTACTAGTGCTGGAAGCACACATTTGGTGGCTGTTTCTTTTTATTTGTTATTTGTTTGTGTGTCTTTTGTTCTCAATTTACATGTGGAAATAGTAACAGCTTTGATTTTAGATGGCAATTTTTTCTTCCATTTCTTCCCTACGTTGTTCAAGTCACAAGTGACACCCTATGTGAGTGTGACCATAGTAAACTATCCCTCCTCGTCCTTCATGACTGGCCGGCAGCCTTTGACACAGTTGACCAGAATACCCTCCCCTAATGCCTCTCTTCCGTCATCCAGCAGGGTGAGATTGCCCTCGCCTATTTCCATTCCTATCCAACCAGTTGTAGACAGAGATTCACCTGTAATGGCTTCTCTACCCGACCCTGCACCATAAACCTTAGCATCCCCCAAGGATCTATCCTTGGCCTCTCCTATTGCTCATCTACATGCTGCCCCTCAGCGACACCATCCGAAAACACGACGTCAGGTTCCACATGTACACTGACGATACTCAGCTCTACCTCACCACCACCGCTGGATCAGCAGAAATTTGCTCCAACTAAATATTGAGAAATCTAATGCCATTGCCTTAGTCCCCACCACAGAAACTGATTCACATGGGGTACAGTCCCATAAACACTGACACTCACTGGGGTACAGTCCCACAGACACTGACTCTCATTGGGGTACAGTCCCACAGACACTGATTCACACGGGGGGTACAGTTCCACAGACACTGACTCTCACTGGGCTACAGTCCCACAGAAACTGATTCACACTGGGGTACAGTCCCACAGACACTGACTCTCCCTGGGGTACAGTCCCACAGACACTGACTCTCCCTGGGGTACAGTCCCACAGATACTAACACTCACTGGGGTACAGGTCTGTGTACATTGACTCTACTACATCATCTGCGCAAGGTTGGAAATCAGAGGAATAATAATTCCCACTGGACAATGGACTTGAGGAACCAACACCTAATGAAAAGAGCAGATTTTTGGTCAGTTGAAACCTGGAACTGGGTTGATATTTGTTGAGCAGGGGATTGGGGGTTTAGAAAATATTAACTGCGATGTAATATAAGATGAGACCTTAATGTGAGATATTACAGTGAGGTCGGTGAAAGGACTTAAGTGTTCCATAAAGTAGAGGGTTATCAGGTGATGGGTGGGAGTCGCAGATACATTAATCAGATGTGGGCTCTGGAAGGAGTGGACGATGGGCTAAATGGCCTTTGCTCTTCCGATGTTCTAATGCTCAAATAATTTCCTTCTAGTGTCCAGCGAGGAAAATCAATCCTTAAATCGGGACGATTTGCAAAGCTTGGACAACACCTTCCTTCTGTGGAGCCCACCTGCTGTGATAGCCAAGGACAGCCTCTATGATGCCAGCAGAGATCTAGAAGCCGCTGAACAATATAATAATGGTACCGTGCACCGATTGCGGGCTGCAATAACCGAGCTCCACTTCCACTCTCACCGAGTTTAGATAGCCAAATTGAAGGAGGGTTGACACGGTGCAGTTACAATGTCTGGCCTCCAGATGTCTTTAGCAAGTTTTGTGTACCGAATGCTAACTCGGTGTTTACTAAGAATGCTGGTGACACCTTGTGGTGGGGAATCAGTACTGCAAATCTGGGATCTGGGTTTGAAATGAGCCAGAATAAATTAATCTCCCATGTCTGCCGACTGTAAATTATATGCGTTTGAACAGTGGCAAAAGATCCGCCTCTGCTTCACCACTAGTTGGTAATCAACGTGGCTACAGAATGGCTTGTGCAGGAAATGGAAAAAATGGCCACAATGGTGTAGTAGAGGATCTTCATCTTCTGAGGTTGGGACAGTGTAGAGGGAGCTTTACTCTGTATCTAACCCGTGCTGTACCTGCCCTGGGAGTGTTTGATGGGACAGTGTAGAGGAAACTTTACTCTGTATCTAACCCGTGCTGTACCTGCCCTGGGAGTGTTTGATGGGACAGTGTAGAGGAGCTTTACTCTGTATCTAACCCGTACTGTACCTGCCCTGGGAGTGTTTGATGGGACAGTGTAGAGGGAGCATTACTCTGTATCTAACCCATGCTGTACCTGCCCTGGGAGTGTTTGATGGGACAGTGTAGAGGAGCTTTACTCTGTATCTAACCCGTGCTGTACCTGCCCTGGGAGTGTTTGATGGGACAGTGTAGAGGAAACTTTACTCTGTATCTAACCCGTGCTGTACCTGCCCTGGGAGTGTTTGATGGGACAGTGTAGAGGGAGCTTTACTCTGTATCCAACCTGTGTTGTACCTGCCCTGGGAGTGTTTGATGGGACAGTGTAGAGGGAGCGTTACTCTGTATCTAACCTATGCTGTACTGGATTGGATTCAATGTGACCTGGAGATTTGATGCACTGCCATCTTCTCCCATCAAAGAAAGCTTCATCCTCGCATTCCAGACTTACAGGATTTATCCTCTGCTCCCCTCTGTGGATTCTGTCTTTATACCTCAGACTTATCCCATCACCTGCTGTGGGCTCTGAGGATGAAGCTGTGGGATCTCGTCCATCTGTTGTGTCCAGGAGTTGAACTGAATCTTCCTTCTTTCTCAACAGGTCTGAGGGAAATCAGTGACAACCAATCCGGAACCCTGAAAGAGGTGAGTGTTCAGAACGTGGGAGAGAAATCTGAGGCACTATTGCTTTTAGAGAGTCAGCACACCTGTCCGTCAGTCCCTCACCTGTACCTGCCCTGGGAGTGTTTGAAGGGACAGTGTAGAGGGAGCTTTACTCTGTATTTAACCATTGCTGTACCTGCCCTGTTTGAAGGAAGTTTGATAGGGAGTGCGGTCACAGTTGAAAAGCCTGCTTATATTTACTGTCTCAGTTCACCCATGAAGGATGGATATGTGGGTGAGGTAAGTCAGGGAGTCTGGAACCTTTGGAACTGTACCCACCAGACAATGCCACCTGTTGGGGGCCGGGATGGGTGCAGGTAGAGGTGGGGTTGTGTAGGGATTTGGGTGGGCTCGGTGCAGGGTTGCAGTGGGGATGGGAAATACAATGTAAGAAGCGCCGGTAAAAATGAAAATGTAAAATATCCTTTGAACCCTCGGCAACCAGTCTCTATTCTGATGCTCTCTGCAGATTCTATATGGAAGGAAAGCACAGCCGGGGTCCAGCAGCCTCCTCACTGGAAAGGGCAGAAAACAATACAAGAAACGTAACAACTTCTCAGACTGTTTTTGGAAATACTGTGTTTGAAGTCGGCCGCCCACCCGGGTTTCAAAACGATCATTCTTTTCTCTCGTGGTAATTTTTAATAAACGTCTGACGCTGACCGAAAGTATGTAAATATATTCCGCTACTTAATAAGCAAATCACCACTTATTAAAGATTAATTAAGCATTTCAGATTGTTGTATCTCTGCTTTGGTTGATGAATAAAAGCTGAATGTTTTGCAAACATGTGGTTCTCCTCCTCAGATCCAAATAAGACAGATGTTAACATCCACATCACCTTCCCCTGCTTTATTTGGAGATTAAATTGCACAATACATGTACTGGATACAATGTGTTAAGGATAAAATCTATCAGGCAACAATGTGTTTACAATCACATGGCAGGAATGTAATGCCAGATACAAAATCCTTTTGTTTCGAACAGGAATTGCTTGTCTCGATCCTCCTGCTGGACCTTGGAGAGATGATGATGTGCTTCTTGTTACTCAGTGTCCATCCTCTGCACAACCTCATCCACCAGCTCAATTTCTAACGGAGTGACCGTCTCTGTCAGCACAGCAGTGGTGCCCTTCTTGTAGTGATACACACCCTCCCTGCAGGAAACGACAGCGGAAATTAACAGGACACATGGGGGGGTGGGGTGAATGGCAGTGTGAGGGTGGGGGTCATTGAATGAGGCAGCACAGAGGGAGACCATTCGGCCCATCGAGCCTGTGCAGCTCTTTGAAAGAGCGATCTGATAGTCCCATTCCTCTCATCCTGCACATTTATCCCCTTCGAGAATTTATTCAGTTCCCTTTTGAAAGTTACTATTTATCTGCTTCCTGTCAGATCCAGATCGCAACAACTCGCTGCGTGAAAATAATTCTCATCGTCCCCTGATTCTTTTACCAATTATTTAACTCGGTGTCCTCTGGTTATCGACCCTCTCTATTTACTCTAGCAAAACCCTTCATCATTTTAAATAACGTCACAACACCTCAATTAAATCTCCTCTTAACCATCTGTGTTCTCAGGCCAACAACCCCAGCTTCTCCACATAACTGCAGCCACCCATCCCTGGTACCATTCTTGTAAATCATTGCTGCACCCTCGCTAAGACCGTGACATCATTCCTAAAGTGTGGTGTCCAGAATTGGACACAATACTCCAGCTGAGGTCTAACCAGTGTTTTATAAAGGTTCAGTATAACTTCCTTACTTCAGTACTCTATGCCTCTGTTTATAGAGATTTGCCCCCACAATGGCCCCAGATTGGTCCCTGTTCTCCCGATGAATGCTCCTGGGAGCTGGGTACTTACTTTGTGCCCTTCTTGTTGGGCATGTCGAAGGCGCGGAGAAACTCTGTCTTGTTTTTGGTGATGACGCAGAGGTCAACGTTACTCCCGGAGCCAAGGTCACAGAATATTCCGGATATGATGGCCTCACGGACCAGCTGCTTGGCTGCTTCCTCCTAGAGACAGATAACTGGCCTGAGAGAGAGCTGTGGGAGCTGAGATTCCACACGACGGTGCCCAGGGGGTGAATTAACCCAGGGCCCAGGGCCAGAGTAACACAGAGCCCCGGGGCGGAGTATCCAAGGGCTAGAGTAAACCAGGGCCAGAGTAACCCAGGACCCAGAGTATCCCAGGGCTCCGGGGCAGAGTATCCCAGGGCTGGAGTAAACCAGGGCGCAGGGCGGAGTATCCAAGGGCTGGAGTAACTCAGGGCTCCAGGATGGAGTATCCCAGGGCTGTAGTCAACCAGTGCCGGAGTAAACCAGGGCCCGGAGTAAACCAGGGCTCTGGGGCGGAGTATCCCAGGGCTGGAGTAATCCAGAGCCCCGGGCGGAGTATCCAAGGGCTGGAGTAACTCAGGGCTCCAGGATGGAGTATCCCAGGGGCAAAGTAACCCAGAGCCCCGGGGCGGAGTATCCCAGGGCCAGAGTACCCAAGGGTAACTCACCATAACACAGAAAAGATGCAGGCAATGTGCAGTAGTACAAGGTACTGTGATAAGCACTTTATTAATAACGCAGTGTGTAAATATTCTATAGCCTATTTCTTCATGCATTTTTCTACATGTCTGCGTTTTCATGGTGCTGGGGAGGATGCCGGAGGGTGGGGGAGGGGGGCTGCTGGGGAGGGTGCCGGGGAGGGCGGGGTGAGGGTGCCGGGGAGGGCGGGGTGAGGGTGCCGGGGAGGGCGGGGTGAGGGTGCCGGGGAGGGCGGGGTGAGGGTGCCGGGGAGGGCGGGGTGAGGGTGCCGGGGAGGGCGGGGTGAGGGTGCCGGGGAGGGCGGGGTGAGGGGGGCGGGGTGAGGGTGCCGGGGAGGGCGGGGTGAGGGTGCCGGGGAGGGCGGGGTGAGGGTGCCGGGGAGGGCGGGGTGAGGGTGCCGGGGAGGGCGGGGTGAGGGTGCCGGGGAGGGCGGGGTGAGGGTGCCGGGGAGGGCGGGGTGAGGGTGCCGGGGAGGGCGGGGTGAGGGTGCCGGGGAGGGCGGGGTGAGGGTGCCGGGGAGGGCGGGGTGAGGGTGCCGGGGAGGGCGGGGTGAGGGTGCCGGGGAGGGCGGGGTGAGGGTGCCGGGGAGGGCGGGGTGAGGGTGCCGGGGAGGGCGGGGTGAGGGTGCCGGGGAGGGCGGGGTGAGGGTGCCGGGGAGGGCGGGGTGAGGGTGCCGGGGAGGGCGGGGTGAGGGTGCCGGGGAGGGCGGGGTGAGGGTGCCGGGGAGGGCGGGGTGAGGGTGCCGGGGAGGGCGGGGTGAGGGTGCCGGGGAGGGCGGGGGATGGTGCCGGGGAGGGCGGGGGATGGTGCCGGGGAGGGCGGGGGATGGTGCCGGGGAGGGCGGAGGATGGTGCCGGGGAGGGCGGAGGATGGTGCCGGGGACGGCGGAGGATGGTGCCGGGGAGGGCAGCAGCAGCCAGGTTCATGGCACCGTGGCAGGCTCTGCTGCAAAGGAGGGCAGGAAAAAGAGTGGGAGAGCAATAGTGATAGGGTATTCGATTGTAAGGGGAATAGATAGACGTTTCTGCGGCCGCAACCGAGACTCTAGAATGGTATGTTGCCTCCCTGGTGCAAGGGTCAAAGATGTCTCGGAGCGGGTGCAGGACATTCTGAAAAGGGAGGGTGAACAGCCAGTTGTCGTGGTACATATAGGTACCAACGATATAGGTAAAAAACGGGATGAGGTTCTATGAGACGAATTTAAGGAGCTAGGAGCTAAATTGAAAAGTAGGACCTCAAAAGTAGTAATCTCGGGATTGCTACCAGTGCCACGCACTAGTCAGAGTAGGAATCGCAGGATAGCTCAGATGAATACGTGGCTTGAGCAGTGGTGCAGCAGGGAGGGATTCAAATTCCTGGGGCATTGGAACCGGTTCTGGGGGAGGTGGGACCAGTACAAACCGGATGGTCTGCACCTGGGCAGGACCGGAACCAATGTCCTAGGGGGAGTGTTTGCTCGTGCTGTTGGGGAGGAGTTAAACTAATATGGCAGGGGGATAGGAACCAATGCAGGGAGACAGAGGGAAACAAAATGGAGACGGGAACAAAAGACAGAAAGGAGATGAGGAAAAGTGGAGGGCAGAGAAACCCAAGGCAAAAAACACAAAGGGCCACTGTACAGCAAAATTCTAAAGGGTCAAAGTGTAATAAAAAGGCAAGCCTGAAAGCCTTGTGCCTCAATGCGAGGAGTATTCGGAACCCAGGAGAGGGCTCTGAGCTAGTTAGAGTGGGTGAGAGCTCAGATGAACAGGACCCCAAGAAATAATGCAAAAGGCAGGAGGCAACAGAGCAGAGTAGCACTGGGGCAAGGGTAAACCACAAGGTGATAGGAAGGGACAATATGTATGAATATAAGGGGGCTGCAGGAGGGATCAAAACTAAAAATCATGGTTTAAAAACTAGTATTAAAACACTCTACCTAAACGCATGCAGGATTCGAAATAAAGTAAATGAGTTGACGGCACAAATCATTACAAATGGGTATGATTTGGTGGCCATTACAGAAACGTGGTTGTAGGGTGGCCAAGACTGGGAATTAAACATACAGGGGTATCTGACAATTCGAAAGGATAGACAAGAAGGGAAAGGAGGTGGGGTAGCTCTGTTAATAAAGGATGATATCAGGGCAGTTGTGAGAGATGATATTGGCTCTAATGAACAAAATGTTGAATTATTTTGGGTGGAGATTAGAGATAGTAAGGGGAAAAAGTCACTAGTGGGCGTAGTTTATAAGCCCCCAAATAATAACTTCACGGTGGGGCGGACAATAATCAAGGGAATAATGGAGGCATGTGAAAAAGGAATGGCAGTAATCATGGGGGATTTTAACCTACATATCGATTGGTCAAATCAAACCGCACGGGGTAGCCTGGAGGAGGAATTCATAGAATGCATACGGGATTGTTTCTTAGAATGTGGATAAATGTGAGGTTATCCACTTTGGTGGTAAAAACAGAGAGACAGACTATTATCTGAATGGTGATAGATTAGGAAAAGGGGAGGTGCAACGAGACCTGGGTGTCATGGTACATCAGTCATTGAAGGTTGGCATGCAGGTACAGCAGGCGGTTAAGAAAGCAAATGGCATGTTGGCCTTCATAGCGAGGGGATTTGAGTACAGGGGCAGGGAGGTGTTGCTACAGTTGTACAGAGCCTTGGTGAGGCCACACCTGGAGTATTGTGTACAGTTTTGGTCTCCTAACCTGAGGAAGGACATTCTTGCTATTGAGGGAGTGCAGCGAAGGTTCACCAGACTGATTCCCGGGATGGCGGGACTGACCTATCAAGAAAGACTGGATCAACTGGGCTTGTATTCACTGGAGTTCAGAAGAATGAGAGGGGACCTCATAGAAACGTTTAAAATTCTGACGGGGTTTGACAGGTTAGATGCAGGAAGAATGTTCCCAATGTTGGGGAAGTCCAGAACCAGGGGACACAGTCTAAGGATAAGGGGTAAGCCATTTAGGACCAAGATGAGGAGGAATTTCTTCACCCAGAGAGTGGTGAACCTGTGGAATTCTCTACCACAGAAAGTTGTTGAGGCCAATTCACTAAATATATTCAAAAAGGAGTTAGATGGAGTCCTTACTACTAGGGGAATCAAGGGGTATGGTGAGAAAGCAGGAATGGGGTACTGAAGTTGCATGTTCAGCCATGAACTCATTGAATGGCGGTGCAGGCTAGAAGGGCCGAATGGCCTACTCCTGCACCTATTTTCTATGTTTCTATGTAACCTACAAGGGAGCAAGCTATCTTAGATCTGGTCCTGTGTAATGAGTCAGGAATAATAAACGATCTCCGAGTAAAAGATCCTCTCGGAATGAGTGATCACAGTATGGTTGAATTTGTAATACAGATTGAGGGTGAGGAAGTAGTGTCTCAAACGAGCGTACTATGCTTAAACAAAGGGGACTACAGTGGGATGAGGGCAGAGTTGGCTAAAGTAGACTGGGAACACAGACTAAACGGTGGCACAATTGAGGAACAGTGGAGAACTTTTAAAGAGCTCTTTCATAGTGCTCAATAAAAATATATTCCAGTGAAAAAGGGCGGTAAGAGAAGGGATAACCAGCTGTGGATAACCAAGGAAATAAAGGAGAGTATCAAACTAAAAACCAATGTGTATAAGGTGGCCAAGGTTAGTGGGAAAATAGAAGATTGGGAAAATTTTAAACGACAGCAAAGAATGACTAAGAAAGCAATAAAGGAAGGAAAGATAGATTACGAAAGTAAACTTGTGCAAAACATAAAAACAGATAGTAAAAGCTTTTACCGATATATAAAACGGAAGAGAGTGACTAAAGTAAATGTTGGTCCCTTAGAAGATGAGAAGGGGGATTTAATAATGGGAAATGTGGAAATGGCTGAGACCTTAAACAATTATTTTGCTTCGGTCTTCACAGTGGAAGACACAAAAACCATGCCAAAAATTGCTGGTCACGGGAATGTGGGAAGGGAGGACCTTGAGACAATTACTATCATTAGGGAGGTAGTGCTGGACAGGCTAATGGAACTCAAGGTAGACAAGTCCCCTGGTCCTGATGAAATGCATCCCAAGGTATTAAAAGAGATGGCAGAAGTTATAGCAGATGCATTCGTTATAATCTACCAAAATTCTCTGGACTCTGGGCAGCGGATTGGAAAGCAGCTAATGTAACGCCTCTGTTTAAAAAAGGGGGCATACAAAAGGCAGGTAACTATAGGCCGGTTAGTTTAATATCTGTAGTGGAGAAAATGCTTGAAGCTATCATTAAGGAAGAAATAGCGAGACATCTAGATAGAAATAGTGCAATCAAGCAGACGCAACATGGATTCATGAAGGGAAAATCATGTTTAACTAATTTACTGGAATTCTTTGAGGATATAACGAGCATGGTGGATAGAGATGTACCGATGGACGTGGTGTATTTAGATTTCCAAAAGGCAATTCGATAAGGTGCCACACAAAAGGTTACTGCAGAAGATAAAGGTACGCGGAGTCAGAGAAAATGTATTAGCATGGATCGAGAATTGGCTGGCTAACAGAAAGCAGAGAGTCGGGATAAATGGGTCCTTTTCGGGTTGGAAATCGGTGGTTAGTGGTGTGCCACAGGGATCGGTGCTGGGACCACAACTGTTTACAATATACATAGATGACCTGGAAGAGGGGACAGAGTGTAGTGTAACAAAATTTGCAGATGACACAAAGATTAGTGGGAAAGCGGGTTGTGTAGAGGACACAGAGAGGCTGCAAAGAGATTTAGATAGGTTAAGTGAATGGGCTAAGGTTTGGCAGATGGAATACAATGTCGGAAAATGTGAGGTCATCCACCTTGGAGAAAAAAAACAGTAAAAGGGAATATTATTTGAATTGGGAGAAATTAGAACATGCTGTTGTGCAGAGGGACCTGGGGGTCCTTATGCATGAATCCCAAAAAGTTAGTTTGCAGGTGCAGCAGGTAATCAGGAAGGCGAATGGAATATTGGCCTTCATTGCGAGAGGGATGGAGTACAAAAGCAGGGAGGTCCTGCTGCAACTGTATAGGGTACTGGTGAGGCCACACCTGGAGTACTGCGTGCAGTTTTGGTCACCTTACTTAAGGAAGGATATACTAGCCTTGGAGGGGGTACAGAGATGATTCACTCGGCTGATTCCAGAGATGAGGGGTTTACCTTATGATGATAGATTGAGCAGACTGGGTCTTTACTCGTTGGAGTTCAGAAGGATGAGGGGTGATCTTATAGAAACATTTAAAATAATGAAAGGGATAGACAAGATAGAGGCAGAGAGGTTGTTTCCACTGGTCGGGGAGACTAGAACTAGGGGGCACAGCCTCAAAATACGGGGGAGCCAATTTAAAACCGAGTTGAGAAGGAATTTCTTCTCCCAGAGGGTTGTGAATCTGTGGAATTCTCTGCCCAAGGAAGCAGTTGAGGCTAGCTCATTGAATGTATTCAAATCACAGATAGATAGATTTTTAACCAATAAGGGAATTAAGGGTTATGGGGAGCGGGCGGGTAAGTGGAGCTGAGTCCACGGCCAGATCAGCCATGATCTTTTTGAATGACGGAGCAGGCTCGAGGGGCTAGATGGCCTACTCCTGTTCCTAATTCTTATGTTCTTATGGTGCCGGGGAGGGTGGGGGATGATGCCGGGGAGGGTGGGGGATGGTGCCGGGGTTGGGGAGAGACCCCAAATGTGTTGGTGTCCAGAACACTGAGAATTCTTCATCCAGCTCCGGCTCTTGCGCCAATGGGAGAGGATTTGCACCACCCAGTGGTTGGTGAGGTACTTAACCGAGCGTTTCCTGGGTCTGCTCATTTGCATACCTATCGGAGGAGTGATTGGCGTAAGTCCCGTGTAAAACTGGTGCAATGGCCCCTGATAGAGAGAGAGAGAGAGAGAGAGAGAGAGAGAGAGAGAGAGAGAGAGAACCTCCCCATCAGTGATTGTTGAGCTCGGGGGTTCTGGGCTGGAGGTGTTGCCATGGCGACAGCGGGGGAGGGGATGGCGCAGTGCGTGCTCGATACCCGTCGAGTCAGTCACTTACCTCCATGTCTGGCTTGAAACGATCCTCCAGAACAGCCATGGCAGCACAGGAGCCAGAACCTGTCGGACAGGAGGCACACGGACACTCATTACTGTCCCGGTAAAACCCTCGCCCCTGGCCTACCGTCCACAGTCCCCAACATGGGCCGTCCGAATTAAACAACAGGCTAGGGTTTGAAAAACAAGACAGGAAACTTGACCTGGTCAAAGCGTTATCTCTCCCCCCCTTCCTGAAGTGCTGACTCTCCCTGGGCTGCAGTCCCAGGGTACTGGACACCCTCTGGTACCCAGCGCACCTGCCCATGCTTCCCGTGGAGCCCAGCGAGTGAGCCTAGCCAGGCTACTTGACCAGGGGACATCAGTTAGGGTCAACTCTCACAGATTATCCTGGAGACCCCAGCAATTAAAGATAAAATCCCGGCCACTGCTGCGAGCCATGATCTCATTGAATGGCGGAGCAGGCTCGAGGGGCCAAATGGCCTACTCCTGCTCCTATTTCTTATGTTCTTATGCAATAATTATTGGGAAGTTTCTTAATTATAAAAATGTGGGAAATGGGTAAAAGGGCTGCTTGACCGACAGTCAAGAATCAACCAATCCGGGTACAAACTACTTGCCTTCCAATTGAAAGAGGAAGGCGGGGTCTCAGAATGATTTGACATGTCTGGTGACTAATGGTGGGAGCCTGGGGGGGGGGGGGGGGTGGGGGAAAGGGGGAAAGGGGGAGGCGGGGGGGGAAAGGGGGAGGCGGGGGGGGAAAGGGGGAAAGGGGGAGGCGGGGGGGGAAAGGGGGAGGCGGGGGCAGCCGGAGGTCATGTGATGAAACCTGCCGCAATCCATCCAACCAGATCCTGTCTTTCCTGGGACAGTCAGCAGACTGTGGTCGCAGCTGGAAACAGGGTACTGAGGCCAACTCAGCCACCCCCCCCCCCCCCCGCTAACTGAGCACAGAGATGGACCCTGGGTAAATCATAGAACCATATAGTGCAGAAGGAGGCCATTCGGCCCATCATGCCTGTGCCAGCTCTTTGAAACAGCTGTCCAATTAGCCCAACCGTCTCCTGCTCTTTTCCCGTAGCCCTGCAAATCTTTCCTTTTCAAGTTATTTATCCAATTCCCATTCAGTTGGAATTTCTCAGAGTTACCAGCCCCTGTCCTGTTTAGCAGATTAACCCTATAGACCCTGTCGGTTAACTGTTCCTTACCCATGGAGACATAGGGCAGTATGTCCGTGGAACCGTGAGGATACACGGTGTACAGGTGGGGCCCAGTGCAGTCCACACCCCCGACGATCACTGATGCACCAATTTGCCCATGGTACCTACAGGAAGACAAAGATTATGCTCCGTTTAAATCAGGGAGAGCTTGATTTTCACAGCCCTCATCGGGCATTAACCTGGGAAGTAACAGTCACAGAATGAGGTCTATGTCCTTTCCGTCCCATTAACACCAGCGATGCGGCCGCCACCATTTTGAAAGTGGCCTTCCTCCAAAGCTCCGGCCTGATTCAGGCCGTCCGTCCCATTTAATATGGAAACTGGGGTCCTACGTCATGAATAGGACCTCGATAGCCATTTTAGGACCGAACTGGGCAGGCCCTGCACCATGCTGACTCCAACCAGTACCACTGGCAATGGAAGAGAAGAGGTTCAGCAAAGTCAAGTGGCGAGTTATTTCTGTTAGCTCCGGAGGAGCAGGAGTGACCCACTGAAATAATCTGGGTCGCTGCCTCCGTGAACCCCAGCTCCCCCCCGCAACCGACACTCACGACTCCACCCCACCCCGGACCCCCACCCTCCCCAATACCCCTCATGACCTCTACTCTCTTCAAGCCCCCGCCAGCACCACGGCCACCTCCCCCCCCGTCCCACACAATCCAAACCCCTCCCACCAATGTGACCCTCCCCACCCCGTCTTCCGTGATCGTGACACCCTCTCTCCCCCCCATCCCGACCCACCACGACTCATCTTCCTTGTGGAATCTCTGGGCCCCCAAGCTGGTGAGCTGTGCTGGGGAGGCCCATTTGGCTCCTAAATCTTGCCCAGCGAATGGAAATCAGGCTGGAGTTTCAAAACCACTGCGGGAGGGGTTGTGGAGATCTTCAACCCTGGAATGGGTAGATGACCAAGAGACCCCCGAGTGACAGCAGGCTCTTTGACGGTGGGGGCATCAAAGCCAAGGTCAATTCTCTGACATCGACACACGACCATTGTCCAACCCGGGTCAGTGACCTGGAGTGGGAGCCCTGGCTGATCATTCCTACCCATGCCCAGTAACACTGAGGCATGGTGTAGTAGCATCCTCACTACCTCAATTTACTCAGCACTGACCGGGACCCAAAGCTGGGAACTTGCTGGTCCGCACATTACGCGGAGAGCAGTTCAGGGAGTCACCCCTACCTCACTGTTTAATTCTAATGACTAAAGAGCCATCACAGCTAATCGGCAATGTAAGGTATCCTGCTCTGTCACTGCTCTCTCACCTGAACAGCATCTGTTTCAGCATCCGGTTAACGATGACCACACGGGGTTTGCGCCCAGTCGACAGGGTGTGGAGCTGGATGTTGGAGGAGAGCATCTGTGTTGTAACGTCAGCATCGGCCGCAACTCCCGCCCCACAGCAGCTGGAGAGAGAGAACGAGGAGTTAATATCACAGGGAGAGAGTAAGGAATTATCATAGGGGCGCGAGCGCGCAAGGGATTAATATCACAGATGGAGCGAGCGAGGGGTTAATATCACAGGTGGAGAGAGCGAGCGAGGGGTTAATATCATAGGTGGAGAGAGCGAGGGGTTAATATCACAGGGAGAGAGAGTGTGTGAGGGGTTAATATCACAGGGAGAGTGTGTGTGAGGGGTTAACATCACAGGGAGAGTGTGTGTGAGGGGTTAACATCACAGGGAGAGTGTGTGTGAGGGGTTAACATCACAGGGAGAGTGTGTGAGGGGTTAATATCACAGGGAGAGTGTGTGAGGGGTTAATATCACAGGGAGAGAGTGTGTGAGGGGTTAACATCACAGGGAGAATGTGTGAGGGGTTAATATTACAGGGAGAGAATGAGGGGTTAATATCACAGGGAGAGAATGTGTGAGGGGTTAATATCACGGAGAGAGTGTGTGAGGGGTTAATATCACAGGGAGCGAGAGAGAGCAAAGGGTTAATATTACATGGAGAGAATGAGGGGTTAATATCACAGGGAGAGCGCGCACAAAGGGTTAATATCACAGGTGGAGAGAGCAAGGGGTTAATATCACAGGGAGAGAGCGAAACATAGAAAATAAGTGCAGGAGTAGGCCATTCGGCCCTTCGAGCCTGCACCGCCATTCAATAAGATCATGGCTAATCATTCCCTCAGTACCCCTTTCCTGCTTTCTCTCCATACCCCTTGATCCCCTTAGCCATAAGGGCCATATCTAACTCCCTCTTGAATATATCCAATGAACTGGCATCAACAACTCTCTGCGGCAGGGAATTCCACAGGTTAACAACTCTGAGTGAAGAAGTTTCTCCTCATCTCAGTCCTAAATGGCCTACCCCTTATCCTATGTCCCCTGGTTCTGGACTTCCCCAACATCGGGAACATTCTTCCCGCATCTAACCTGTCCAGTCCCATCAGAATCTTATACGTTTCTATGAGATCTCCTCTCATCCTTCTAAACTCCAGTGAATAAAGGCCCAGTTGATCCAGTCTCTCCTCATATGTCAGTCCAGCCATCCCTGGAATTAGTCTGGTGGAACCTTCGCTGCACTCCCTCAATAGCAAGAACGTCCTTCCTCAGATTAGACCACCAAAGCTGAACACAATATTCCAGGTGAGGCCTCACTAAGACCCTGTACAACTGCAGTAAGACCTCCCTGCTCTTATACTCAAATCCCCTTGCTATGAAGGCCAACATACCATTTGCCTTCTTCACCGCCTGTTGTTCCTTGCATGCCAACCTTCAATGACTGATGAACCATGACACCCAGGTCTCGTTGCACCTCCCCTTTTCCTAATCTGCCGCCATTCAGATAATATTCTGCCTTCGAGTTTTTGCCCCCAAAATGGATAACCTCACATTTATCCACATTATACTGCATCTGCCATGCATTTGCCCACTCACCTAACCTGTCCCAAGTCACCCTGCAGCCTCTTAACGTCCCCCTCACAGCTCACACCGCCACCCAGTTTAGTGTCATCCGCAAACTTGGAGATATTACACTCAATTGCTTCATCCAAATCATTGATGTATATTGTAAAGAACTGGGGTCCCAGCACTGAGCCCTGCGGCACTCCACTAGTCACTGCCTGCCATTCTGAAAAGGACTCGTTTATCCCGACTCTCTGCTTCCTGTCTGCCAACCAGTTCTCTATCCACATCAGTACATTACCCCCAATACCATGTGCTTTGACTTTGCACACCAATCTCTTGTGCGGGATCTTGTCAAAAGCCTTTTGAAAGTCCAAATACACCACATCCACTGGTTCTCCCTTGTCCACTCTGCTAGTTCCAGAAGATTCGTCAAGCATGATTTCCCTTTCATAAATCTATGCTGACTTGGACTGACCGATCCTGTCACTGCTTTCCAAATGCACTGCTATTTCATCCTTAATGATTGATTCCAATATTTTCCCCACTACTGATGTCAGGCTAACCGGTCTATAATACCCGTTTTCTCTCTCCCTCCTTTTTAAAAAAGTGATGTTACATTAGCTACCCTCCAGTCCATAGGAACTGATCCAGAGTCGATAGACTGTTGGAAAATGATCACCAATGCATCCACTATTTCTAGGGCCACTTCCTTAAGTACTCTGGGATGCAGACTATCAGGCCCCGGGGATTTATCAGCCTTCAATCCCATCAAGCGAAGGGTTAATATCACAGGACGACAATGAGAGAGCAAGGGGTTAAATATCATAGAAAGAGGGAGAGTATGAGGGATTAAATATCACAGAGAGGGAGCATTTCAGTGTGTGTTAGAGAGACACAGAGCTAGCTGGAAGGAGAGTGACTGGTATCTTTAGTTGACTGTGTATTTCAATTAACTATTTCTGTTTAAAGAAAGTTAATGACTGGAAGGCTGAGGTCAATCAGCAGCGGGACCACTAGGGGGAGCGATTAGACGGATATTGAGAGCCTATGACCATGGGACACAGACTGACCTCGCGGACAACACTTACTAGATGTTGGGGGCGATGTGATGGATCTTGATACAGTTCTTGTCAGCGACAACCATGTCCTCTGTGGCCCGGGTATCAGCTCCCAGAATCACCCCGTCCTACATAACATAACATGAGAAACAGTCAGTCACAGTGATCGTCCTCCATTACCACCAAGCCACGTCACACTGCCCACAAGGAGCTCAGAATCCAAAGCAGCCAAGATAGCCCGTGTCATGTGAGGTTAATTACATGTTCATTAATACCCAGGCTCACACCAGGGTGAGAGAAATGAGAGGAGAAACACCCCTATGATTTTTCTCCTGGGTTTTTGCTCAGACCAGTGTCCAGGAGATGAATCTGTAATTCCTGGAGACTCCAGGACAGTCCTACTGGGTTCTCAGCCTCTAGATGTTGGTGAGGAGTTACCTTGAAGATGAGGCCAGCGATGGTGGTCCCTGTCTTCCTTGCTTTCGGGGGTTTGTAGCCCACTTGCTGCAACTCTCCCTCCAACGCTGCATTCCTGAAAGACACAAAGGGTTTGAGAAGGAGATGGGGAGAGAGTAATGTAGATACTGAGCAGGTCAGGGGCGATGTTGCAGGCACTTAGATGTCAGCTGTGGCTCAGTGGGTAGCACTCTTGCCTTGAATTCAGAAGGTTGTGGGTTCAAGCCTGAACTCCAGAGATTTGAGCACAAAATCCTGGCTGACACTCCAGTGCAGTGCTGAGGGAGTGCTGCACTGTCAGAGGTGACATCTTTCAGATGAGACGTTAAACCGAGGCCCCGTCTGCTCTCTCAGGTGCATGTAAAAGATCCCATGGTACTATTTCAAAGAATAGCAGGGGAGTTATTTCTCAACCAAAGTCACTAAAACAGATGACCTGGTCATTATCACATTGCTATTTGTGGGAGCTTGCTGTACATAGATTGACTGCTGTGTTTCCTACATTACAACAGTGACTACACTTCAAAAAGTACTTCATTGGCTGTAAAGTGCTTTGGGATGTCCTGAGGTTGTGAAAGGCGCTATAAAAATGCAAGTCTTTCTTTTCTTTTTAATATCGGAAATGGTGGGGATTTGAGCGGGTAAATAACTGGCACTTTGTAAACTGTAACCGGGGGGGGGGTGGCGAGCTATTCCCCAGTGAGAGGCAGCACCTTCAGGGTGGGATGGGCGACCTGAACCGTGGGGACGAGAGGAGAGGAGGGAAGCGGAAGGGAGAGGTGGGGAGTAGTGGTGGGGAGGAGGGGAGGGGAGAGGAAGGGATGGGAGGGGGGAGGGAGACCTCAGCAGGGACGGGGATTCTCCAGACTCGCCAGCGAATCAGGAGCATGACAAAACTCAGGAGCCAACATTGCCCCCACGACCAAAAAGTAAAAAAGTAGGCGCACTCGGCGATTCGATAGGTTGATGTCTGCCCCAATCGATGGGGCGGAGGTTGGACTGATATTCACCTCTTGGTTTTGTCTATTTCCGGTCGGGGGGGGGGGGGGGGTGAGGGGCGGAAGTGCCCTTGGAGCGAGGCGGCCGTCGCTCCGAGTCATCAGCATCCCTCCCCTTCAGTTAAAGGGGAAGGGTCGCTGCAAACTCTGCAAGAAGTTTAGTTTGGCCCCCTGGGCCACCAGGGAGGGGTTCGGCCGAGCCAGCGGCCTGATACCCAAGAGGGGCCGACAATTAAAACAAGGTAGCAAAGGGGAGGGCGCTCTGCCGCGGTTAACAGCGGATAGAAACATAAAAAATAGGTGCAGGAGTAGGCCATTCGGCCCTTCGAGCCTGCACTACCATTCAATAAGATCATGGCTGATTGATTCACCTCTTTCCTGCTTTCTCTCCATACCCCTTGATCCCTTTAGCCTCAAGGGCCATATCAAATTCCCTTTTGAATATATCCAATGAACTGGCAGCAACAACTCTCTGTGGTAGAGAATTCCACAGGTTAACAACTCTGAGTGAAGAAGTTTCTCCTCATCTCAGTCCTAAATGACCTACCCCTTATCCTGAGACTGTGTCCCCTGGTTCTGGACTTTCCCAACATCAGGAACATTCTTCCTGCATTTAATCTGTCCAGTGCAGTCAGAATTTTATATGTTTCTATGAGACCCCCTCTTAACTTTCTAAACTCCAGTGAATAAAGGCCCAGTTGATCCAGTCTCTCCTCATAGGTCAGTCCTGCCATCCCAGGAATCAGTCTGGTGAACCTTCGCTGCACTCCCTCAGGTTAGGAGACCAAAACTGAACACAATATTCCAGGATGCGCCGCCCAGCCTCACACACTTCCCGCAGGGGAAAGCGATCAGTGGCGGTCGATCCGCTCCCACGGAGCAATTTGCCTCGCAGGGCGGAAAGGGAGTCAGCACATGCCCGACGCGGCAGGAACACGGGCGGCTCAGAAACCCGTTCCCGCCGCCCCCGGGGCAATTTATGCTGGGCCATTCGTCTGCCCCGGTCGGTGAGGCTCATCTGCTCCATCACAGCCTCTTAGAGACGGTAATGGACCTTAAGGAGGGAGGCAATTTCAGCTCCTCAGAATCATAAACTATCTATTTCTATATTTGAGAGTCTGTTAGCTTTGAGAGGGAATATTCCCCCGGTTGATCGCAGCCTGTACAGAACACACGCACACTGAATCTGCTGGTCATGCAGGAAGTGTCTGACTTTCAGTTTTGATTTGCCAAACGTTACTTAAAATGCACATCATCAGCCCCACTCACAGCCCCAGCTCCCAGCTTAAAGCCAGTCAGTCAGGAGCACAGTGCACCCTTTAACGCGACAGCCTTGAGCCAGCTTGAGATCTGATCCCAGGGCACAGGGAGGCTGCCACAAATACCGGAAGTCCTGTAGTTCTTTACACTCTGGACATTATTCGGGGATTTGTTTCACCTCCACCCACCTCTCATCCTCCCGCCTCTCCTTCACCCACCCTCTCCTCCTCACCTCCTGCAGTTCTCGAAGCTGAATCCCCCCACAGGGGTGCTGAGGAATCTCTCACACTTCAACATGTCGACCTGGCTAGCTGGCCTCTCCTCTCCAACTCGCTGACTTTCACTTTCAGAAGCTAGTGAGTAAAACCCCATGTGATTACGGGGAGCCAGGTTTGCCAAAAATGACTTACAAAGCAGCGTGAGATCAAAACTCAATTTAACCACTTCTTCCCCCCTCCTCCTCCTCCTACTCTTCTCCTACAGGCCCCTGTCACTGTCTGAGAGTCTGGTCACACTCAAACTGCAGGTTTCTGAATCAGGGTCAGTTCGACTTTGGGAAGTGCAGGGGCTGAGGGGGAATAGTGACAGGGTACGGAATGAACCCCAACTCCTGCTGGGAGCAAAGGGTGGAGCAATTTTCGCTGGGGCTGTTACTGAGAGTCACTGGGTATTGTCGGGCATGAGACTGTCCAGCTCTGTGTCGGTGTGCACACATGTCTGTGTCTCTGGGTATCTTTGTGTGTCTGTGCCTGTGTGTGTCATCATGTATGAGTCTGTCTGGGTGTGTCTATATTTCTGTGTTCATTTGTGTCAGTATGTCTGTCTGTGTGTATTAGTTTGAGAGTCAGTGTCTATCTGTGTGTTATGTCTGTAATGCACTTATGAATGACTACGAGGCAATGTGTTGTACTCAAACTGTAGTGACCTTGGTCCTTTATTCATAACTGCAGAGTAGGGCACAAGCATGGTGGGCAGCCATTTATACTGGGCCCTGCACACCTATGCAGGTGACCCTCAAGTCTCCCACCACAGTGCCCTCTGGTGGACAGCCTCTGCCACAGAGGCAGGAAACCCCGGTCTCCATTAGTTGCACCCTCTAGTGGTGCCAGCATAGTATATACACAGTGTAAACCTTATTTGATAGTACATCAGGTAACAAGTCTCCATCTTATGCAACTATACAGTGACTACACAGAGAGTATATCTATAGTATGCATCTGAATGAGTCACTGTCCATCTGTATCTGAGCTCCCTCTCACCGACAGCCTGTTTAATGTTTGTTCAGTGCAGTTTGTCCTTATTGGTTAGACCATACGCGGCTTTATCACAGTACAGGAAGTGCTCATTATGTATACAATTTTTAACATTATAATATTGTTGTAGCATTACCATTTTGTCACTAAGGCCATATGGTGACTATATTCTAAAGGATGATTCTTCAGTGTTTATCCGCTCACTCTCTCCTCCTCTCCCTCCAACATGTTGGGGGAGGCCTAGCCCCATTATTTTGCTGATGACCAATGGGAGTTGCCTGAGGGGGGTGGGGTGGGGGTGTGGGGATGGGGGTGTGGGTCTCTCGTTCTCTCTCATCTTTCAGCTGAAACTTTAAACTGAGGCCTTATCTGCTCTCTCAGGTGTATGTACAAGGTCCCATGACAATATTTCAAAGACGAGCAGGGGAGTTATCCCCAGTGTCCTGGCCAATATTTATCCCTCAATCAACATAACAAAAAAAACAGGTTATGTGGTCATTATCATATTGCTGTTTGTCCCTTCCCTCAACAACTATCTGTCCCATCTGTGACAGGGATTGTGGTTCTCGTATTGGACTGTTCAGCCACCTATGAACTCATTTTAAGAGTGGAAGCAAGTCCTCCTCGATTTCGAGGGACTGCCTATGATGATGATGACATTTGTGGGAAATTGGCTGCTGCATTTCCTATATTACAACAGTGCCTACACTCCAAAAGTGCTTCATTGGCTGCAAAGCGCTTTGAGACATCCAGTGGTCATGAACGGCACTATATAAATGCAAGTATTTCTTACCTCTTGAACAAAGAGCTCTGGGATAGATCATCAGACACTGAGCCTTCCCTCTGATGTAAATAATGCCCCTCAAATCAAACACAGACAGGCACATTTAATACACGAGCACATCTCACAGCTGGGGTAGTGTGTGGGTGCAGCTGGAGACATTAATGAGCCACTGTTTCAATGCTGGTCTGAATCACCACCACACCTAGTTCACCAGCTCAGTACCAGGCAGAGAGACCATTGTGCCAGTTTGGGGGTGGGGAATGGTGAACAGGAGGCACAGCAATCACTACCTGTCAGCAGGGCAGCTACTGGGCACATGCAGCTTAGGGCCAACATGCGGTTAAAGCACCAAATCAGAACGCCTCCAAAATAAAACAAGATTTCAGACTCATCAAGAGGATCGTAACCCCATACTACAATGTTTACAAAACAATAATGTTCAAATAAATCTGTTTTATTGTTATTTCCTTTCAGAAAATAGAATCATTGACTCTCAGAATCAAACAATCTTAGAATGATACAGAACAAAAGGCGGCCATTTGGCCTATCATGCCTACGCCAGCTCTTTGAAATAATTATCCAATTAGCCCCACTATCCCTGCCCTTTCTCCATAGCCCTGCAAATAATATTACAGTATTACAATACACGTTCACACAAACCCCAACATTGCAATTAGAGCTTTCAAATATTGAAACAGTTTATACAGCCAGTACATTTCCTTTACCTGCACTGTTACAGTGTTACTCTTTGGGAATAATCCCCAATACTCCTTCAAAGGAAGCAACAAGCTTAAATGCTACAATCTCACAGAAATTCAATATAACAGAGCAGATCACTGGGGTTCAGGTCCACAGATCCCAGACACCCTCCAGTATCTCAATCAACTGCCCTTTCTTCATGTGTGAGCCTGGACAATGAGTGGTGACAGTTATTCAACCATGGGAGAATCACAACCCTCACCAGATATCCACATACTTGCACCTTCCAGCCCGAGTCCCTGGATGTTTATCGGGAGCGGGAACTCTGGCTGACATTCACCTCCCTAACTCATGGGAACTGAGGCCAACTATCTATCCAATGGGCTGCCCCGAATGTGACCCTCTCACACACCAAAGGCCATGGATCAGACTGCGGCTGTCCTACTCTGTGTGATTCGCCACACTAAGCAGTACATGGACCTGCCGCCTGTGGAGTTATACCGACCTTTACCGGATTGCAGCGATTGAAATAAACGAGTCTTTATCTGAACTGCAGCAAGTCAAATTAATATGAATCATTGATTTACAATCTAGTTGTCAATATGACAAAACAACACAAATACGATTAATACTTTCAGAAATGTCCTCAGTAATTAAGGGATTCCACGATTTCCCTTGGTGAAATAGCCACCTGGTGAGGCTCAGATCTGCCAGGGTCGCCACAGGGTCCTAGTGCCGGGCTGCACTACCTGCTTCGCTGGGGTCTGACAGGGCGGAGTCTGTAGAGAGGTCACGGGGGTGTCACAGGGCTCCGCGCCCCCTCCCCTCGCTCCGCACAGGTGCTGCAGCAGTTCAGGTGGGGCCACCATCTTGGTCTGGTGCGCTGACAGGAAGCAGAGGGTCTCCCGCAGACACCGGGCGTAACCGTCATTATAGTCCTGCAGGGGGCGCCACGCCTGGGGTCCGGACTCTGGAAGGAGGAGAGAAGACAGGGTTCAGAGTTAAGCTTTTATTACAACAATAACTTGCATTTATATAGTGCCTTTAATGTAGTAAAACGTCCCAATGCGCTTCACAGAAGTAAATCAGACAAAATTTAAACTGAGACACATTAGGAGATATTAGAACAGGTGACAAATAGTTTGGTCAAAAGAGGTAGGTTTTAAGGAGCGTCTTAAAGGAGGAGAGAGAACAGTACAGAGGCGGAGAGGTTCAGGGAGGGAATTTCAGGGCTTGGGGCTTAGGCGATTCAAAATGGGATGCTCAAGAGGCCAGAATTAGATGAGCACAGAGAGCTCGGAGGGTAGTAGGGCTGGAGGAGGTTACAGAGATAGAGAGGGGCAAGACCGTGGAGGGATCTGAACACATGGATGAGAATTTTAAAATTGAGGTCTTGCCGGACAGGTAGCCAATGTACATCCAGGAGCACAGGGGTGATGGGTGAACGGGACTTGGTGCATTGACCTGGTGTCACTCGCACTCACCGAGTAAGCGATGATGCTTCAGGAAATTGATGGATGTTTCCAAGATTGCGGCTTTCTCCAGTTTGCAGCTGCCCTGGTCTCTATGAAACTCTCTCTCCAGCAATCCCTTCAGCTGCAGGATGCTCCTGTTTATCCGATCTCTGCGCCTCTTCTCCGCCATCGGTTTCATCAACTGCGGGACAAAGGGAGAGAGAAACAGCTCAGTAATGAATCTGCACAAACCCCCCAAAAGTCTGACCTCTCGGTCTATAAGGGAAGGTTCTGAAACCCCAGCTCAGAAACCCCTGTGTCCCGGGTATCACTTACTCTGCACTGGTCTCTGGGGGTGATGCTGTGCTCGGTACATTCCCTTGGACGCTGATCAGCAGGGCTGCTTGGAGACATGGCTATCAGACCGTGGGGTGCGGCACACTGCGGATGTGTGTGAGTGAGAGGGGATGTCTGATCCAGCTCTCTGGGCCCAACCTCAGCAGCTGCTGCATTTAAAGGGCGGTATTTGCATGACAGAGTGTGGGGCTCTGCTCTCTCTCAGGTTCCCACACTTGCCGGCCAATCCCACTACTTTCTGGCGGGACAATAGACGTGTGCCTGGCTACATGGAGAGTTAGTGACGCGATCTGCCTCTGTATTGTGGGCAGGGGCAGCCCGAGTCCCTGAGTGCCATCTGGGCAGCAAGTGTCTCTCACAAATCCCAGGATATTAATGTCAGCACAAAGTCACACATCCTGGGAAAGTGACTGGAGGAGGGAGCAAGGGGACAGCTCCAATTACTGAATCAAATATCATTGTTTAACACCTTATTGTGACAGATTGTTAGGCACACATCAGCTTAATGTGACATCGACACTGTACTGGAGCTGATCGGCTTCTCACACACACTGTCTGCAACACTGTCTGGATGTGCAACTGTCCCACTGGAATATTTCTGGGGGAAATTAATTCTCGGGATGTAGTCGTCGCTGGCACGGCTGGCATTTATTGCCCATCCCTAGTTGCTCGGAGAAGGTGCTGGTGGTGGGACACCTTCTTGCACCACTGCAATTCTTGCTAGACCTCTTTACAGGGCAGTAAAGAGTCAACCACGTGGGATTGGGACTGGAGTCACATATAGGCCCAGACCAGGTAAGGACGGCAGGTTTTCTCCCCAACAGGACTTTAGTGGGATTTTATGACAATCCGACAGCTGCACGGTCACTTTCACTGATACCAGCTTTTTATTTCCAGATTCCAGAGAAACACACTGAATTCAAATTCTCAAACGGCCAGAGGACTTGCACTTGCGATCTTTCTGGATTACTAATCCAGTAGCATAACCACTACACAACCGTGCCCAGCGTAGTTCAATAAAGCAATAATACGTGACCGATGAAAACCTAAAATCAAATCAGAATAGTTCTGGAACTGTGCAGCAGGTTGGAAAGAGAGATGGAGAGAAACCTTGCATTTCCAGTCACCGACATCTAAAAACACTTTGCATAGAATTAATCACATTAGAATTGTCGGTGAAGGCGGCAGGCATTCTGTATACAGCAAGATTCTGTGATGCATCACAGCTGCATCTGTTTGTGGTGATGTTCGTTGAGGAATGTTGGAAGGTACAAAGGGAAATCCTGCTCTTCTTTCATTTTTATACTGCTTAATCTTTTACACCAAGTTTGTGTTTTTATGTATTATAGATAAAGTTTAAAACAGTTAATGATAGGGCAGCTGTGACTCTTGCTGGGCCACTATAGTTTGAGTATTGAGACAAACACAGTTACAGGAAGTGTAAGTTCAAAGCGACTGCACGAAGTTCCGATCACTCCCCACCCCTGTGCCCGCTGACTTATATTGGCTCTTGTTCCGGCAATGCCTCCAGTTTAAAATTCTCATCCTTGTGTTCAAATCCCTCCATGGCCTCGCCCCTCCCTATCTCTGTAATCTCCTCCAGCCCGACAAAGCTCCGAGATCTCTGCGTTCCTCCAATTCTGGCCTTTTGCGCATCCCGGATTCTAATTGTTCCACCATTGGCAGCCATGTCTTCAGCTGCCTAGGCCCAAAGCTCTGGAATTCCCTCCGTAAACCTCTCCATTTCTCTCTCCTCCTTTAAGATGCCCTTTAAATAAACCTATCTCTTTGACCAAGCTTTTGTTCACCTGTACTACTATCTCCTTAGGTGGCTGGGTGTCAGATTTTGCTTGATAATCGTTCCTGTGAAGCGCCTTAGGGCGCTTTACTACGTTAAAGACGCTATACAAATACAAGTTGTTGACAAGTTATTGAGGAATAGCGAGTGACTATTGGTCATATCTAGAAAGGGGCGGGGTCTCTGTGTGGGACACTAAGGTTGGCACAGACAGGTAGCGAGATTAGAGGCTGGTGAGCATCCATCGAGGGGTGAATGAGAAAGATGGCAGGGCTAACGTTATTCTCTCTGTCTTTCAATATTGGATAGTAGGATCACCCTGGAGTCTCCAGGAATTACAAGTTAATCTCCAGGACACTGCTGCAAGCAATCCCAGGAGAAAAATGCAGCACCTTTTAAAAAATAGTGTATTTTTTCATTAATCTGAACACTTTTGTTTATAGATTAGAAATATATAGGAGGTGAGAGAATAGCTGTTTGACTGACAATCAAGAATCATCCAATCGAGTAACAAAGAGCCTCTTCACAGCAAAGGTGGATACGTCGGGTGACCAATAATGGGAGAGGGGGGAAGGACGGAAATGTGGGGGTGGAGCGGGAGTGGGGGTGGGGCGGGAGTGCGGGCGAGGGGCTCAAGTGCGGGGGAGGGGCTGGAGTGGGAGGGTAGGGGCGGGAGTGCGGGGGTGGGGCAGGAGTGCGGGGGTGGGATTGAGTGCGGGGGTGGGGCGGGAGAGCGGGGGTGGGGCAGGAGTGCGGGGGTGGGGGGGGGGAGTACGATTGAGTGCGGGGGTGGGGCTGAGAGTGTGGGGGCGGAGATTGGTTGTGGGGGCGGGGCAGGAGTGTGGGGGATGGAGTGGGAGGGTGGGGATTGAGCGCGGGGGAGGGGATTGAGTGTGGGAGTGGGACAGGAGTGCGGGGGTATGGCCGGGAGTGTGGGTGCGTGGATTGTTAGCGCGGTTGGGGCGGGAATGTGTGGGAGGGAATTGAGTGCGGGGGTGGGGCTGGAGCATGGGGGCGGCCTGGTTGGAGGTCGGAGGTCATGTGATGAAACCTCCAGGAACGTGTCCAACCAGAGTTGGCGACCCTGCTGAATGTTTGGCCAGAGGGAGGCAGCCCTGAGCACGGACAGTGTAAAAAGGAGGAGAGTTGGCGAGTTGACAGTGCGAGGACAAGGCAGTCACTCCTGAATGGTTAATGTCAGACCTAAATGACAACCCCAAACCAGGGTCGAATAGGATTCAAACCATTGCTGACGCAGAATTCATCAATTCTTTATAAGGGAATTAGATAACTGCATGAGAAAGTGAATATTAAAGGATGATAAAAGGTCATCGACTTGACACATTAACTCTGTTTCTCTCTCCACAGATGCGGCCTGACCTGCTGAGTACTTCCAGCATTTTCGGTTTTTATTTCAGATTTCCAGCATCCACAGCATTCAGCTTCAATATTAAAGGGATGGTGGGAGTGTGCTGGAGGGTGGGATCAATCTCGGAGGCTCAGGTGGAGAAAAACTCAATGGGATGAATGGCCTATTTCTGTCTGGAACATTCTATGATCCTGGGAATAATGCCGCGTCAAAGGGTGAAAATTGACAAGCTTGGGCTGGGGGCTGGGGATGCCATTGTGGATACTCATTCACCCCCACAGTGCCATCGCCGTGCCCACCTTCCCGTGCTCCTGTGCTGCGTTCCCGCGCTGACCACATGCAGAACAGGTGACACTGCATCCCAGCACATACTGGCACAGCCACAGACACGTGTCAGCTGACAGGGGGCGTGACATTCCCAGCGTTCTCATGACCTCTGACTGATGCTAATTGACCTCCAGTTTGTTCAATCACGCATGGCAAACAGATGCTGGAGAGCAGAAATGATACACTCTCGACTCGCTCCCCAGCACCAACGTAGTGCGCAGCGAGACTCACAGACTCAGGGCCTAGCTACAGTTCGCAGGAGGCAGTGGGGCACATGCCTGCCCCTAATGCCCCCCTCCCCACACTTTGTACCTTTAACATCGCAGGACAGTTTCCAATATTAACGGCACATAATTGTGTTGTGGTCAATGTATTGAGCAACTTACCAGAGCCCACAGTGCAGGACACACACATTGAAAATAATTGGGGAGAAAATAAGGTTCATCAAGAAATAGCAAATAACACCAAGCTTTGGTATTAAATCTCTGAATACTGGAATATGGTGTTTTCTCCCTTCCTTTCTTCTCTCTCTGGGTGCTGTATCTCTCTATTGTGTTCCTAACACAGATGAGGCTGCACACAGGGAGTTTAAAGTAACAGTGACCTCAGTCTTTAATAAGACACTCCAAAGTGAGGAACAGGCCTTAGGGGCCGGCTTATATACAGTGCTCACAAGGGATGCTGGGATCACTTGGGACTTCAGGGAATGAGCTTCCTGGTGGCGGAACATGGGAGTGCATGCTTTACAGATACACAACATCACTCCCCCCTCCAAAGTCAAAGTGAAAACTATTTACAAGGTGAGGCGGTCGGGAGTCTTTCTTTCCCTGGTGGACCGCCTCGGTACAAATGTCTGTTCTGGTGTGTTGACTGTGCCCTCACTGGGCTGGTGTGTTGTTGGCCCTGCAGGGCTGCTAGGTGAGCCTGGCCTTGCTGGGCTGTTGGGCGTGATGGGTTCGATTTCCTGGTCCGGCGTGGTGTCGTTGATCCTTTGGGTGTGTGTTGTGGGCTCGAAAAAGATGGTGTCTGCTGTGGGTTGTTCAGGGCAGTCTGTGAACCGCAGCCTCGTTTGGTCCAGGTGCTTTCTGCAAATTTGTCCATTGTCTAGTTTGACTACAAACATCCGATTCCCTTCTTTAGCTATCACCGTGCCCGCGATCCACTTGGGACCATGTCCATAGTTTAGCACATACACAGGGTCATTCATATCAATTTCCCGTGACACAGTGGCGCGATCATCATTTACATTTTGTTGCTGCCGCCTGCTCTCTACCTGATCATGCAGGTTGGGATGAACCAGCGAGAGTCTGATTTTAAGTATCCTTTTCATGAGTAGCTAAGCTGGGGGCACCCCTGTGAGCGAGTGGAGTCTTGTGCGGTAGCTGAGCAGTACTTGGGACAGGCGGATTTGGAGTGAGCCTTCTGTGACTCATTTAAGGCTCTGTTTGATTGTTTGTACTGCCTGCTCTGCCTGCCCATTGGAGGCTGGTTTAAACGGGGCCAAGGTGACATGTTTGATCCCATTGCGGGTCATAAATTCTTTAAATTCGACACTGGTTAAACATGGCCCGTTGTCACTGACCAGTATGTCAGGCAGGCCGTGGGTAACAAACATGGCCCTCAGGCTTTCAATGGTGGCGGTGGCGGTGCTTCCCGACATTATTTCACATTCAATCCATTTTGAAAAAGCATCCACCACCAGTAGGAATATTTTACCACGAAATGGGTCTGCATAGTCGACATGGATCCTCGACCATGGTCTGGAGGGCCAGGACCACAAACTTAGTGGTGCCTCTCTGGGCGCGTTGCTCAACTGAGCACATACGCTGCATTGCTGTACACAGGACTCTAAGTCAGAGTCGATACCGGGCCACCACACGTGGGATCTGGCTATCGCTTTCATCATTACTATACCCGGGTGTGTGCTGCGGAGATCCGAGATGAACGTCTCCCTGCCCTTTTTTGGTAGCACTACGCGGTTACCCCACAACAGGCAGTCTGCCTGAATGGACAGCTCGTCCTTTCGCCGCTGGAACGGCTTGATTGGCTCTTGCATTTCAATGGGGATACTGGCCCAGCTCCCATGCAGAACACAGTTTTTTACTAGGGACAGCAGAGGATCTTGGTTGGTCCAAATCCTAATCTGGCGGGCCGTGACAGGTGATTTATCATTTTCAAACGCTTCCATGACCCTCAATAAGTCTGCGGGCTGCGCCACCATCAACAAGTTTGGGCAATGGTAGCTGACTGAGAGCATCCGCACAGTTCGCGGTGTCTGGCCTGTGGCGGATGGTATAGTTATACGCAGATAGCGCGAGTGCCCACCTTTGTATGCGGGCTGAGGCATTAGTATTTATCCCCTTGTTTTCAGCGAACAGGGATATGAGGGGCTTGTGATCAGTTTCCAGCTCAAATTTGAGGCCAAACAGGTACTGATGCATTTTCTTTACCCCGAACACACACGCTAATGCCTCTTTCTCAATCACGCTGTAGGCTCTCTCGGCCTTAGACAAGCTTCTGGAAGCATAGGCGACAGGTTGCAACTTCCCCGCAACGTTAGCTTGTTGTAATACACATCCGACTCCGTACGACGATGCATCACATGCTAGCACAAGTCTTTTACACGGGTTATACAATACAAGCAGCTTGTTGGAGCATAAAATGTTTCTGGCTTTCTCAAAAGCAATTACTTGTTTTTTTCCCCATACCCAGTTCTCACCTTTGCGCAATAACACATGTAGAGGCTCTAAGAGGGTGCTTAACCCCGGTAGGAAGTTACCAAAATAGTTGAGGAGTCCCAGGAACGACCGCAGCTCCGTGACGTTCTGTGGCCTGGGCGCGTTCCTGATAGCCTCTGCCTTGGCGTCTGTGGGCCGAATGCCGTCTGCTGCGATCTTTCTCCCCAAAAACTCCACTTCTGTTGCCATGAAGACGCATTTCGACCTCTTCAGCCGCAGCCCTACGCGATCCAGTCGCTGGAGGACCTCCTCCAGGTTTTGTAGATGTTCGGTGGTGTCCTGATCCATGACCAATATGTCGTCCTGAAAGACCACCGTGTGTGGTACCGACTTGAGTAGGCTCTCCATGTTTCTCTGGAAGATCGCTGCAGCTGACCGAATTCCAAACGGGCATCTGTTGTAGATGAACAGTCCCTTGTGTGTGTTGATGCAGGTAAGGCCCTTTGAAGACTCCTCCAACTCCTGCGTCATGTAGGCCGAAGTCAGGTCAAGCTTGGTGAACATCTTGCCTCCTGCCAGCGTCGCAAATAAGCCTTAGGTAGCGGGTATTGGTCCTGTAGCGAGAAACAATTAATAGTTACTTTATAATCGCCGCAAATCCTGACCGTGCCATCACTTTTGAGTACTGGAACAATCGGGCTGGCCCACTTGCTGAATTCCACTGGGGAGATGATGCCCTCGCATTGCAGCCTGTCCAGCTCGATTTCCACTCTCTCCCTCATCATGTGAGGTACCGCTCGCGCCTTGTGGTGAATGGGTCATGCCTCTGGGACCAAGGGGATCCCCACCTACGCCCCAGAAAAGTTTCCAATGCCTGGCTCAAAAAGGGAAGGAAATTTGTTAAGAACCTGGGTATATAAGGCCTCATCGACATGTGATAGCGTTCGGATGTCATCCCAGTTCCAGCGGATTTTGCCCAGCCAGCTCCTTCCAAGCAGTGTGGGGCCATCACCCGGGACAATCCAGAGTGGCAGTTCATGCACCGTGCCCTCGTAGGTGATCTTGACTATGGTGCTGCCAAGGACAGTGATAAGCTCTTTGGTGTACATTCTCAGTTTCATGTGGATGGGGCTCAGGGCTGGTCTGAATGCCTTGTTGCACCACAGTCTCGCAAACATCTTTTTACTCATGATGGATTGGCTAGCATCAGTGTCCAGTTCCATGGCTATGGGTAAGCCATTCAATTGTATGTTTAGCATTATAGGTGGACATTTCATCAAAAATGTGTGCACCCCGTGTACTTCAGCATCTGTCTCCTCTCTCTGAGGCTCGAAATTGCTTTGATCCACCATGGACCGATCTTCCTCTGCCACGTGGCAGTTAGCAGGTTTTGCAGAGCTTGCAGCTTATTTGCAAGCTCATTGGAGGTGCCCCATTGTTCCACAGCTCTTGCAAACATACCCTTTGAAGCGGCATGAATAGGCTGAATGGAAGCCTCCACAACGCCAACAAGTTGTGAATTGCTTTGCATTCATCCTTTGTTGGGGACTCTGAGTCATCTGGGTCACCTGAAGCCTGCTGGCAGTTGCAGATTCGTGGGTTCTGCCCTGTACATTTCTGCTCGCAAACACAGTTCCAGTTAATTTATGAACATTGCTCTAGCACTTGTGTGCTGAGAGATTTGTTTGGTGTTATCACTGGTGGACCTAAACGCCTGTGCTATTGCAATGGCCTTACTGAGGGTCGGTGTCTCTACAGTCAAAAGTTTTCATAGGATGGTCTCATGGCCAATGCCCAGTACAAAAAAGTCTCTGAGCATTTGCTCCAGGTAGCCATCAAACTGACATTGTCCTGCAAATCGCCTTAGCTCGGCGATGTAGCTCGCCACTTCCTTACCTTCAGATCGCTGGCACGTGTAGAACCGATACCTCGCCATCAGCACGCTCTCCCTCGGGTTAAGTTGCTCCCGAACCAGTGTACACAGCTCCTCATACGACTTATCTGTGGGTTTCACCGGAGCCAGAAGATTCTTCATGAGACTGTAGGTCGGTGCCTCGCAGACTGTGAAGAGGACCGCTCTCCTTTTTGCAGCGCTTCCTTCTCTGTCCAGCTCGTTGGCTACAAAGTACTGGTCTAGCCGTTCGACATAGGCTTCCCAGTCCTCACCCTCCGAGAACTTCTCCAGGATGGCCACAGTTTGCTGCATCTTTGCGTTGGATTCGTATTCTCGTTGCCAGTTATTGTGTTCCTAACACAGATGCACACAGGGAGGTTAAAGTAACAGTGACCTCAGTCTTTAATAAGACACTTTAATAAGAGTGAGGAACAGGTCTTCGGGGCCAGCTTATATACAGTGCTCCCAAGGGATGCTGGGATCCCTTGGGACTTTAGGGGATGAGCTCCCTGGTGGCGGAGTATGGGAGTGCATGCTTTACAGATACACAACACTCTCGCTTGCTCTCTCTCTCACTGGGTGCTCTCTCTCTCTCTCCTCTCTCACTGGGTGCTGTCTCTCTCTCTCTCACTGGGTGCTCTCTCTCTCTCTCTCTCTCTCTCACTGGGTGCTCTCTCTCTCTCTCACACTGGGTGCTCTGTCTCTCTCTCTCTCACTGGGTGCTGTCTTTCTCACTCTCTCTCTCACTGGGTGCTCTCTCTCTCTCTCTCTTTCACTGGGCGCTCTCTCTCTCTCTCTCTCTCATTGGGTGCTGTCTCTCTCTCTCTCTCTCTCTCTCTCACTTGGTGCTCTCTCTCGCTCTCGCTCTCTCTCTCTCACTGGGTGCTCTGTCTCTCTTTCTCTCACTGGGTGCTCTGTCTCTCTCTCTCTCTCTCACTGGGTGCTGTCTCCCTCTCTCTCTCTCTCTCACACTGGGTACTCTGTCTCTCGCTCTCTCTCTCTCACTGGGTGCTGTCTCTCTGTCTCTCTCTCACTCTCTCACACTGGGTGCTCTCTCTCTCTCTCTCACTGGGTGCTCTCTGTCTCTCTCTCTGGGTTCTCTCTCTCTCTCTCTCTGGGTTCTCTCTCTCTCACTCTCTCTCTGGGTTCTCTCTCACTCTCTCTGGGTGCTCTCTCTCTCTCTCTGGGTACTCTCTTTCTCTCTCTCTCTCTGGGTGCTCTCTCTCTCCCTGACGTACAGCTCCATTGATAGCAGCTGCACATCAGTAACAATTTCCCCCCGATAACGTTGGCAGCTGTTCAACTGCAGCGGCACCTGAACCCAGCCCTCCTCCAATGTTCACACATACATATGTTTCAGCTGGAGACACCGGACCCAGATCAGGAATGGAAACACTGGTTGTTGGCCCCCTCCCTAATCCGGGTGTTGGTAGAGGGAGTGGGGGGGGAGGATGTTCTATTGAAAAAAGAAAGACTTGCAGTTATATGATGCCTTTCACGCCCACCCAATGTCTCAAAGTGCTTTACAGCCATTGAAGTTCTTTTTGAAGTGTAGTCTTTGTTTTAATGTGGAAAACGCAGCAGCCAATTTGCACACAGCAAGCTCCCATCAACAGCAATGTGATAATGACCAGATTTTTTAGTAATGTTGATTGCTGGGGTATATATTGGCCAGGACACCGGGGAGAACTCCCCTGCTCTTCTTCGAAATAGTGCCATAGGATCTTTTACGTCCACCTAAAAGGGCGTCCACCTTGTTTTAACGTTTCATCGGAAAGACGGCACCTCCAACTGTGCAGCACTCCCTCAGTACTGCACTGAGAGTGTCAGCTTCGATTTTTTTGCTCTAGTCCCTGGAGTGGGACTTGAATTCATAACCTTTTGAGTCGGAGGCGAGAGACAGTGCTACCCACTGAGACACGGCTGAAATGCCACCCTGGTTGAGGCCAGCTAACACAGAACAGACAGGGATGCTCCTGGCCCGTATGGTTCAGTATCACACCCGGTGGCATCTGGGGTATAACCTTCACCCGATTGCAGTTGGCAAACCTTCTTGGGTGTAAGCAATGGCTCACTGGGTAGCACTCTTGCACTTGAATAAGAAGGTCATGGGCTCAAGTCCCATTTCAGAGACTTGAGCACCTAATCTAGGCTGCCATTCCTTATGCAGTACTGAGGGAGCGCTGCAGTGTCGAAGGTGCCGTGTCTGCCTTCTCAGGTTGATGTAAAAAATCCCATGGCACTAATTTGGAGAACAGCAGGGATATTCTCCCCGGTGTCCTGGCCAATATTTATCCCTCAACTAACACCCAGAAACAGATTATCTGCTCGTTACCTCATTGTTATTTGTGGGAGCTTGCTGTGCATAAATTCATTGCTGCATTTCCTACAACACTTGAAATATACAGGCAACTTTCGATTATCCGGGGCCCTCAGGGATCGGGCTATTCCGGGTAAGTGATTTTGCCGCTAGGGCGAATGCATGTACTTGCTGAGAATGTTTGGGTCCCAAATTTATACTTTGATGCTTTTCTGCTTCTGCTTCCAGGATGGGATTGTCCACCTATTCATTTTAATATAAAGTGAAAAGACCCATGTTTCCTGTGTCTACTTTTTCTTAAAATGGCCAGTCTAAAGGCTTGAACCGCTGGAAGTCGAATGAGACTCGGCTTTACTTACCCCCGAGGCCGGGCGGCACCCTCAGTGATTGCCTATGAATAGAGTGACAGAGGTGTCAGAAAACGAAAAGACAGCAAAAAAAGGGAGGAAGAGTTGGATAAATCTTTTGCCCCTCATTGTCGAAGGTGCCCTGTCTGCCTTCACAGGTTGATGTAAAAAATCCCATGGCACTAATTTGGAGAACAGCAGGCGTATTCTCCCCAGTGTCCTGGCCAATATTTATCCCTCAACTTGCTTTCAGCGTGATGATCTGGACAGTGCCCAAAAAGAGCGGGGTTGGGAGCAATGCCTTCGATCTGATAACGTGAGGATGGGTCGCAGTATGAGCAGACAGACTTACAGTAATCTGATTGAGAAGTTTGATTGAAAGTTTTATAAATATATAGATTGGAATTAAGAAGGGACCCGTGTGCATAAGCTTGACTCCCGAACTGCGTGCCATCCCTAGTCATATTTCACTACTGGTTGGATCCATGCTTAGCGCATGGGACAGAATCACAGTTTTTAAAAGTGCCGTTGTAGCAGGTTCTCCGTTAGATCCGTGTACGGATAATCGAGAGTTGCCTGTACTTCCTGGCTAAAAGGAGGGGGGGGGGGCACTAAAACTGACAAATTAAACAAATTAAACTTCTGGGGGTGATGATGCACTCCAGTCCCTCCGGCGCCCACCTCTCGCGGAAGGCCGTGAGCGTACAGGTGGACACCGCTTGCTCCATCTCCAGGGACACCCTGGCTCCGATGTAAGCGGGGAAGAGAGGCAGGCAGTCGGGCTGAACGACCCCCGCGACCGCCCGCTTCCTGGACCGGCTGATGGCTCCCTTGGCCATGCCCAGGAGCAGTAGCTCTTCGATCAATCCTAGATTTTCCAGAGCCAGATGTTAGAGAGCAGCCCCAATTAATTCAGTAATTGGAGCTATCCCCCTGCTCCCTCCTCCAGTCACTTTCCCAGGATGTGTGACTTTGTGCTGACATTAATATCCTAGGATTTGTGAGACACACTTGCTGCCCAGATGGCCCTCAGGGACTCGGGCTGCCCCTGCCCACAATACAGAGGCAGATCGCGTCACTAATTCTCCGTGTAGCCAGGCACACGTCTATTGTCCCGCCAGCGAGTGGTGGGATTGGCTGGCGAGTGTGGGAACCTGAGAGAGAGTAGAGCCCCACACTCTGTCATGCAAATACCGCCCTTTAAATACAGCAGCTGCTGAGGTTGGGCCCAGAGAGCTGGATCAGACATCCCCTCTCACTCACACACATCCGCAGTGTGCCGCACCCCACGGTCTGATAGCCATGTCTCCAAGCAGTCCTGCTGATCAGCGTCCAAGGGAATGTACCGAGCACAGCATCACCCCCAGAGACCAGTACAGAGTAAGTGATACCCGGGACACAGGGGTTTCTGAGCTGGGGTTTCAGAACCTTCCCTTATAGACCGAGAGGTCAGAGTTTTGGGGGGTTTGTGCAGATTCATTACTGAGCTGTTTCTCTCTCCCTGTGTCCCGCAGTTGATGAAACCGATGGCGGAGAAGAGGCGCAGAGATCGGATAAACAGGAGCATCCTGCAGCTGAAGGGATTGCTGGAGGGAGAGTTTCACAGAGACCAGGGTAACTGCAAACTGGAGAAAGCCGCCATCTTGGAAACATCCGTCAATTTCCTGAAGTATCATCGCTTACTCGGTGAGTATTTCACAAACCCTCACTGCTTCTGTTGAGTCTGACCCAGATCAGTTATTGAGGTCCGGCTGTGAGTGTCTGTAAAGTAGTCTGTAACTTAAGACTTGCATTTATATAGCGCCTTCATGACCTCGGGGCGTCCCAAAGTGCTTTACAGCCAATGAAGTACTTTTGACGTGCAGTCAGTTGTAACGTAGGAAACACGGCTGCCATGTTGCAAGCTCCCACAAACAGCATTGTGATAATGACCAAATAATCTGTTTTAATGATGTCGTTTGAGGGGTAAATATTGTCCAGGAAACCGAGGATAGCTCCCCTGCTCTTCTTCAAACTAGTGCCGTGGGATCTTTTATGTCCACCTGAGAGGACAGACAGGGTCTCGGTTTAATATCTCAATTGAAAGTCAGCACCTCCGACAGTGCAGCACCCACTCAGCACTGCACTGGAGTGTCAGCCTCAATTATGTGCAACAATTCCTGCATGATCCAACAGAATGAGGTCCTGACATGAGTTTACAGCCCACAGGTGGTGGTGCTGTGCTCTGCCAATGGGTCAGTGAGGAAAGGCACCACAGAACCAGGGAGGTCCCAGGGTTAATGTTCCATCTGTGCTGAGGTAGCTGATATTAGCTGGGGCATTAGTGAGAGGGAAGGAAACATAGGGGGAGAGGACAGAATGGGGGGAAATTATTTTTAGTTTCTGTTTGTTTAAAAGCTTAACTCTAAACCCTGTCTTCTCTCCTCCTTCCAGAGTCCGGACCCCAGGCGTGGCGCCCCCTGCAGGACTATAATGACGGTTACGCCCGGTGTCTGCGGGAGACCCTCTGCTTCCTGTCAGCGCACCAGACCAAGATGGCGGCTCCACCAGAACTGCTGCAGCGCCTGCACGGAGCGAGGGGAGGGGGCGCGGGGTCATGTGACACCCCCGTGACCCTTCCACAGACTCCGCCCTGTCAGACCCCAGCGAAGCAGGTAGTGCAGCCCGGCACTAGGACCCTGTGGAGACCCTGGCAGATCTGAGTGAAATATTGGAGTCCCTTCATTACTGGGGACTATTCGAAAACTATCAATGGCAAAGTATTTGTGTTGTTTTGTCATATTGACAACTGACTGTGATTGTAAATCAATGATTCATGTTAATTTGACTATTGCTGCGGTTCAGATAAAGACGTGTTCATTTCAGTCGCTGCAATCCGGTAAAGGTCGGTATAACTCCACAGGCGGGAGGTCCATGTACTGCCCAGTGTGGCGAATCACAGAGCAGGACAGCTCCAGTCTGATCCATGGCCTTTGGTGTGTGAGAGGGTCACATTCGGGGCAGCCCATTGGGTAGACAGTTGGCCTCAGTTTCCATGAGTTAGGGAGGTGAATGTCAGCCAGAGTTCCCGCTCCTGATAAATATCCAGGGACTCGGGCTGGAAGGTGCGTGTGTGTGGACACGGTCAGGCTTGGCTGTGATCCTCCCATGGTTGAATAACCTGTCAACACTCATTGTCCAGGCTCACGCACGAAGAAAGGGCAGTTGGCTGAGGGATGGAGGGTGTCTGGGATCTGTGGACCTGAACCCCAGTGGGAGTCAGCACCTTCAGGGGAGGAGGAGGAGGAGGAGGAGAAGGAGGAGGAGGAGGGTGGGACATTTCTTTCTAATTCCACATCTGAAAATGGAGCAGTGTTATTTTTCCATCATGTGGGAGCTTTGTTAAGCGTATTTTACTGTTGTACAGTCACTATGTGACACATTTTTGCAAGAAAATCTTGTAATCGTTATCTGGATGCTACGTGCATTCACTAATAAAGTATTTTGTATCAATCTCTGAGCTGTCCCTCACTATCTCCGTGTTACTCTGCAGATAATGGTCTCAGTCTGGAAGCGGCCATAGTGTTCCCGGGCTGACAAACCGATAAATGCAGCTCACTTCACACCGCTCCCTGCTGGGCACAGTGGGACTGTACGGTTGTTTGTGTCTGTAACACTTACAGTATATTTATTAAACACTGCAGTCGGACCATCAACTTCTTTACTAAACATACAGTCAAATTCCAAGTGATGGATCCCTTCAGAACTTTTCAAAATCACACTCACTCAACTTCTACTCCCAGAGTGATCTCACACTGACTGAGATCCTACTCCTAGAGTGATCTCAGACAGACTGAGGTCCTACTCCTAGAGTGATCTCACACTGACTGAGATCCTACTCCCAGAGTGATCTCACACTGACTGAGGTCCTACTCCTAGAGTGATCTCAGGCAGACAGAGGTCTTGCTCCCAGAGCGATCTCAGGCAGACAGAGGTCCTGCTCCCAGAGTGATCTCACACTGACAAAATCCTACTCCCGGAGTCTCGTTGATTATGTTGCTGAGTGAGTCGGTGTGTCAGGGTCGGGGAGTGAGTCGGTGAGGGTCCTGTGTGGGACGGCTGGTGCAGGTTGTTTCCCACGAACGGCAGATTAGAGGCTCCAGCAGCACAGCTGTGCTTCTGACAAACGGCCCCATTGAGCTGAACACAATGGAACTGAGAGGCTGCACGGACACTGTTTACTAGAGCTGCACTGATTCTAACTCCAATTAAAGGCACACCACAACGGCAAAGTTCTTAAAGGCATACTGCCCTAGGCCAGGATTTACAATGATCCGTATTTGATATGTCAGTGAATGTAACATGAAAAGATTGAGGCAGGCAATGACTATCTAAGAATTGTTGTAGCTGTTTTGTGCTCATACATATCGGAGAGTGTCGGCCGAGGTTAGCTAACTCAGAACTGACCGGCGATTGAAGCTGTGCCCTCGGTCTGTGTGCCTCAAATACTCACTGGATAAACTCCTGGGATAAGTCTGGCTTTCCTTGTCTCATGTGTGCCTCTGTGGTCAACCAATTGATAGATTGACTGCTGTGATTAGTCAACAATTATTGTTCTGTCATGTGACTACCAGGAGGGTAGAAGGTGAGCTCGATGGATCTCGGTCGTTCCTTGTTCAGCAATTCCGATCCGAAGGTAACGTGGTACAAACTGGTAGCCTCAGTCAGCTGGGCTCAGTTTGGATCTCAGGGACCACCTGGGTGGTGCCGAGCGGCACAGAGCAGGGCAGTCCCAGATTTCGTAGCTGGAGCTGGAGCTGGAGCTGGTCTGTGTTGAGTTAGTGAATCTCAGCAGGACTGGCAGTAGGTGCAGCCCTCATGGTTGAACAGCCAGCCGAACATCACTGGTTAGGTTCATGCATGAAGAATGGCTTCTTGAGAAAGGTACCAGAAACACTGGGGGGATGGGAATTCTCCTCCAGGGTGCCAGACCAGGAACTGCCCCTACCGGAATCCCCGCTGCCCACTGCACGTAAGTGGTGGGGGGCACGCGGGGTCTGCATTTGCTGCCACTTCGAGCCATGTGGAGGGCAGTGGAAAATGCCCAGATGGAAGGAGGGGGCTGTAATGTATGGCCCTGTGAGCTGTTGAGTTGGGAGTGGCGCAGCCAGTAACGTGATGTTCACAAGGCTTAATAAAACCCCAGCCAGGTCAGTTTGGGGGATGCACGATGAGGCAGGTGGTTGTGAGCCTGGTGGATGAACTGGTAATGTCACGCGGTGTCCACCGGTACGCTCGCGGCCTTCCACGAGAGGTGGGCGCCGGAGGGACTGGATTGCATCATCACCCCCGGCAACCAAATTTGAATTTGATCATTTAAGTTTGAAGTTTAATTTGTTTAATTTGCTGCTTTTATGTCCCCCCCTTTTAGCCAGGGGGCAATTGTATAATTTGTGTGTTGGTGCCCTAAACCCCAACCCCCCCCCACAAAAAAAGGGGCACCGGAAAAAAAAATGTATTTTGGAGTGTGGCCCCCTTGCAGGGGGCATTTGTTTAAAGTGCACAACTGAAATAGTTGAACTGGTAATGTGTAGTGTGATTGTTAAACCTTTTGCTAATAAACCAACAAGTTCTTACTAGCAATGTGTTGCTATGAATTCTTAAGCAAAGAACCCATGAAGCAAATACATCGCTTGTACTCACCTCCTCTCCCTGTAGACGGCCCCAGAGATGGGATCAGCGAGGCCTTCACTCGGAGGTGTCTTTCCAATCTTCGGGGCACATCTACCATTTAAATCTCTCGTAGGATGTTTGGACCCTTCCCGCACCCCACCACCCCCTCCCTCCCCGGCAGCACCTTCCCAGTTTCCTCGCTTGTGGGCTCCCTGTTAACATCCGCTTGATTGGCATCCCATCCACCACCTTATACATTCACTCCCTCCACTCCCGGTTGCACAATGCGCTGTCTACAAGATGCACTGCAGCAACTCGCCAAGGCTTCTTTGACCCGCAACCTCTACCACCTAGAAGGACAAGGGCAGCAGGTGCATGGGAACACCTTCGAAGTGGGAGTCTCACCACAACACCATCTGGAACTTTGCTGGGTCACTGAGGGGCCCCCTGTCTGCTGCTGGAAACCAACCAAGGCTGCATAATGACCCCCTCCACCCCCCGCATCATTCCAGCAAACTCAGCTGTGGTCATGGTGGGCTGGGTTGGCAAAGGAGGTCAAGGGTTAGAGGTCCAGCCCCGACCCTGCCCTGGGGTAAAACGGCATGTCCAGGTCTGACTCCCATGGGGGAGGAACAGCCAGGCTGGGGAAAGTGCCAGAGAGTGAGTGTAGGATGCGGAACTATTCGACAGCGTGAGCTGGCATCATCAGGAGGTAATTGATTGAGAGAAGGGTGGGGTGTGTCTGTCCATCTGCCCATGCCTAGGGGAGGGGTAAGGGGTGGGGGGGAGATCTGCTTTTGTTTGTCTCAACAGTCCTTATCCCTTCTTGGCCCCCTCTCTCTGTGTCTCCATCACATCTTCCTCCTCTTAAAACAGCATGTGCCTGGCCTCACTTATAACACTCGACCACAACGGGAAGGCTGTGACCCCCTTGGGGCAGCAGCTCGGTGTTGGTGAGAGAGCGGGGGGAGGGGCTTTCCCAGGCTCTCCTGCTGCACTCCCCCCACTCCCCTACACACACTGCCCTCCCTCACTCCCTCCCCGCCCCCTGCACCCTCCAGCTGTTGGTGAGGAGATTGTGTGGACTGAGAGCCAACGCTTCTCCCATTGTCCCGATGGGAGCCTGGCAGGGATTGGCTGGTGAGTGTGGGAACCTGAGACCGAGCAGAGCTCCACACTCTCTTATGCTAATTGTGCCCTTTAAATACAGCAGCTGCCTGGGCCTGGACTCACAGAGCTGTTTCTCCCTCACCCACAGTGCGCACCACCCCACGGTCTGATAGCCATGTCTCCCAGCAGCTCCTCCGACCTGCCTCTCATCGCAGACTGCTCCAGACTCACAGTGAAGGACAAGTGCAGGGTGAGTGCAGTTTACTCCCGTAGCTTTCAGAATTTACAAAGAGATTGAAACTGTTAATAGAATACAGACAGTTCCTGCGATGGTAAGTAGGTAACGGCAGGCAGGCATGTGTGGGAGGGCAGCTCATCTCATGATAGTGTGGGAGAAACGTCTCTGAGAGTCGTAAATCTGTGGAATTCTCTGCCCCACAGAGCTGTAGAGGCTGGATCATTGTATGTATTTAAGGCGGAGATAGACAGCTTTTTGAACGATAAGGGCATAAAGGGTTATGGGGAGCGGACAGTGAAGTGGAGCTGAGTCCATGATCAGATCAGCCGTGATCTTATTGAATGGCGGAGCAGTCTCGAGGGGCCAAATGGCCGACTCCTGCTCCTATTTCTTGTGTTCTCATGTTTGACCCAGAGAGCAGTGAGAATGTGGAACTCTGCCTCAGGGAGTGGTTGAGGTGAATAGCACAGATGTATTTAAGAGGAAACTAGATAAACAAATGAGGGAGAAAGGAAATTGCGGATAGGGTGAGAGGAGTGGGACAAGGCTCATGTGGAGCATAAACACCGGCACGGACCATTTGCCTATTTCTGTGTTGTTGAACTTCTAGGCCATTGTTGGCTTTCAGGGGAGGAGGGACCTGAACCCCAGTGAGAGTCAGTACCTTCAGGGAAGGGGGGGGCCCTGAACCCCAGTGAGAGTCAGCACCTTCAGGGAAGGGGGGGGCCCTGAACCCCAGTGAGAGTCAGCACCTTCAGGGAAGGGGGGGGGCCCTGAACCCCAGTGAGAGTCAGCACCTTCAGGGGAGGAGGGGGCCTGGGAAGAAGGAAGATGTAGATTGAATTTAGCGAGCCATGTTTCACAATTTAGTTCATGCCTTTGCCTCTCTTATGCTGCAGCTGATGAAGCCGATGATCGAGAAGCGATGCCGGGATTGGATAAACCGCAGCATCAGCCCACTGAAAGACATTGTGGAGAGAAACATTGAGCAGTCATCAAACTGGAGGAAGCTGACATCTTGGAAATGAGGGTCGAGTAAGACGACACACTGCAATGTTCAGTGAGTCTCTGTCCCAACCCCACACGTGTACGTTCTGATAACTAACGGACCCTGGCTAAAATTCCAGCTTTAACTCCACTTTTTGCTACTTAAATTTATTTCCCCCCCCCCTTTTTGAGTGACCTGTCCCATTGGATGACATCATCCGTTGAGCTGGTGATGTCAGGACAAAGTTCGGCTCATGGCATCATTGATGGAACATTCCATTGAGACTGGGGGATGCACAGCTGTGAACATTGTAGGAACAGGGAGGTGGGGTTGGCTGGCCTGGGACTGAGCAGTTGGGCAGGTCCCAGTTGGTGCTGAGTGAGCTGGTCTCCGTGATGGTCAATGCGGCTAGTTGACCTCACAGCCCAGGGCTATGATGGGACAATCAGCTAGGACCCCTGTTCACTTCTCATCATAGCCCAGTGACCTCTGCCAGAAAGTGCCGCGTGGGCAAATCAGACATGGACGAGAACAGGCTCGACCACGATTCCCCCATGGACGAATATCTAGGTTCACATTTGGGTGAGTTACCAGAGGGCAAGCGGTGCCTGTGGGATCCGTATCTCTGAGAGTCAGTGTCTGCGGAACTATATCCCAGTGAGAATCAGTGTTAGTGGAACTGTACCCCAGTGAGAGTCAGTGTGTGTGGAACTGTACCCCAGTGAGAGTCATTGTCTGCGGAACTGTACCCCATTGAAAGTCAGTGTGTGTGGAACTGTACCCCAGTGAGAGTCAGTGTGTGTGGAACTGTACCCCAGTGAGAGTCAGTGCCTGTGGAACTGTACCCCAGTGAGAGTCAGTGTGTGTGGAACTGTACCCCAGTGAGAGTCAGTATGTGTGGATCTGTACCCCAGTGAGAGTCAGTGCCTGTGGACCTGTAGTCCAGGGAGAGTCAGTGTCCATAGAACTGTACCCCAGGGAGAGACAGTGCCTGTGGAACTGTAGTTCAGGGAGAGTCAGTGCCCGTGAAACTGTAGTCCAGGGAGAGTCAGTGTCTGTAGAACTGTACCCCAGGGAGAGACAGTGCATGTGGGACTGTATCCAGTGAGTCAGTGTGTGGGGGACTGTACCCCAGGGAGAGACAGTGCATGTGGGACTGTACCCCAGTGAGAGTCAGTGTGTGTGGGACTGTACCCCAGGGAGAGACAGTTTGTGTGGGACCCATACCCCAGTGTCAGTGCCCGTGGGACTGTACCCAGGGAGAGTCAGTGCCTGTGGGACTGTACCCAGGGAGAGTCAGTGCCCGTGAGACTGTACCCAGGGAGAGTCAGGACTATCTGGGCACGGGGAGAATATATGAAAATGTAAAAAATGGAAACCTCTCAATATTATATTTTAATGATTATCATTCGAGTAATTAATGCGTTAATTTGTGGCCTTTACTCACGTGGAGCTGGAATATATAATTACAGGGAGCTGTGGTTTTTCAATATATGTTATTTAAGAAACACCCTTCTCGGTGCCTTTATTGATTTTCCTTCTCGTTACAGATTTCCGTCAGATGATAATTAACACGCCCGGTATCTGTTGGAGACCCAACGCATTCTGTCGCCGCACAGAACCAAGATAGTAGCTGGGGCGAGGGTTCGAAGGGCGAGCCCCCTCTACACGGAGAAGCGGGTGTGGCTGGAGAGTTGGTATTCTGACCACCCTGACCCTGCTGAGACGTCCTGTTTACCAACATCTGCTCATGGAATTGGCGCCTTGTCTTATAATCTGCTTCTTGTAGAAGCATCTTCGCTATTGTTCATTTAATGAGATTGTGTAAACTGTATCAGTGTGATGAGATATGATGTTTGGTCATTTCACCCTGGGGATCTCTCAGTGTCCTGCTCGAAGGGGACGTTGGACCCTCCAGCCTGTCTCTCCCTGGACAGACTGTTATTGTGGCACAGGTATAGAACTGGATTGTTTCACTCACCACCCCCCCAGGTCTGGATAAAGATCGCCCATAACACACGCTGAGGGTGAGGCTGGAATCTAAAATCAGGCCTTGCTGTTGGAGCTCTGACCCGAGTGTACCGCAGCACAACCTCGTTCAAATACCGCTGTGGAATTTCCTCTCATTCACCTGAGAGCTACAGTCAAGGGGTCAATAGGAACATAAGGATTAGGAGCAGGAGTAGGCCGTCTGGCCACTCGAGCCTGCTCCGCCATTCAGTAAGATCATGGCTGATCTTCTACCTCAACTCCACTTTCACGCACTGTCCCCGTATCCCTTGATTCCCTTCACTCCCAAAAATCTATCGATCTCCATCTTGAATATACTCAATGACTGAGCATCCACAGCCCTCTGGGGTAGAGAATTCCAAAGATTCACCAACCTCTGAGTGAAGAAATTTTTCCTCATCTCAGTTCTAATTGGCCGACCCCTTATCCTGAGACTGTGACCTCTGGTTCTAGACTCTCCAGCCAGGAGGAACAGCCAGGGCATCTACCCTGTCAAGCCCTCTAAGAGTTTTATATGTTTCAATGAAATCACCTCACATTCTTCTAAACTGCAGAGATTATAAGCCCCATGCTACTCAATCTCTCCTCATAGGACAGACCTCTAGTGAACCCCCTCCAAGGAAAACATATCCTTCCTTAGGTAAGGAGACCAAAACTGTACATGATACTTCAGGTGTGACTTCACCAAAGCCCTCACCAAAGAAGGGTCGAGGGGGCGGGTGGGGGGGGGGGGGATCGAGAAGTCGGGCGGTCAGAGGGTCGGGGGTCAGGAGGTCGAAGGGTCAGGAGGTCGGGGGGTTCCTGGACTGTTGCGGAAGGTCGACCTGCTGCAGCCTGGTGCAAGGCCCATATGTGCTCATTGACACTGGGCATTACTGTGTTGACACCCAGTGCCACCGACCCACACGCCAGACACCACCCTCACAGTCAACAGTGCAGCCAAGTGTGTTCGTTGTTGGCAACTGGAGCAGGGTGGAGCTCGGGGTGGGGCGGCTGGCGGCTAACGGCTAACACTAGTTGGACATATCCCTATGGGTCTGATCATATGATATTTGATCACGTGACAATTGCCCACACTTTGCAAATGTTGTTGCATTTCCATTATAGCAGTTGGATCCCCTGTGATTCAGTGACTTCTTGCGCATAACAGTATTTTTAGAAAAAATATTACTAAAAAAGTTTTAAAAGATCCTGCATTTATATAGTGCTCTTTACAACCTCAGGGTATCCCAAAGCGCGTTACAGCCAATTAAGCACTTGTTGAAGTGTAGTCAATGTTGTAATTTTAGAAACTAGGCAGCCAATCTGTGCACAGCAAGCTCCCACAAACAGCAATGTGACCAGATAATCTGTTTTAGTGATGTTGATTGAGGGATAAGTATTGGCCAGGACACGGGGAGAACTCCCCTGCTCTTCTTCCAACAGAGCCATGGGATCTTTTACGTCCACCTAAGAGGGCAGCTGGGGCCTTGGTTTGGTTTAAAGTCTCTTCCAAAAGATGGCCCCTCCGACAGTGCAGCACTCCCTCAGTGCTGCCTCTCTGACAGTGCAGCACTCCGTCAGTACTGCGCTGGAGTGTCAGCCGAGAGATTCTGTGCTCAAGGACCCCCATTTTGTATAAAAGTAGACTACCAATTGTTCTAGTTCCTTTTTGTAACCACCTCAAGGCAAGTTTTGTAAGTTGCATCCACATTTTTAAGCTTGTTGTTTTGCAGATGTAGAAGTTGCATCAGTCTGAATTATTTTCCGAAGTTTAGAAGATATGAGTTATGTTACGATGTACTAGATTTTGTAGCAAAAAAATCATAATTTGTCCAGTTTTTTCTCCTGAGCAATTTGATTCATTTTGTACATGTTGATATTTTTTGTTATTGAAATAAAAAGGTGTTACATTGAATGAATTTTATTTCAAATGAAGCTTGTCTAAGCTAAACAAATGCTGGTTGAAGATTCCCAGTTTGATGAATTGCTTTAAATGGAAATAAAGTTGGGCAGTGCTGCCCACGGTATTGCATGTGTTCTTTGTATTCTACTTGTATAACACATCTTTGTTAGAATAATAGGTTGCAGTTATTTGTTTCTAACATTTGTGTAGACCAGTCCTTTATTACAACACAAGAAATAGGAGCAGGAGTAGGCCATTCGGCCCTTCGAGCCTGCTCCGCCATTCAATGAGATCATGGCTGATCTTTGACCTCAGCTGTACCTTCCCCACTATCCCCATATCCCTTCATTCCTTTCCTACCCTCTGGCTTAACATGGTATTTACAGCATGGGAACAGGCCAGCCAGCCCAACAGGTCCATGCCAGTGTTTATGCTCCACACCAGCCTCCTCCCACCCCTCTTCTTCTCAACCTATCAGGTTATCATTCTATTCCTTTCTTCCACATTCTCACCACTCTCTGGGGAAAGAGGTTTCTCCTGAATTCCCGATTGGATTTATTACTGACTGACTTATATTTATGGCCCCCGTGCACTGAGAGCGAGGGCTTCTCCCATTGTCCCTCGGGGGCCTGGTGGGATTGGCCGGAGAGTGTGGGGACCCGAGAGGGAGCCGCGCTGCATCTCACTCACACAGCCGCAGTGTGCCGCACCACATGGTCTGATGGCCGTGCCTCCGAGCAGTCCGGCCAATCACTCACCGAGGGAACATACCAAGAATAGGATCACCCCCAGAGATCAGTGCAGATTAAGCCAGGCCTCCCACTGGAGTAATGTACCAGAGCAGCTGGGTCTGAGAGCGTGGACCTGACACATCCCCTGTCAGGTGGAGCTGGGGGGGGTGCGGTAATGAAGGCCCCTCTCTACACTGACTCCACCCATGGAGACTCTTACCTGCTGTGTATGGACCCAAGCCACAGGGTCCTTCTCCGTAAATATTGGTAGGTCAGGGATGGGGGGCGGAGGGGGTGGTATCAATGATGAAGAGGAAAGGTCACTGGGGAAAGGTCACAGATGGCACGGGTCTAATACTGGACAAGAGGTGAGATGGATGGATTCACAAAATATCTTTCAACTATCGGGAAAGATTGAACCGGCTGGTCTCTTTTCTCTAGAAGGGGTGATCTGATACAGGTCTTTAAGATAAGGAAAGAGTTTGATAGAGTAGATGTAGAGAAGGTGTTTTCACTTGTGGCGGTCTCCAAAAGTAGGGGCCATCAACATAAGGTAGTCAGTAATAAACCCAACAGGAAATTCAGGAGAGTCTTCTTTGCCCAGAGAGCGGTGAGAATGTGGAACCTGCTCCCACAGGGAGTGGTTGAGGTGAATAGTATTGATGTATTTAAGAGAAGCTAGATAAACACATGAGGTAGAAAGGTATAGAAGGATGTGCTGATAGGCTGAGATAGAGAATGGTGGGAGGAGGCTCGTGTGGAGCATAAACGCCGGCATGGACCTGGTCGGCTGAATAGTCTGTTTCTGTGCTGTAAAATTCGATGTCACAGGAGGAGGTCATTCAGCCCCTCGAGCCTGCTCTGCCATTCAGTTAGATCATGGTTGATCTGTACCTCAACTCCATTTACCTGCCTTTGCTCCATGACCCTTAATACCCTTCCCGAACAAAACTCTATCCATCTCAATCTTGACAGCTTTAACTGTCCCCCAATATTCACAGCCTTTTGGGGGAGAGAGTTCCAGCTTTCTACCACACTTTGTGTGAAGAAGTTCTTCTTGATTTCACTCCTGAACGGCTTGGCTCTAATTTGAAGATTTTTATGCCCCTTGTTCTGGATTCCCCTCACCAGAGGAAACAGTTTCTTTGTATTACCCTATATCAAATCGAATGAACATTTTAAACACCTCGATTAGATCCCCCCTCAACCTTCTAAACTCAAGTGAATACAAACCACATTTACAGAATCATAGTGTTATGTCTCAAATAAAGCAATGTGACTGAGTACTGTAGACTTGAGCAAGTATGACCTTAGTCTCTTTATTCTGACTCCAGAGTGCTGGCACAGCATGGGAGGCCTGCTTATATGCAGTGCTCCCAAGGGATGCTGGGATCCCTTGGGACTCCAACAGATGGCGGTAGAATGCTGGTTCCAAGGTGTTGCATACATAACATCACTCCTCCCCACCCCCTCCCCAAAGTCAATAGTGCACTTATTTACAGGGTGAGATGATCTGGGGCTTTCTGCTCCCTAGTCAATCGTCTTGGTACAAACACAGATGCAGGTGAGTTGGTTGGGCCTTCGCTGGGCTGCTGCGCAGCTGGCCTTGCTGGGCTGCTGGGGATGATGAGTTCAGCTTCGTGGTTAATTGTGATGTTGGTTGCCACTTGTGTGTGTACCGGAGGGTTGAAGTTGGTGGTGTCCTCTTCAGGTTGCTCGTGGCTGTCTGTGAATCGCAGTTTGGTTTGGTCCAAATGCTTTCTGCAAGTTATTCCATTTGCAAGTTTGACCTCAAATACCTTACTCCCTTCTTTAGCTACAAGAGTGCCAGCAAGCCATTGGGGACCATGTCCATAGTTGAGTACAAATACAGGGTCGTTGACTTCAATATCGCGTGACAAACTTGCGCGATCATGGAACATGCTTTGTTGATGCTGCCTGCCCTCGACATGATCATGGAGATCAGGGTGGACAAGAGAGAGCCTTGTTTTGAGTGCCCTTTTCATGAGCGGTTCGGCAGGGAGAACCACGGTGAGTGAGTGGGGTCTTGTGAGGTAGCTGAGCAGGACTCGGGACTGGCGGGTCTGCAGGGAGCGTTTCAAGCTTTGCTTGATGGTTTGGACTGCCTGTTCTGCCTGGCCGTTAGATGCGGGCTTGAATGGGGCAGATGTGATGTGCTTGATCCCATTGCGGGTCATGAATTTCTTGAATTTAGCGCTGGTGAAGCACAGCCCATTGTCGCTGACAAAGACATCAGGCAGGCCGTGCGTGGCAAACATGGTTTGTAGGCTTTCGATGGTGGCAGTGGACGTGCTTACAGACATTATTACACACTCAAACCACTTTGAATAAGCATCCACAACAACCAAAAACATTTTGCCTAGAAACGGGCCAGCGAAGTCAACGTGGATCCTAGACCACTGTTTGGAGGGCCATGACCACAAACTTAGCGGTGCCTCCCTGGGTGCATTGCTCAGTTGAGAGCAAGTGTTGCATTGGCGCACGCGACACTTCAAATCTGCATCAATGCCGGGCCACCACACATGGGATCTGGCTATAGCTTGCATCATCACTATGCCTGGGTGGGTGCTGTGTAGATCGCGTATGAACGTGTTTCCCTGCCTTTCTTAGTCAAAACCACGCGTTTACCCACAAAAGGCAGTCTGCCTGTATGGACATTTCGTCTTTACGCCGCTGGAACGGCTTGATCTCTTCATGCATCTCCGCTGGGACGGTGGACCAGCTCCAATGGAGGACACCATTTTTTACAAGGGACAGTAAAGGATCCTGGCTGGCCCAGGTCCTGATTTGGCGGGCCATAACGGGTGACTTTGCGTTTTCAAATGCATCCATCACCAAGAGCAAGTCTGCAGGCTGTGCCATTTCCACCCCAGTGGTGGGCAATGCGAGCTGACTGAGAGCATCAGCGCAGTTCTCTGTGCCTGGCCTGTGGCGAATTACATAATTATATGCAGACAGCGTGAGAGTCCATCTTTGGATGCGAGCAGAGGCATTGGTATTAATACCTTTGCTCTCTGAGAATAGCGATATGAGCGGCTTATGGTCTGTTTCTAACTCGAACTTAAGCCCAAACAGATACTGGTGCATTTTCTTCAACCCGTAAACGCATGTCAGAGCTTCTTTTTCAATCATGCTGTAGGCCCTTTCGGCCTTGGACAAACTCCTGGCTGCATAAGCGACCGCTTGAAATGTTCCCGATTCGTTTGCTTGTTGTAACACACACCTGACCCCGTACAAAGACGCATCGCAAGCTAGCACTAAATATTTACATGAGTCATACAGAACAAGCAGTTTGTTTAAATATAACAGATTTCTGGCTTTCTCAAAAGCAGTCTCTTGTGATTTCCCCCATATGCAGTCATCTCCCTTGCATAGCAACACATGTAGAGGTTCTAGCAAGGTGCTTAACCCAGGTAGGAAATTAACAAAATAATTGAGGAGTCCCAGGAACGACCACAGCTCTGTCACGTTCTGTAGTCTCGGCGCGTTCTTGATGGCCTTCGTCTTGGCGTCAGTGGGTCTGATGCCGCCTGTTGCGATTCTTCCCCCTAAGAACTTGAGCTCTGGCGCCAGGAAAACACACTTTGAGTGTTTCAACCTGAGTCCCATACGATCTAGCCAACTTAGAAGCTCTTCCAGGTTCTGCAAGTGTTCGATGGTGTCCCGACTTGTGATCAATATGTCATCCTGGAAAACCACGGTGCGTGAAACCGACTTTAGCAGACTCTCCATGTTCCTTTGAAAAATAGCCACAGCTGATCGAATCACAAACGGGCATCTATTGTAGATGAACAGACCTTTGTGCGTGTTGATGCAGGTGAGGCCTTTCGAAGATTCCGCCAGCTCCTGCGTCATGTAGGCTGAGGTCAGGTCCAACTTGATGAACGTCTTTCCTCTTGCCAGCGTCGCAAATAGGTCATCTGCCTTGGGTAGCGGGTAGTGGTCCTGCAACGAAAAACGGTTAATCGTTACTTTATAGTCCTTGCAAATTCTGACCGTGCCATTGCCCTTGAGAACCGGAACAATTGGACTGGCCCATTCGTTGAACTCAACCAGCGTGATGATGCCCCCTCATTGCAGCCTGTCCAGCTCGATCTCCACGTTCTCTCGCATCATTTATGGCACCGCATGTGCCTTGTGGTGGATGGGTCGTGTACCGGGAACCAAGTGGATCTGCACCTTCGCCCCAGAGAAATTTCCGATGCCTGGCTCAAACAATGAAGGGAACTTGCTCAAAACCTGGGCACATGAGGCGTCGTCCCAGTTCCAGCGGATTTTTCCCAGCCAGCTTCTGCCAAACAGTGTGGGGACATCTCCTGGTATAATCCATAGTGGGAGTTCATGCACCGCTCCATATAGGAGACTTTTACTGCTGCACTGCCAATTACAGGGATCAGCTCTTTAGTGTAAGTTCTCAGCTTGGTATGAATAGGGCTCAGTTTGGGCCTTTGTGCTTTGTTGCACTACAGCCTCTCAAAGGCCTTTTTGCTTATGATAGACTGACTCACACCCGTGTCCAATTCCATGGATATTGGAATTCCGTTCAGTTCAACTTTTAACATGATCGGTGGATATTTCGTTGAACACCTCCATTAAATCTCCTCTCAACCTTCTCTGCTCTAAGGCGAACAATCTGTCCTCATAATTTAATCCTGTAAACCCCGATATTGTTCTCTCACCTGCTTTCATGTTATTTTTGATCTCCCTCCCTCCTAACCATCAAACTCTGGGACTCCAACATCTTCATACACGCACAGAGTCGATGGGGGTGTTGCACTTTTTCACTTTGGCCAGTTCAACACCGGCCCTGGAGTTCCTTTGGTGAGCTCAGAGCCGGCCTCCGCGGCGACCTCGTAATCCTTTCGGCCGGCGGCCCATACTGCGGAGGCGAAAGCAGCTGGAGGAGCAGCGGTGGAGCTACTGTCAGACACGTGGCGCAGGTAATAGCAGCGGCTACTCTGACTTCTCCCACGACCCTTTGAGAAGCTAAAATGGAGCAGGGCCCCAGCGTCTCTCATCCCTTCCCCTCATCACACCTCAGATCTCCCACCACCTCTCCTGAAGGCGTTGCTCAGTGCCGAGCTTATGGCTCACACTCCACTGTAGGCAATTAGGCCCATGCAGTAGTGCCTGGTCTCCAGTCGTCTCAGACCCCCTTGCCACTAGACCAAGACTTTGCTCTGCTATGTCCATGTGGTAGCCTGTGTGCAACGACCACCCCACGTTAAAAGAACTCACGCACAGGCATCTTCCACCCTTCAAAATGAAGTTTGGGACCTGGAACATCAGGACCCTCATGGACAATCCCAACAGCGACAGACCGGAACGCCGCACCGCCATAGTTTCCCGGGAACTTAGGCGCTTCGATATCAACATTGGCTCCCAAAGTGAGACCCGGTGGGCAGGGGAAGGCCAGCTTAGGCTAGCCATGATCCTGATCAATGGATCCACCACAGACCCAATCCACGACCGGACCGGGGTTAAGCAGGGCTGCATCATCGCACCAACGCTTTTCTCGATCTTCCTTGCTGCAATGCTCCATCTCACTCTCAACAAGTTTCCCGCTGGAGTGGAACTAAACAATAGAGCCAAAGGGAACCTGTTCAACCTACGTCGCCTCCAGGCTAGATCCAAGGTCGTCCCATCCTCTGTCGTCGAACTACAGTACACGGACGATGCTTGCGTCTGCGCACACTCAGAGGCTGAACTCCAAGCCATCGTCAACATCTTCACCGATGCGTACGAAAGCATGGGCCTTATGCTAAACATCCGTATGACAAAGGTCCTCCATCAACTTGACCCCGCGACACAGCACTGCTCCCCAGTCATCAAAATCCACGGTGCGGCCTTGGACAACGTGGACCATTTTCCAAACCTCGGGAGCCTATTATCAGCAAGGGCAGACATTGATGACGAGGTCTAACATTGCCTCCAGTGTGCCAGCACAGCCTTCGGTTGCCTGAGGAAGAGAGTGTTTGAAGACTAGGCCCTCAAATCTGGCACCAAGCTTATGGTCTACAGGGCAGTCCTGATACCCGCCCTTCTGTATGGATCAGAGATGTGGACTATATATAGCAGACACCTCAAAATGCTGGAGAAATACCACCAACGCTGCCTCCGCAAGATCCTGCAAATCCACTGGGAGGACAGATGCACCAACGTCAGTGTCCTCGCTCAGGCCAACATCCCCAGCATCGAAGCATTGACCAGACGTGACCAGCTCCTTTGGGCGGGCCACATCGTCTGCATGTCTGACACAAGACTCCTAAAGCAAGCACTCTACTCGGAACTCCTACACGGCAAGCGAGCCCCAGGTGGGCAGAGGAAACGTTTCAAGGACACCCTCAAAGCCTCCTTGATAAAGTGCAACATCCCCATCGGAACCTGGGAATCCCTGGCCCAAGACTGTCCAAAGTAGAGGAAAAGCATCCGGGAGGGTGCTGAGCACCTTGAGTCTCGTTGCCGAGAGCATGCAGAAATTGAGCACAGACAGCGGAAGGAGCGTGCGGCAAACCAGACTCCCCACCCTTCAACCACTGTCTGCCCCACCTGTTACAGTAATTCCCACATTGGACTGTACAGCCACCTGAGAACTCACTTTTAGAGTGGAAGCAAGTCTTCCTTGATTTCGAGGGACTACCTATGACGATGATGATGATGCATTTTATCAAGGAGGCTTTGAGGGTGTCCTTGAAGCATTTCCTCTGCCCACCTGGGGCTCGCTTGCCGTGTCGGAGCTCCGAGTAGAGCGCTTGTTTTGGGAGTCTCGTATCGGGCATGTGGACGATGTGGCCCGCCCAATGGAGCTAATCGAGTGTGGTCAGTGCTTCGATGCTGGGGATGTTGGCCAGAGCGAGAACACTGACGTTGGTGCGTCTATCCTGCCAATGGATTTGCAGGATCTTGCAGAAGCAGCTTTGGTGGTACTTCTCCAGTGTTTTGAGGTGCCTGCTGTACATTGTCCACATCTCTGAGCCATATAGGAGGGCGGGTATCACTACTGCTCTGTAGACCATGAGCTTGGTGCTGGGTTTGAGGTCCTGGTCTTCAAACATTCTCTTCCTCAGGCGACTGAAGGCGGTGTTGGACCTCGTCATCGACATCTGCCCTTGTTGACAGTAGGCTCCCAAGTTGGGCAGGAGAAGGCCAGCTCAAGGAACAAGGTGATGGTTACACCTTCGTCTGGAAAGGTAAACCAGAAGAAGATCGCCGCCTTCACGGGATTGGCTTCGCCATAAAAAATGAAGTAGTTGGCCGATTCTTCGTAATAGTGCCGTGGGATCTTTTACATTCACCTGAAAGGGCAGGCTGGGCCTCAGTTTAATGTTGTATCTGAAAGACGGCACCTCCGACAGTGCAGCACTTCCTCAGTACTGCACTGGAGTGTCAGCCTAGATTATGTGGTCAAGTCTCTGGAGTGGGACTTGAACCTACGACCTTCTGACTCAGAAGTGACTGTGCTACACACTGAGCCCTGGCTGAATGAATAAAGTAAGAAATATATTTTTCTCCTTGTCTCTAATGGCAGTTGGTCATTATCCCACCATTCACACCCTATCTTGACTAATGTTTTTCTAACTCCTGGCATTACCATTTGAATTTGGGCCATCATCCCTTTTGTCTCTCTAATCTCTCCTGCCTTCCAACCTATCACAGACCTTCCCTTTTGTTCTTTCTTCCCCTCCCCCGAAACATTAACTGTTTCCTCTCCACAGATGCTGACATTTCCAGCCTTTTCTGTTTTTATTCCAGATTCCAGCATCCACAGTATTTTGCTTTGGTATATATTATATATAAAAAATATAAACACTGCAATCAGACAAAAACACCAGAAAACACTGGGAACACGTCACCAGTCCGTCAGCATATGAAAGTGTTAGGTGGAGGTAGTTGGTTTGTTTTGATGGGAGGATTGCTCGCACAATCCTCTGCTGCCACCTGTTGGGCGCTTAACCTGGAGCAGGTCGGGAATTAACATCAAAATTAAAAGGATGCAACTCGCGGTAACGACCGGAGGCGTTCCGCGCATGCGCACTTCTGATTCTTTTAGTTATTATTTTTGGCTGTTTTGGGGTCCGATGTTTTGTTTAATTGTCTTGATCTTGCGGGATAGGTGGCAGTCAGGGTGGTCCCAACTCACCAAGGGTCATAGGTCAAGGTCACGGGTCTGGGTTAGGGGTCAGGGGTCAGGGTCAGGGTCAGGGTTAGGATCTCGGTCAGGGTCTGGGATAGGGTCTCGGTCAGGGTCTGGGTTAGGGTTAAGGGTTAAGGGTTAGGGGTCAGGGTCTGGGTCTTCGCCCCACCCCTGCCATACTGAAGGAACAGGGAGGAGCCCACCTGGGAACGGACACAGTCAAACCTCGCGGGTCCCATAGCAACAGCTCCCCCTTCCTCTGCCTTTCAAACTGGCTGAAGCGGGAATTTTGGCAGGAAACTGACGTGGCGGCCGCACCCGTTGATTTTGGAATGTGATTGGTCAGATAGGGAACCAATTAGGAAAGACCAATAATGTAACATTGGCGGGAACTTTCCAACACAAACAGGAGTCGGTCTGGAGACATCAACCCAGGGTCAGGGGTCAGGCGCCGTGGGTCACGCCTGCCTGGCAGCCCACTTCTGACCCTGGCTCCGTCCGTGGTGTCAGGGGGAGCGGTCTCAATGGGGGTCTGCGCCCGCTCATACTGAGGAAGCTGGTTGGCTAGAGTTGGATTGTGGATTCCCCCAGTGCCCTGTTAAATGATCCACTTCCTCTTCAACTTTTTTTTAAAGGGGCTGCTTTAATTCGATCTTTGGTGGGGGGCTCTGGGCCCCAAGTCTGGATGGACCTCACTTCCACGCTTTTTTGGCCAGATAGCCACGTCGTGGGCAAGTTAGCGGCCATTGAGGTGGATGAATGAGGGGGCGAGGGGCTGCTGGGACAGCAAAGACATTTCGAGGCCAATCTCCATCAGTCAACGTGCATCAAACAGAATAAAGCAGCAGTTCATGACAACCCAGAGCTCGCGGAGGCCCCTGAGCCCCCGGGTAAACCCACGAGGGCTCGGCCTCGATTTCTCCCTGTGAGATGTTCCGGGGGTTGGAAGGTTGGAGTATGAAGGGCCTCACTGATGGACGGCTGTTAATTTTGGGCTTCCAGGAGCCGCAGGAACGGGTAAAGGCAAAAGCCATTTGGTGCAACAATTTTGGCCTCTCTAAAGCCGATCACTTCCCCCCCCCCCCCATCCCCGCCCCTTGCTCCTACCCTGAAGGCACTGATTATCCCTGGTGTATGCGTCCCATGGGTATCAAATTACCCCGAGACACCTTACCCAAGTCGCCCTGCTTTATCCCTGAGCACAGCCACGATATTCAACCATGGGGGAAATTGTGGTTGAGTCTGATCTTGTAGCTCCCGATGTTTACATTGCAAGATCAGGATCAGCGACCCTAGCCCAGGGGCACTGAGGCCAATTCTTTTCCACTCTCCCTCTCCCCGTAACTCCTAAATAGCACAGAACCGTGATGGTACCAGAATCACTTCCAGAGTCACTCCCAGAGTCAGCCATTCCCAGAGTCAGTGTCACTCCCTGAGTCAGTCACTCCCAGAGTCAGTGTCAATCCCAGAATCAGAGTCAATCCCAGAGTCAGTCACTCCCAGAATCTGTATCTTTCCCAGAGTCAGTCACTCCCAGAATCAGTGTCACTCCCAGAGTCAGTCAATCCCAGAGTCAGTCACCAGAGTCAGAGTCACTCCCAGAGTCAGTCACTCACAGAGTAATTCCCAGAGTCAGAGTCACTCCCAGAGTTACTCCCAGAGTCACAACAGGGAATGTCCAGTAGAGATGTCCCAGGGAATGCCGGCTCAGGATGGTCCTCGGGAGCCTGGAGCCCTCGGTTGGGGTAAGGTCTGGGGGTGTGGGGTGGCGGTTGGATGCAAATTATTTTATTTAAAGCAGAATATTACAAATTAATGTGGAGGAGTTTGATGTTTTATTGAGGTAATAAAGTTTAAATAAGAACCAATTAGAATCCTCACTGAGCATGATTGGCCAGTGGACGGGATGTGATCATGCTCATGTGCCCCGGTAACAGGCCATTCATTGGCTGTAAGAAAATGCCGAGTCATCTGTCAATGGGAATATTGTCCTTCAGCACTATGACAGAAAACTGAGTCAGCCGAAAGCTGCATCACCGAGAAACCTGGGATCGACCCATTCTTGAGGCCGAGGAAGACCGAGGGATTGGAAGGAAGCGAATATCATCTGCAAAGAGATTTCTGGGGTGCTGCGGCATGTGGTAGGGTTCACCGAGGGGGATGTGTCTCGGTGCTGTGTCTGTGTCGCTGTATCTCTGTTCAGGTGTCAGCTCGGGTTCAGTGGGTAGACCTCTTGCCGATGAGTCAGAAGGTCGTGGGTACAAATCCCCACTTCAGAGACATGAGCAAAAAATCCAGGCCGGCACTCCTGGTGCCAGCACTGAGGAAGTGCCGCACTGTCGGAGGGGCAGTACTGAGGGAATGTCGCACTGTCAGAGGGGCGGTACTGAGGGAATGTCGCACTGTCGGAGGAGCAGTACTGAGGGAATGTCGCACTGTCGGAGGGGCGGTACTGATGGAGTGCCGCACTGTCGGAGGGGCAGTACTGAGGGAATGTCGCACTGTCAGAGGGGCGGTACTGAGGAAGTGCCGCACTGTCGGAGGGGCAGTACTGAGGGAATGTCGCACTGTCAGAGGGCCAGTACTGAGGGAATGCCGCACTGTTGGAGGGGCAGTACTGAGGGAGTGCAGCACTGTCGGAGGGGCAGTACTTTGGGAGGGCTGCATTGTTGGAGGACAGTACCTGAGAGAGCACCGTAATGTTGGAGGGACAGTACTGAGGGAGCGCTGCACTGTCAGAAGGGCAGTACTAATGGAGTGCAGCACTGTTGGAGGGGCAGTACTGAGGGAGCACCATACTGTCAAGGGGGGGGTGGGCAGTACTGAGGGAGTGCCTGACTGTCAGAGGGGCAGTACTAATGGGGTGCAGCACTGTCGGAGGGGCAGCACTGAGGGAACGCCGCACTGTCGGAGGGGCATTACTGAGGGAGCGCCGCACTGTCGGAGGGGCAGTACTGAGGGAACGCTGCACTGTTGGAGGGGCATTACTGATGGAGTGCAGCACTGTCGGAGGGGCAGTACTGAGGGAGCGCCGCACTGTCGGAGGGGCAGTACTGAGGGAGCGCCGCACTGTCGGAGGGGCAGTACTGAGGGAGCGCAGATTTGTTGGAGGGCAGTGCTGAGGGAGCGTAGTACTGTTGGAGGGGCAGTACTGAGGGAGTGCAGATTTGTTGGAGGGATAGTACTGAGGGAGTGCCGCACTGTCGGAGGGGCAGTACTGAGGGAGTGCAGCACTGTTGGAGGGGCATTACTGAGGGAGCGCCGCACTGTCGGAGGGGCAGTACTGAGGGAGCGCTGCACTGTCGGAGGGGCAGTACTGAGGGAGTGCAGCACTGTCGGAGGGGCAGTACTGAGGGAGCACCATACTGTCCGGGGGGGGGCCAGTACTGAGGGAGCGCCGCACTGTCGGAGGGGCAGTACTGAGGGAGCGCCGCACTGTCGGAGGGGCAGTACTGATAGAGCGCCGCACTGTCGGAGGGGCAGTACTGATAGAGCGCCACACTGTCGGAGGGGCAGTACTGAGGGAGTGCCGCACTATCGGAGGGGCAGTACTGAGGAAGCGCCGCACTGTCGGAGGGGCCAGTACTGAGAGAGTGCTGCACTGTCGGAGGGGCAGTACTGAGGGAGCGCCGCACTGTCGGAGGGGCAGTACTGAGGGAGAGCTGCACTGTTGGAGGGGCCAGTACTGAGAGAGTGCTGCACTGTCGGAGGGGCAGCACTGAGGGAGCGCAGCACTGTCAGAGGGGCAGTACTGAGAAAGTGCTGCACTGTCGGAGGGACAGTAGTGAGGGAGCGCTGCACTGTTGGAGGGGCAATACTGAGGGAGCGCAGCACTGTTGGAGGGGCCAGTACTGAGAAAGTGCTGCACTGTCGGAGGGGCAATACTGAGGGAGTGCAGCACTGTTGGAGGTGCAGTACTGTTGCATGAGAAGCACTGTATTGGTTGTGAAGCACTTTGGTACGTCCTGTGAATGTGGAATAGGCTGCACGTTCTACAAACCTTGGTATGTTTCTGCCTAATGCGGATACACGGTGGCCTGTGTTGGAGTTCTACACTGTTCCTTGTGATGTGACTCGAGCCCCTGATCCAGCTTGGAAGGACCCGTGCGCCTTTAGGACGGTGCGGTTAGCCCCTAATCGATCGGCAGGCGTACCGCCCCTTTAAGCGAAAGGTAACGATGTTACCCAATGGCTCATTTGGAGAGCAGTGTGGCGTCCACATCGGCACAATGCACCAGGAGTCATGGGAGGCTGGGGGCTCGGGATGGTGGGATCAGGCTGAGGGCGGGAGTGATAGAAACGGGATGACTGTTGTCGAGCTCGGGTTGCCATCTCCGGTTGGACATATTCCTGGGGGCTTCATTGCTTGGCCTCCGAGCTCTCTCCCTCCCCTTCCTCCTCCACCTGCCCCACCCGATCGAACAGCCTTTTATCCTGTGTCATCCCAACATGTTTACAACTAATAAATGAAAGTGTTAAAAGAAAATTAGAAAAACAGACTTTGTTTTAACGCCATGTCCAGGGCATTAATCTTTCATTCCTGGAGATTCCAACCCCACGAACAGGAGGAGGCCGTTCAGCCCCTCGAACCTGTTACACAGCTCGGTGAGGACTGCCTCGGTGATGATCTTGAACGACCTGGCTCTAATTTGAAGGTTATGCCCCCACCAGAGGAAAGTGTTTCTGTCCATCTACCCGATCGAATCCTTTATCCATCCATCAATTAGATCATCCCCTTATCTTCGTCACTCGAGTGAGCACAAGCCTAGTCCATGCAATCTGCCATCACAATTTAATCCTTTTAGCCCCAGTATCATTCTAGTGAATCTGTGCTGCACAAATCTGGTTGCTGATGGAAAACTTGTGAGGAATAAAATAAACTAGAAACGATTTGGGGTTAAACAGGCCACAAGTGTGTCAGGTGATGACCTTAAAGTTTGTCTGAGGATCCGGTGACCCAGAGCTCAGCCTTGGCTGGGTGCCGTGACGTAAACTTAGGTTTCTGATGGTGCACAGGCCCTGTGGGGGGACAGACTGTCGATTGCAGGAGGGAGGGAAGTCCGAGGGAGGGGGGGATGTCCGCGGGAGGGAGGGAAGCCAGGGAGGGAGGAAAGTCGATGGAGGGAAGTCGAGGGATGTCGAGGGAGGGAGGGAAGTCTTAGGAAGGGAAGGTCGAGGGAGGGAGGGATGTCCGAGGGATGGCCGAGGGAGGGAGGGAAGTCCAAGGGAGGGAGGAAAGTCCGAGAGAGGGAGGGATGTCGAGGGAGGGACTTTGAGGAAGGGAGGGAAGTCGATGGAGGGAGGGAAATCTGAGGGAAGAAGGGATGTCGAGGGAGGGATGTCGAGGGAGGGAATTCTGAGGGAGGGAGGGAAGTCCGAGGGACGGAGGAAAGTCGAGGGAGGGAGGGATGTCCGAGGGAGGGATGTTGAGGGAGGGAGGGAAATCCGAGGGAGTGAGGGATGTCGAGGGAGGGAGGGAAGTCCGAGGGAGGGAGGGATGTCGAGGGAGTGAGGGATGTCAAGGGAGGGAGGGAAGTCTGAGGGAGGGAGGGATGTCGAGGGAGGGAAGTCCGAGGGTGTGAGGGATGTCGAGGGAGGGAGGGAAGTCCGAGGGAGGGAGGGATGTCCGAGGGAGGGAGGGATGTTGAGGGAGGGAAGGAAGGAGTTGGCAGGACAAAGGGGTATGAAATTAAAGGAAGAACCAAGGAAAGAAAGACTTGCATTTATATAGTGCCTTTCATCTCCTCAGGATGTCTCAAAGTGCTTTACAGCCAATGAAGTACTGTTGGAGTGTAGTCACTGTTAAATAAAACAAAAATTGCATTTATATAGCGCCTTTCACAACCACCGGACATCTCAAAGCATATTACAGGCAACAAAGTACTTTGTTTTGGGAGTGTAGTCACTGTTGTAATGTGAGAAACGCGGCAGCCAACTGTACACAGTAAGCTCCCACAAACAGCAATGTGATAATGACCAGACAATCTGTTTTTGTTATGTTGATTGAGGGATAAATATTGGCTAGGACACTGGGGAGAACTCCCCTGCTTTTCTTCAAAATAGTACCATGGGATCTTTTACGTCCACCTGAGAGGACAGATGGGGCCTCGGTTTAATGTCTGATCTGAAAGACACACTACACTGGAGTGTCAGCCTAGATTTATGTGCTCAAGTTCCTGGGGTGGGACTTGAACCCACAACCTTCTGACCTAGAGGTGAGAGTGCTACCTACTGAGCCACAGCTGACAATGAAGGAAATTAGGTAGCCAATTTTCACACAGCAAGCTCCCAGACATTGCTGCAACATCATCGATTAGACAATCTGTTTTAGAATTTGGTTAAGTGAAAAATATTGTCCAGGACATTGGGGAGAATTTCCCTGCCCTTCTTCGAATAATGGCATGGAATCTTTTACATCCACCTGAGAGAGAAAACCTTGGATTAACACCTCATCTGAAACACAGCACCTTCGACAGTGCACTCCCCTGGTACTGCACTGGGAGTGTCGGCCTAGATTATAGGCCCAAATTTGGAGTGGCACTTGAACCCTCGACCTTCTGACTCAGAGGTGGCAGTGGTACCCAGTTAGCTGATACTTTTTACTCCATTTACTGCCCCAAAACCAGCAGGAATTGGGCAGAAACTCACTGCAAGTCCAGCTCATCGTGTCCTGTGTCGTTCTGCCACTCGGTATGCACGAGTCTTGTTGCATGTCGAGGAAGGAATGGCACATTTTAAACTGTCTGTCCGTTTGATTAAAGGTGGCCGACCATTGGGCTCCCAGTTAGCAAGGTCTGTGATGGCTGATGGCTGGGAAATGAGCCAGACCCGATTATACCCAGCAGCAAATCCTTTCTGACATTATTGGATGGCTTCTAAAACCCAGGAGCACATACTACGGAGACTCCGGGAGCAATCGGGAGCAGCTGAGTCGGCTACCAACCAAATACCTGCGCAGTCACAGCTCCGTAACATTGCCCGACTCCACCCCTGCCTCAGCTCATCCGCTGCGGAAACCTTCACCCATGCCCTTGTTACCCTGAGACTTGACTATTCCAACACACTCCTGGCTGGCCTCCCACATTACACCCTGCCTCTGCTGTCTGTATCCTAACTCGCACTAAGTCCTGCTCACCCATCTCTCCTGTGCTCGCTGACCTACATTGGCTCCCGGTTAAGCAATGCCTCGATTTCAAAATTCTCATCCTTGTTTTCAAATCCCTCCATGGCCTCGCCCCTCCCTATCTCTGTAATCTCCTTCAGCCCCACAACCCCCCGAGATGTCTGCGCTCCTCCAATTCTGGCTTCTTGAGCATCCCCGATTTTAATCGCTCCACCTAAACCCCTCTGCCTTGCAACCTCTCTTTCCTCCTTAAAGCCTACCTCTGCCTGAATATCTCCTTATGTGGCTCTGTGTCAAATTTTGATAATGCTTCTGTGAAGCACCTTGGGACATTTTACTATGTTAAAGGCTCTATATAAATGCAAGTTGTGGTTGTTGTAGGATGCCTCCTGCTGGGATTTTGTAGCTTGGCCGTCAGCGACCCCTGTGGAGGAAACGCGAGGCCTGGGGTTTTTTGTGTGGCCACTGAACCTGTACATAAAGTAGCCACAAGGGGGCAGCATCTGTTTCCTTTTCAGCCTTAAGACTGAAACCCTTTCACTCCAATGGAGTCTGATGCTGACCCTGCGAGCCCTTAACCTCCTGATGCTGATCCCCTGCGCCCTTGACCTCCTGATGCTGACCCCGCATGTCCCTGCTCATCGCCCCCCCCCCCCCCCCCGGCCCAATACTGACCCATTTCATATTGTGAAACAGGAACACACACTGTGACACATGAGCAGACACAGCATCACACTTTGTAACATGTATAGTGACATGTGCTTGAACACGCACAACACACGCACACACATTCACAGCCTCACACGCTGAGCTGAGGTAGGGTGACGGGGAGGGGTTGAGGGGACGGGGAGGAGATGAGGGGCAGGTGGGGGGGCTATAGGTAAGGAGCGGGGGCACATGTGGGAGTACATGATGGGGCAGAGGTGTGGGGTGGGGATGGGTTGTGGGGCAGGGGTGGGGGGACTGGGCAGCGGTACGGAGCGGGTGGGAGGTGTGGGGGGTGCGGGGGACGGGGCAGGAGTGGGGGTCTGGGTGGCGGTATGGGGCGGGTTGGGGATGTGGGGGACGGGGCAGGAGTGGGGGTCTGGGTGGCGGTATGGGGTGGGTGGGGGGTGTGGAGCTGATGTGGGGGGTCTGGGTGGTGGTATGGGGTGGGTGGGGGGTGTGGGGCTGATGTGGGGGGTCTGGGCGGGTGGGGGAAGTTGCAGATGTTGGCTACGTGTCACGTATGGAGCTCTGTGCTCAGGCCCTGCAGGTTCAGTAAGGGACGTGACTATGGAATGGCTACTAAAGTGAGACTGCCTGATTAAAGTGGAACATCTGCATTTTAAATGCTCTGTTGACTTTTTGCCACGCAGGCTGATTTGCGTGCAGCCACTTAGACAGGGTACAAGCCGAACACTTGCTTACGGATTATGAACAACACTTTGTACTTTCTCAAAAGATGTCTGTCTTCTTTAATTACCGTACTTAACAATATATGAGTCGCTCTCCAAGCCCCTTCTCACCTCTCATCTCCCACCACAACCTTTCCACCACACCCTGTCTTGTATCTCTCCGCTCCGATCCTTCCTCTCACTCCTTCTTGCTCCACACATTGCTCCTCCTCTCCACATTGCAATCAGGACCCATCAGGACCCAGGGTGTTGAGCTGAAGGGGGCTCGCTCCGGGCACACCTGCTTCATGGGATTGGGTGTCCGATTCATGATGTGACACATCTTGCCATGATGAAGATGGGGCAGTGCCAGGAATCAGTGGGGCATTGCCAGGCATGAGCAACAGGGAGCAGTGCCAGGCACCAGGAGGCAGTGTCAGGCACCTGGGGGCAGTGCCAGGCACCAGGGGGCAATGTCAGGCACCAGGGGGCAGTGTCAGGCACCAGGCACCAGGGGGCAGTGCCAGGCACCAGGCACCAGGAGGCAGTGTCAGGCACCAGGCACCAGGGGGCAGTGCCAGGCACCAGGAGGCAGTGTCAGGCACTAGGCACCAGGGGACAGTGTCAGGCACCGGGCACCAGGGGGCACTGTCAGACTCTTTAAATTGTAAAACACATTTAAAACCACCGAGCCATAAATGTTTACAGCACAGAAGGAGAGCATTGCGGGATAGTTTTTAAGCAAGTACAGAGGCAGGGAAAGGTGGGGGGATGGAGGGGGCGTGGATGAGGGGAGGAAAGATCAAAGGGGAAGGTCAGTGACAGGGTGGAAGGCAGGAGATATTATAAACTGTTAAATCTCTAACTTCTTCCACTTCTGACAAAAGGTCACCGCCCTGAATCGCTAACTGTTTCTCTCTCCACAGATACTGCCTGACCTGCTGAGTGTTTCCAGCATTTTCTGTTTTATTTCAGATATCCAGCAGCCACAGTATTTTGCTTTTGTTACAGTTAGAGGGAGCGTTACTCTGATTCTACCCCGTGCTGTACCTGCCCTGGGAGTGTTTGATGGGACAGTGTAGAGGGAGCTTTACTCTGTATCTAACCCCGCGCTGTACCTGCCCTGGGAGTGTTTGATGGGACAGTGTAGAGGGAGCTTTACTCTGTATCTAACCCGTGCTGTACCTGCCCTGGGAATGTTTGATGGGACAGTGTAGAGGGAGCTTTACTCTATATCTAACCCGTGCTGTACCTACCCTGGGAGTGTTTGATGGGACAGTGTAGAGGGAGCTTTACTCTGTATCTAACCCGTGCTGTACCTGCCCTGGGAGTGTTTGATGGGACAGTGTAGAGGGAGCTTTACTCTGTATCTAACCGTGCTGTACCTGCCCTGGGAATGTTTGATGGGACAGTGTAGAGGGAGCTTTACTCTGTATCTAACCCGTGCTATACATGCCCTGGGAGTGCTTCCTGCTGATGCCCCTCTCCTTGATGATTGCACACATGCACCATGAAAAAATGATCTTGCTTTTTTCCCTCCAGATTACTATCCTGTCCACTTTGGGCTGAAGTAAAGGTTTAGCGGGGGCAATGGAGGCCAGGGGGACTGTCACCCTGCTGTGCAGCCTGCAGAGGGCGATGTTTACAACAGCAGCAAGTTGAGGGCATGAGAGAGACAGAGAGGGACAGATACAGGGAGAAAGAGAGTCGGTGACAGAGAGAGAGAGAGAGAGATAGAGAGAGAGACAAATACAGAGAGAGGGTCAGTGACAGAGAGAGATAGACAGAGGAAAAGACAGATAGAGAGAGAAAGGGAGTCAATGACAGCGAGACATAGAGGCTGAGATGGAGAGATACAGACTGCGATAGAAAGGTGAGATAGAGAAAGGGTATGTTTGTATGCATTTGTTTATGTATGTATGTCCGTGCAGGTGAATTTGTTTGTATCTGAGTGTGTACTTGTGCGAGTGAGTGTGGGTGTTGTGTTGTGAATACCACATTATGCAAAAATTGCACCCTGTTTTTATGACCTCACTCCAGTAGTGAGCAGCGTGTTTGCTAGTTACAACTAAATGATCCCAGACTGCAAGACATTCGGTGATATTCCTCAATCCTCAACCCAGCGAGACAGCCACACAAGAAACACTGGTGGTTAGTGTGGTCCCAGTCCCAAACACACTCTCCACCCCACCCTCCACCCACCCCCCCCTGAGGTCGTGAGTCCCAGTCGAATGTACGAGGATGTTGGGGGCGTGAGGTGGGGTGGGGGGAGAGGGCAGAATTGATCTGGGTTTGGCTGCGATGCCATCACAGTCAGATAGTCTGCTGACACTCACTCTCCAGGCCATGTGGGGGTGAACTTTAGCCTGCGAGTGTTCTCCTGCCTGGCACAGCTAACACAGCACAGCCTGGGGATCAATCCCGCGATCTTCCTGGTTTGTGTGGGTTGGGAGGGCACAGGGCAAACATCTATTCATTGAGCCACAGGGTGGCAAATCCCTGATGGTGTGAACAGGTTTTCCCCAGCCTCCCCTCGCGCTCAGGAGGAGCATACTTTATACATCTGCATACTTTATACATACTTTATACATCTGCAGACAGTGATTACAGGGTCTATCTCACTGCCTCCAGCATCCTTTATAAAACTATTTCACTACAAATCACTGCTTGCTGGTGAGACTTTGGAATTCTTCCTTCCTGATTTCTATTCCCACTCTCCCTGGGATCCAGTTGAGCTGCCTGTCTGTCAGTCTGTGTGTTGGACAGATCCCAGCAACACATCCATCTGACTCACTCCTGATAACTGAGGCTGCTCCGATACACAGGCACTCAGTCAATATCTTTATTTGCAAACTCCCACTGGGGTTCGGGTTCAGGACCCTCCTCCCCTGAAGGTGCTGACTCTCACTGGGGTCTAGGTTCCCCTCTCCCCTCCTCCTCCTCCTCCTCCCCTGAAGGTGCTGACTCTCACACCTGTTCCGCTTATTGGAAACCAATTTCCAGAGGGTTCTTGAGTGTGTGTTAAGCCCCCTCATTTACATATGCAAAGAACCTAACACCTGTTTTAGGCAGCCGTCTGGGATGCCAATAATATGTGGTTGGCAAAATTAGGAGTGGCCCAATCACACACGTAGTTTGGGCACGGGACTCATTGATAAATCTTTCATCGTTGTGCCCATTTTACACCCTGGAAATGGTGCAATGCAGACTAACTTCTACCCCTGTCTCTGTGTTGCTGTTTCTCTCTCTCTCTCTCTCTCTGTCTGTCTCTTTCTGTGTCTGTCTGTCTCCCTCTGTGTCTGTCTCCTTCTGTCTCTCTCTGTCTCTCTCTCTCTGTCTGTGTCTGTCTCTCTCTGTCTCGTCTCTCTCTGTCTCTTCTCTCTGCCCATCTCTCGCTCTCTCGCTCTCTCTCTCTTTGTCTCTCTCTCTCTTTGTCCATTCCTTAAAAACTCATTAAATCGTTTGTTTTCTGACAGATTCGATCCTTAGATCAGGACCTGGACCTCCTATTAGGCTCCAATCTGCAATCTATTTCTGTAGTGAGATGCGAGGCTCGGTTCTCGAAAGCACAGTCAGTCTCTGTGATTTATTGCCATTTACACTCACAGCAGGACAGCTGCCACAGGAAAATCTCCTCATTTATTTTTTTGTTGTGCATTTGCAAATGTGAGCAGCCATCATCAGCTTATATTGCTCTCTGAAACGGTGCTGCAGCCGGGGAGTTGATGCTGGGCGATATTTGAATTGAAAGAACAACATGCACTTATATTGCGCCTTTAATGCAGTAAAACCTCCCAAGCTGCCTCACAAGAGAGGAAACAGACACAAATTTGACACCGAGCCACATGAGCAGAAATTTAGGACAGGTGATCAAAAGCTTGGTCAAAGATGTAGGTTTTAAGGAGGGCCTTAAAAATGGCAGAGAGCTAGAAAGGCTGAGGGAACATAAGAAATAGGAGCAGGAGTAGGCCATTTGGCCCCTCGAGCCTGCTCTGCCATTCAATAAGATCATGGCTGATCTGATCCTGGCCTCAACTCCACTTCCCTGAAGGAATTCCAGAGCTCAGAGCCTCGGCAGCTGAAGGCACGGCCAGCAAGGGTGGGGCGATGGAAAACGATGCGCAAGAGGCTAGAATTGGAGGAGTGCAGAGAACTCAGAGGGTCGTAGGGCTGGAGGCATGCAGTGTCCACTGGTACGCTCGCGGTCTTCCGCGAGAGGTGGGCACCGGAGGGACTGGAGTGCATCATCACCCCCGGCAACCAAATTTTAATTTGACTTAAGATTACCGTCAAAAGTTTAATTTGTTTAATGTGTCGGTTTTAGTGTCCCTCTTTAATCAGGAGGCACTTGATTTACAGCTGCAATTTAAAATAATTGTAGGGTTGGAGGGGGTTAAAGAGATGGGGAGGGGCGAGGACATGGAGGGATTTGAAAACAAGTATGAGAGTTTTAAATTTGAGGCGTTGCCAGACCGGGAGCCAATGTAGGTCAGAGGGCACAGGGGTGATGGGTGAGCGGGATTTGGTTTCGGGTGTGGGTGTCACTGGCAAGGCCGGCATTTATTGCCCATCCCTAGTCGTGCTTGCGAAGGTGGTGGTGATTCTTCTTCTTGAACTGCTGCAGTCCGTGTGGTGAAGGTACTCAGGGAGGGAGTTTCAGGATTTTAACCCAGTGACGATGAAGGAATGGCGATATATGTCCAAGTCAAGATGGTCTGTGACTTGGAGGTGGTGGTGTTCCAATGCACCGGCTGCCCTTGTTCTTGGTGGTAGAGGTCACGGGTTTGAGAGGTGCTGTTGAAGAAGCCTTGGTGAGTTGCTGCAGTACATCTTGTAAATGGTGCACACTGCAGCCATGGTGTGTTAATGGTGCAGGGAGTGAATGTTTAAGGTGGTGGATGGGGTGCCAATCAAGTGTTGAAGCTGCACTCATCCAGGCAAATGGAGAGTATTCCATCACACTCCTGACTTGTGCCTTGTAGATGGTGGAAAGACTTTGGGAAGCCAAGGGGTGAGTCACTCGCTGCAGACTACCCAGCCTCTGACCTGCTCTTGTTGCTACAGTATTTATGTGGCTGGTCCAGTTAAGTTTCTGGTCAATGATGACCCCAGGATGTTGATGGTGGGGGGTTCAGCGATGGTAATGCCATTGAATGTCGAAGGGCGATGGTTGGCCTCTTGCTTGTTGGTGATAGTCATTGTGTGTGGGCACTGGTGTCATGCGAATGTTACTCGCCACTTATCAGCCCAAGCCTGAAAGTTGCCCAGTCTTGCAGCATGCAGGCATGGACTGCTTCATTATCTGAGGAGTTGCGAATGGCACTGAACATAAGAACATAAGAAATAGGAGCAGGAATAGGCCATACGGCCCCTCGAGCATTTAATAAGATCATGGCTGATCTGATCATGGACTCAGCTCCACTTCCCCGTTCGCTCCCCTTAACCCCTTATCGTTTAAGAAACTGTCTATTTCTGCCTTAAATTTATTCAATGTCCCAGCTTCCACAGCTCTCTGAGGCAACGAATTCCACAGATTTACAACCCTCTGAGAGAAGAAATTCCTCCTCATCTCTGTTTTAAATGGGCGGCCCCTTATTCTAAGATCATGCTTTCTAGTTCTAGTCTCCTCCATCAGTGGAAACATCCTCTCTGCATCCACCTTGTCAAAGAGTAGGTGTAAATGGGTACTTTTCAGAATGGCAGGCAGTGACTAGTGAGGTACCGCAAGGTTCTGTGCTGGGGCCCCAGCTGTTTACATTGTACATTAATGATTTAGACGAGGGGATTAAATGTAGTATCTCCAAATTTGCGGATGACACTAAGTTGGGTGGCAGTGTGAGCTGCGAGGAGGATGCTATGAGGCTGCAGAGTGACTTGGATAGGTTAGGTGAGTGCGCAAATGCGTGGCAGATGAAGTATAATGTGGATAAATGTGAGGTTATCCACTTTGGTGGTAAAAACAGAGAGACAGACTATTATCTGAATGGTGACAGATTAGGAAGGGGGAAGGTGCAGCGAGACCTGGGTGTCATGGTACATCAGTCATTGAAGGTTGGCATGCAGGTACAGCAGGCGGTTAAGAAAGCAAATGGCATGTTGGCCTTCATAGCGAGGGGATTTGAGTACAGGGGCAGGGAGGTGTTGCTACAGTTGTATAGGGCCTTGGTGAGGCCACACCTGGAGTATTGTGTACAGTTTTGGTCTCCTAACTTGAGGAAGGACGTTCTTGCTATTGAGGGAGTGCAGCGAAGATTCACCAGACTGATTCCCGGGATGGTGGGACTGACCTATCAAGAAAGACTGGATCAACTGGGCTTGTATTCACTGGAGTTCAGAAGAGTGAGAGGGGACCTCATAGAAACGTTTAAAATTCTGACGGGTTTGGACAGGTTGGATGCAGGAAGAATGTTCCCAATGTTGGGGAAGTCCAGAACCAGGGGTCACAGTCTAAGGATAAGGGGTAAGCCATTTAGGACCGAGATGAGGAGAAACTTCTTCACCCAGAGAGTGGTGAACCTGTGGAATTCTCTACCACATAAAGTAGTTGGGGCCAATTCACTAGATATATTCTAAAGGGAGTTAGATGAAGTCCTTACTACTCGGGGGATCAAGGGGTATGGCGAGAAAGCAGGAAGGGGGTACTGAAGTTTCATGTTCAGCCATGAACTCATTGAATGGCGGTGCAGGCTAGAAGGGCTGAATGGCCTGCTCCTGCACCTATTTTCTATGTTTCTATGTTTCTATGTCAAGCCCCCTCATAATCTTATACGTTTCGATAAGATTACCTCTCATTCTTCTGAATTCCAATGAATAGAGGCCCAACCTACTCAATCTTTGCTCATGTCAACCCCCTCATCCCCGGTATCAACCTAGTGACCCTTCTCTGAACTGCCTCCAAAGCAAGTATATCCTTTCGTAAATATGGAAACCAAAACTGCACGCAGTATTCCAGGTGTGGTCTCATCAATACCTTGCATAGCTGTAGCAAGACTTCCCTACTTTTATACTCCATCCCCTTTGCAATAAAGGCCAAGATACCATTGGCCTTCCTGATCACTTGCTGTACTATCCTTTTGTGTTTCATGCACAAGTGCCCCCAGGTCCTGCTGTACTGCGGCACTTTGCAATCTTTCTGCATTTAAATAATAACTTTGATTTTTTTTCTGTCAAAATGCATGACCTCACACTTTGCAACATTATACTCCATCTGCCAAATTGTTGCCCACTCACTTAGCCTGTTGCAGATTTTTTGTGTCCTCCTCACACATTGCTTTTCCTCCCATCTTTGTATCATCAGCAAACTTAGCTACGTTACACTCAGTCCCTTCTTCCAAGTCGTTAATCTAGATTGTAAATAGTTGGGGTCCCAGCACTGATCCCTGCGGCACCCACTAGTTACTGGTTGCCAACATGAGAATGAACCATTTATCCTGACTCTCTGTTAGTTAGCCAATCCTTTATCCATGCTAATATATTACCCCAAACCCCATGAACTTTTATCTTGTGCAGTAACCTTTTATGTGGCACCTTGTCAAATGCCTTCTGAAAGTCCAAATATACCACATCCACTGGTTCCCCTTTATCCACCCTGTTCATTACATCCTCAAAGAACTCCAACAAATTTGTCTGTGCAGTCTTCAGCGAACATCCTCACTTCTAACCTTATGATGGAGGGAAGGTCATTGATGAAGTGGCTGAAGATGGTTGGATCGAGGACACTGTCCTGAGGAACTCCTGCAGCGATGTCATGGGGCTGTGATGATTGACCTCCAACCACCACAACCATCTTCCTTTGTGCTAGGTATGACTTCAGTCAGTGGAGAGTTTTACCCCTGATTCCCATTTACTTCAATTTTACTGGGGCTCCTTGGTGTCAAGGGCTGGCACTCTCACCCCACCTCTGCAATTCAGCTCTTTTGTCCATTTTAACGTCTCATCCGAAAGACAGTGCAGCACTCCCTCAACACTGCACTAAAGCGTCAGCCTGGATTATTGGTTCAAGTCTCTGAGTGGGACTTGAACACACGACCACCTGACTGAGAGGCGAGAGTGCTGCTCACTGAGCCACTGCTTGACCTTTAAAATGAGGGAGACAGTGATGGAGAGGCAGCTGGCTGTGAGTGAGGGCTGTGGCTAAGTTAGTGAGTCGGCTCCTCGGTCGATCAGCCCGTCTGTTAATGCAGTTTGTGAACAGTGATCAGAGGAAGGGCCTCGAGGTTCCCGCAGGTGCTCCCCGTGTGTCGGCTGAGAATTGGAGATGAATTACCCGGGAATGTGTGTGCAGAATGTGGCTAATCCCATTGAATGAAGAGTTTAATTTGGTGCGGGACGGAGCTGCGATGTGACAGTGTGGGTCCTGGGTGGCTGTGTCCATAGAGCCTTGCCATCAGCGACTGACAGCTTTAATCAGTGTGATTAGTTGAAAGCCGCCTATTAATTTACACTAATCAGAACACGGATAGGAAACGCTTTTACCAGCTGTGAAATGCCAGGGATCGGAAATTAGACCGAAATGAGCTTGAGGCCGTCAGGGTTTCATTACAAACTTTCATTCCTTGCTCCTCTTCTGTTCACCTGATTGTGTGTAAAAGGCACCACTTCCCCCTCACTCCCTCCCTCACTCCCTCCCTCACTCTCTTCCCCCCCTCTGTCTCTCTCTCTTGTGCTTCATCTCGTACACCGTTTCTGTCCCTCTCTCTCTCTCTCCCCCGTCTCTCTCTCTCTCTCTTGCCTGTCTGTCTCTCTCTCTCTCTCTCTCCCCCCGTCTCTCTCTCTCTCTCTCTCACTCTCCCCGCCTCTCTCTCTCTCTCTCTCCCACCGTCTCTCTCCCCTCCCCCATGTCTCTCTCTCTCTCTCACCCCCCTGTCTCTCTCTCACCCCTGTCTCTCTCTCCCCCCCAACTCTCTTCCCCCCCCATCTACCTCCCCTCCCCCGTCTCTCTCCCCTCCCCCCCGTCTCTCTCCCCTCTCCCCGTCTCTCTCCCCCCGTCTCTCTCTCCCCTGTCTCTCTCTTCCCCCCGTTTCTCTCTCCCCCCCCATCTCTCTCCCCTACTGTCTCTCTCCCCTCCTGTCTCTCTCCCCCCGTCTCTCTTCCCTCCCTGTCTCTCTCCCCTATCTCTCCCCCCATCTCTCTCCCCCCATCTCTCTCCCCCCGTCTCTCTCCCCGCGCCCCCGTCTCGCTCCCCGCGCCCCCGTCTCTCTCCCCGCGCCCCCGTCTCGCTCCCCGCGCCCCCGTCTCTCTCCCCGCGCCCCCGTCTCACTCCCTGCTCCCCCGTCTCTATCCCCGCCCCCGTCTCACTCCTCCCGCCCCCCCCGTCTCTCTCCCCCCGCGCCCCTGACTCTCTCCTCTCTCTCTCTCTACCCTCTCTCTCTCTCTCTCTCTCTACCCTGTCACTCTCTCTATCTCTCTACCCTGTCTCTCTCTCTCACCGCCCCCGTCTCTCTCTCTCTCTCTCCCCCCTTTTCTCTCTCTCTCTCTCTCCCCCCTGTCTCTCTCTCACTCCGCCCGACTCTCTCTTTCTCTCCCCCCGTCGCTCTCTCTCTCTCCCCCTTGTCTCTCTCTCTCTCTCCCCCTGTCTCTCTCTCTTCCCCCTGTCTCTCTCTCTCTTTCCCCCGTCTCTGTCTCTCTCTCACCCCTCTCTCTCTCACCCCTATCTCTCTCTCTATCTGCCCCCTATCTCTCTCTCTCTCTCTCTCTCTCCGTGCCTCTCTCTTTCCCTCTCTCCCCTGTCTCCTCTCTCTCCCCCCCATCTCTCCCTCTCTCTCTCTCTCTCCCTCTCGCCCCCCTCGTCTCTCTCGTCCCCCCCATCTCTCTCGTCCCCCCCCGTCTCTCTCGCCCCCCCATCTCTCTTGCCCCTCTGTCTCTCTCACCCCTCTCTCGCTCTCTCCTCCCCCTCTCTCTTTCCCACCCTCTCTCTCTACCCCCCTCTCTGTCTCCGCCCTCTCTCTTTCTCCCCTCCTCTCTCTCCCTACCCCGCCGCTCCCCCCATCTCTCCACCCCCCTGTCACTCTCTCTCTCTGCCCACCATCTCGCGCTCTCTCTCTGTCCCCCCTGTCTCTTTGTCTCTCCCCCCCATTTCTGTCTCCCTCTCTCTCTCTCTCCCCCCTCCCCCCACCCGTCTCTCTCTCTCTCCCCCCCACCCCCATCTCTCTCTCTCTCTCTCTCCCCCCCTGTCTCTCTCTCTCCCCCCCTGTCTCTCTCTCTCTCCCGTCTCTCTCTCTCTCTCTCTCCCCCCGTCTCTCTCTCTCTCTTCCCCTCTGTCTCTCTCTCTCTCCTCTCCCCCATCTCTCTCTCTCCCCCCCGTCTCTCTCTCTCTCTCTCTCTCTCTCTCTCCCCTGTCTTACTCTCTCTCTCTCTCTCCCCCTGTCTCTCTCTCTCTCTCCCCCGTCTCTCCTCTCTTCCCCCCCTGTCTCTCTCTCTCTCGCCACCGTCTATGTCTTTCTCCCCCCGTCTCTCTTTCTGTCCCCCTCGTCTCTCTCTCTCTCTCTCCCTCCCCCTCTCTCTCTCCCTCCCCCCTTTCTCTCCCTCCCCCCTCTCTCTTTCTCCCCCCTGTCTCTCTCTCTTTCTCTCCACCTGTCTCTCTCTCTCTCCCTCCCCCCATCTCTCTCTCTCTCTCTTTCCCCCATCTCTCTCTCTTTCCCCCATCTCTCTCTCTTTCCCCCATCTCTCTCTCTCCCCCCGTCTCTCTCTCTCTCTCCCCCCGTCTCTCTCTATCTCCCCCTGTCTCTCTCCTACGCTGCCCGTCTCTCTCTCTCTCTCTCTCCCCCGTCTCTCCCCCCACCCCCTGTCTCTCTCTCCCCACCCCCTGTCTCTCTCTCCCCACCCACTGACTCTCTCTCCCCACCCCCTGTCTCTCTCTCCCCACCCCCTATCTCTCTCTCCCCATCCCCTGTCTCTCTTTCCCCCCCATCTCTCTCTACCCCCCCGTCTCTCTCTTCTCCCCCCTGTCTCTCTCTCCCCCCCGTCTCTCTCTCCCCCCCATCTCTCTCTCCCCCCCCCGTCTCTTACATCCTGTCTCTCTCCCTCCCCCCCCCCATCTCACTCTCTCTCCCCCACCCCATCTCTCTCTCCCCCGCCATCTCTCTCTCCCACGCCCCGTCTCTCTCCCCCACCCCCGTCTCTCTCTCCCCCCCCCGTCTCTCTCTCCCCCCCGTCTCTCTCTCCCTCCCCGTCTCTCTCTCCCTCCCCGTCTCTCTCTCCCTCCTGTCACTCTCTCTCCCCCCCTGTCTCTCTCTCCCCCCGTCTCTCTCTCCCCCCCGTCTCTTACACCCTGTCTCTCTCCCTCACCCCCCATCTCACTCTCTCTCCCCTGCCCCGTCTCTCTCTCTCTCTCCCCCCCTTTTCTCTCTCTCTCTCCCCCCTGTCTCTCTCTCACTCCGCCCGACTCTCTCTTTCTCTCCCCCGTCTCTCTCTCTCTCTCCTTGTCTATCTCTGTCTCTTCCCCTGTCTCTCTCTCTTCCCCCTGTCTCTCTCTCTCTTTCCCCCGACTCTGTCTCTCTCTCACCCCTCTCTCTCTTACCCCAATTTCTCTCTCTATCTGCCCCCTATCTCTCTCTCTCTCTCTCTCTCTCTCTCTCCGTGCCTCTCTCTTTCCCTCTCTCCCCGTCTCCTCTCTCTCCCCCCCATCTCTCCCTCTCTCTCTCTCTCTCCCTCTCGCCCCCCTCGTCTCTCTCGTCCCCCCCATCTCTCTCGTCCCCCCCGTCTCTCTCGACCACCTGTCTCTCTTGCCCCTCTGTCTCTCTCACTCCTCTCTCGCTCTCTCCTCCCCCCTCTCTCGCTCTCTCCTCCCCCCTCTCTCTCCCACCCTCTCTCTCTACCCCCCTCTCTGTCTCCGCCCTCTCTCTTTCTCCCCTCCTCTCTCTCCCTACCCCGCCGCTCCCCCCATCTCTCCACCCCCCTGTCAATCTCTCTCTCTGCCCACCATCTCGCGCTCTCTCTCTGTCCCCCCTGTCTCTTTGTCTCTCCCCCCCATTTCTCTCTCTCTCTCTCTCTCTCTCTCTCCCCCCTCCCCCCACCCGTCTCTCTCTCTCCCCCCCCACCCCATCTCTCTCTCTCTCTCTCCCCCCCTGTCTCTCTCTCTCCCCCCCCCTGTCTCTCTCTCTCCCCTGTCTCTCTCTCTCTCTCCTCCCCGTCTCTCTCTCTCTCTTCCCCTCTGTCTCTCTCTCTCTCTCTCCCCCGTCTCTCTCTCTCCCTCCCTGTCTCTCTCTCTCTCTCTCTCTCTCCCCCTGTCTTACTCTCTCTCTCTCCCCCTGTCTCTCTCTCTCTCTCCCCCCGGTCTCTCCTCTCTTTCCCCCCCTGTCTCTCTCTCTCTCTCGCCACCGTCTAACTCTTTCTCCCCCCCGTCTCTCTCTCTGTCCCCCTCGTCTCTCTCTCTCTCTCTCTCTCCCTCCCCCTCTCTCTCTCCCTCCCCCCTTTCTCTCCCTCCCCCCTCTCTCTCTCTCCCACCTGTCTCTCTCTCTCTCTCCACCTGTCTCTCTCTCTCTTCCTCCCCCCGTCTCTCTCTCTCTCTCCCCCCGTCTCTCTCTATCTCCCCCTGTCTCTCTCCTACTCCGCCCGTCTCTCTCTCTCTCTCTCTCTCCCCGTCTCTCCCCCCACTCCCTGTCTCTCTCCCCACCCTCTGTCTCTCTCCCCACCCCCTGTCTCTCTCTCCCCACCCACTGACTCTCTCTCCCCACCCCCTGTCTCTCTCTCCCCACCCCCTATCTCTCTCTCCCCATCCCCTGTCTCTCTTTCCCCCCCATCTCTCTCTACCCCCCCGTCTCTCTCTTCTCCCCCCTGTCTCTCTCTCCCCCCCGTCTCTCTCTCCCCCCCATCTCTCTCTCCCCCCCCCCGTCTCTTACATCCTGTCTCTCTCCCTCCCCCCCCCATCTCACTCTCTCTCCCCCACCCCATCTCTCTCTCCCCCGCCATCTCTCTCTCCCACGCCCCGTCTCTCTCCCCCACCCCCGTCTCTCTCTCCCCCCCCCCGTCTCTCTCTCCCCCCCGTCTCTCTCTCCCTCCCCGTCTCTCTCTCCCTCCCCGTCTCTCTCTCCCTCCTGTCACTCTCTCTCCCCCCCTGTCTCTCTCTCCCCCCGTCTCTCTCTCCCCCCCCGTCTCTTACACCCTGTCTCTCTCCCTCACCCCCCATCTCACTCTCTCTCCCCTGCCCCGTCTCTCTCTCTCTCTCCCCCCCTTTTCTCTCTCTCTCTCCCCCCTGTCTCTCTCTCACTCCGCCCGACTCTCTCTTTCTCTCCCCCGTCTCTCTCTCTCTCTCCTTGTCTATCTCTGTCTCTTCCCCTGTCTCTCTCTCTTCCCCCTGTCTCTCTCTCTCTTTCCCCCGACTCTGTCTCTCTCTCACCCCTCTCTCTCTTACCCCAATTTCTCTCTCTATCTGCCCCCTATCTCTCTCTCTCTCTCTCTCTCTCTCTCTCCGTGCCTCTCTCTTTCCCTCTCTCCCCGTCTCCTCTCTCTCCCCCCCATCTCTCCCTCTCTCTCTCTCTCTCCCTCTCGCCCCCCTCGTCTCTCTCGTCCCCCCCATCTCTCTCGTCCCCCCCGTCTCTCTCGACCACCTGTCTCTCTTGCCCCTCTGTCTCTCTCACTCCTCTCTCGCTCTCTCCTCCCCCCTCTCTCGCTCTCTCCTCCCCCCTCTCTCTCCCACCCTCTCTCTCTACCCCCCTCTCTGTCTCCGCCCTCTCTCTTTCTCCCCTCCTCTCTCTCCCTACCCCGCCGCTCCCCCCATCTCTCCACCCCCCTGTCAATCTCTCTCTCTGCCCACCATCTCGCGCTCTCTCTCTGTCCCCCCTGTCTCTTTGTCTCTCCCCCCCATTTCTCTCTCTCTCTCTCTCTCTCTCTCCCCCCTCCCCCCACCCGTCTCTCTCTCTCCCCCCCACCCCATCTCTCTCTCTCTCTCTCCCCCCCTGTCTCTCTCTCTCCCCCCCCTGTCTCTCTCTCTCCCCTGTCTCTCTCTCTCTCTCCTCCCCGTCTCTCTCTCTCTCTTCCCCTCTGTCTCTCTCTCTCTCTCTCCCCCGTCTCTCTCTCTCCCTCCCTGTCTCTCTCTCTCTCTCTCTCTCTCCCCCTGTCTTACTCTCTCTCTCTCCCCCTGTCTCTCTCTCTCTCTCCCCCCGGTCTCTCCTCTCTTTCCCCCCCTGTCTCTCTCTCTCTCTCGCCACCGTCTAACTCTTTCTCCCCCCCGTCTCTCTCTCTGTCCCCCTCGTCTCTCTCTCTCTCTCTCTCTCCCTCCCCCTCTCTCTCTCCCTCCCCCCTTTCTCTCCCTCCCCCTCTCTCTCTCTCTCCACCTGTCTCTCTCTCTCTCTCTCTCCACCTGTCTCTCTCTCTCTTCCTCCCCCCGTCTCTCTCTCTCTCCCCCCGTCTCTCTCTATCTCCCCCTGTCTCTCTCCTACTCCGCCCGTCTCTCTCTCTCTCTCTCTCTCCCCGTCTCTCCCCCCACTCCCTGTCTCTCTCCCCACCCTCTGTCTGTCTCCCTACCCCCTGTCTCTCTCTCTCCCCACCCCCTGTCTCTCTCTCCCCACCCCCTGTCTCTCTCTCCCCACCCCCTATCTCTCTCTCTCCACCCCTATCGCTCTTTCCCCCCGGTCTCTCTCTACCCTCCCGTCTCTCTCTCCTCCCCCTGTCTCTCTCTCTCCCCCCCTGTCTCTCTCTCCCCCCCGTCTCTCTCTCCCCCCCCCCCGTCTCTTACACCCTGTCTCTCTCCATCACCCCCCATCTCACTCTCTCTCCCCCACCCCATCTCTCTCCCACCCCCCGTCTCTCTCTCCCACCCCTCGTCTCTCTCTCCCACCCCCCGTCTCTCTCTCTCCCCCCCCGTCTCTCTGTCCCCCCCCCCGTCTCTCTCTCCCCCCCGTCTCTCCCCCCCCGCCTCTCTCTCCCTCCTGTCACTCTCTCTCCCCCCCCCTGTCTCTCTCCCCCCCCCCGTCTCTCTCTCCCCCCCCCGTCTCTTACACCCTGTCTCTCTCCCTCACCCCCCATCTCACTCTCTCTCCCCCACCCCATCTCTCTCTCCCCCCTCGTCTCTCTCTCCCACCCCCCGTCTCTCTCCCCCCCCTGTCTCGCTCTACCCCCCCCCGTCTCTCTCTCCCCGCCCCGTCTCTCTCTCTCTCTCTCTCTCCCCCTGTCTCTCTCTCTCCCCCCTGTCTCTCTCTCTCCCCCTGTCTCTCTCTCTCTCCCCCCTGTCTCTCTCTCTCCCCCCCTGTCTCTCTCTCTCTCTCTCTCCCCCCTGTCTCTCTCTCTCTCTCTCTCCCCCCCTGTCTCTCTCCCCCTATCTCTCCCCCCATCTCTCTCCCCCCATCTCTCTACCCCCCATCTCTCTACCCGCACCCCCGTCTCTCTCCCCGCGCCCCCTCTCTCTCCCCGCGCCCCCCGTCTCTCTCCCCGTGCCCTTCGTCTCTCTCCCCGCGCCCCTTGTCTCACTCCCTGCCCCCCGTCTCTATCCCTGCCCCCGTCTCACTCCCCCCGCCCCCCTGTCTCTCTCCCCCCGCGCCCCTGACTCTCTCCTCTCTCTCTCTCTACCCTCTCTCTCTCTCTCTCTCTCTCTACCCTGTCTCTCTCTCTCACCGCCCCCCGTCTCTCTCTCTCTCTCCCCCCCTTTTCTCTCTCTCTCTCTCTCCCCCCTGTCTCTCTCTCACTCCGCCCGACTCTCTCTTTCTCTCCCCCCGTCTCTCTCTCTCTCTCCCCCTTGTCTCTCTCTCTCTCTTCCCCTGTCTCTCTCTCTTCCCCCTGTCTCCTCTCTCTCTTTCCCCCGTCTCTGTCTCTCTCTCACCCCTCTCTCTCACCCCTCTCTCTCTCTCTATCTGCCCACTATCTCTCTCTCTCTCTTTCTCTCTCTCTCTCTCCGTGCCTCTCTCTTTCCCTCTCTCCCCTGTCTCCTCTCTCTCCCCCCCATCTCTCCCTCTCTCTCTCTCTCTCTCCCTGTCGCCCCCCTCGTCTCTCTCGGCCCCCCCATCTCTCTCGCCCCCCCCATCTCTCTTGCCCCCTCCCCGTCTCTCTCGCCCCCCCGTCTCTCTTGCCAATCTGTCTCTCTCACCCCTCTCTCGCTCTCTCCTCCCCCTCTCTCTCTCCCACCCTCTCTCTCTACCCCCCTCTCTGTCTCCGCACTCTCTCTTTCTCCCCTCCTCTCTCTCCCTACCCCGCCGCTCCCCCCATCTCTCCACCCCCCGTCACTCTCTCTCTCTGCGCACCAGCTCGCGCTCTCTCTCTGTCCCCCCTCCCCCCACCCGTCTCTCTCTCTTCCCCCCACCCCCATCTCTCTCTGTCTCTCTCTCTCCCCCCCTGTCTCTCTCTCTCTCTCTCCCCGTCTCTCTCTCTCTCTCCCCCCCGTCTCTCTCTCTCTCTTCCCCTCTGTCTCTCTCTCTCTCTCTCTCTCCCCGTCTCTCTCTCTCCCCCACTCCCCGTCTCTCTCCCTCTCTCACTCTCTCTCTCTACCCCTGTCCTCTCTCTCTCCCTGTCTCTCTCTCTCCCCCCCCCGTCTCTCCTCTCTTCCCCCCTGTCTCTCTCTCTCTCGCCACCGTCTCTCTCTTTATCCCCCCGTCTCTCTCTCTGTCCCCCTCGTCTCGCTCTCTCTCTCTCTCTCCCTCCCCCCTTTCTCTCTCCCTCCCCCTCTCTCTCTCTCCCCCCTGTCTCTCTCTCACTCTCTCCACCTGTCTCTCTCTCCCTCCCTCCCCCGTCTCTTTCTCTCTCTCTTTCCCCCATCTCTCTCTCTTTCCCCCATCTCTCTCTTTCCCCCATCTCTCTCTTTCCCCCATCTCTCTCTCTCCCCCTGTCTCTTTCTCTCTCTCCCCCCGTCTCTCTCTATCTCCCCTGTCTCTCTCCTACTCCGCCCGTCTCTCTCTCTCTCTCTCTCCCCGTCTCTCCCCAACTCCCTGTCTCTCTCTCTCTCCCCACCCTCTGTCTCTCTCCCCACCCCCTGTCTCTTTCTCCCCACCCCCTGTCTCTCTCTCCCCACCCCCTGTCTCTCTCTCCCCACCCCCTGTCTCTCTCTCCCC